>NW_024515875.1:4903097-5350498 GCF_017590135.1 Pyrgilauda ruficollis
GCAGGGAGAGGGGGGCTTAAAGATGGATTTCTAGAGGCAGTGCTCAGTTTTGTAAGACTTATGCCTGTTATGATACTTAAACCAAGCTGAAAATATCCCCTCAAGTAGTTCTTCACCTTTAAAGAGGTAATTCTGAAAGACTTAGGTCTGATTCAGTCCACAGAGAATATCAATAGCAAAATTGTTCTGAGTTTCGCTGGCAATGGATAAGGCATAGGATTCACAACACATCCAGATGGGTTCCCATATTAAATTTTTCCAGCAAAAGTGCTAGCAATTATAGCTTCATTGAAAGCTGTTACATTTGAAAAAGCGTTAAAATCTCCCAACCTGTACCTTGCAAGGCTGTCCAACTTACCTGTGTCCTTGATCTCTTTGTTCATGTTAAATTAAAAGGACACAAATTATTGTGACCTGGCTTGCTGATAGTTTAGCTTCATCTTTCTTCCTACCTTCAGAAAGAGACTTACATGAGGACAGACATAATGTACCTGCCAGTAACTTTTAAATTTTGCTGAGGCTTCCTGCTTCCTTTC
Organism: Pyrgilauda ruficollis; assembly: GCF_017590135.1. Taxonomy (NCBI): domain Eukaryota; kingdom Metazoa; phylum Chordata; class Aves; order Passeriformes; family Passeridae; genus Pyrgilauda; species Pyrgilauda ruficollis. Next base: position 4,903,634 of record NW_024515875.1, read on the forward strand.
TAACATGTGAAAATGTGGCTTAGTTGTAAGCAGGTAATGATGAGAAAATTTAAGAGTCATGCACCTTTTTATTTAGATAATGTTTTGTTTTCAGTACTCCTTTTTTGTCCTTAGAAGTGATTGGTCCTGTAGGCTTTTAGTGAAGATCAGTTTAATAGCTATGTATGTACATATGCACACAAAAAATGTATCCCAAGTGTTGATTGGCTCTTACCAAAGTGGTGTTCTCGGGTGAATAGAACTTCAAAGGATTGCTTATTTGGATGGATGCGTATTTTTAAAAATAAAATAAATGAACTGTTTCTGTTTAAAAGGTGATTCTCTCAAAATGTCCTTTCAAAATGAAAAGCTTAGATCTTTAATTTTGCAGATTTCAAGCCAGAATAGTTCTGTTTTCTGAGCACTAAAGAAAGTAATGTCTTTTAATCTAAGTGCATTGTTTGATTTTGCAAATATTATTGCCAGTCTTGAAGACTGCCATTCTGGGGAGAATAAGTACTTAAGAGAGTGGGAAAAAAGGAAGGGAAAAAGCCCCAGCAGGTCTTGCAACCTAATGAGCAGTCTAATCAGAAAAGTCATGTACAGGTGTAATGGAAAAAGGTAGGTTAGTCACTTCAGATACAGCTAAAGCAGGGAATGTTTAGTTGCTAAGGCTGTTAACCTTGACTTGTATTGCCATTATTACTGATTTTCTTTTTATACAAGGTCCAGCTGAGAACCTGGATGCTTTTTTTTCCCTCTAACTACAGGTCCAGCTGAGAAGCTTTTAGGACATTTCCCATCCTCTTGAACCTGGAATTCTGAACTGGAATTCTGTCTGGATTCCATGAAGGAGTAGTTTTCCATCACTTTTCAATTCTACTAATGTTTAGAAAACCTTCTCTCTTTCACTGGGAAATACATAAGTTCATCAGAACTGTGAAAGAAATGTGCTTCAGTTTCATGATGGGAAGGTTGTTTTTCTACCTAAGCTATGATATAACACTATTTTTAGGCTTTCTATCATGCATCTCCTAGCCAGGATAAAATTGCTCTTTGAGGCATAAATTCCTTTGTTCTGCTAGGAAGGCTCTGAATGAGGAGAGAGCATGATTTAAGAGCTGAGCTTATAACCAGGAGAGCTACATTGAGTCCCTTGGACTGTCAGCCTGAGCAAGTCACTCCTTGGCTTTAAGCCACCCATAAAATGGGATCAGTGATGCATTCCCTCACTGTTTGTCTCACCTCTGTAGATTGTAGAACATATGGTGCACAAATTGTCTTTCCCTTGGTGCCAAGGACACCAGGGATCTAGATTGCAGTTGTGGCTTCCAAGACAAGCCATAAACAATAACAGAAAAAGAGATTTTTTGTCTTGACTGTGTTTTAGACAGACCTCATTAAGAATTTCTTTGTGTTCTTCCACTTAATGTGTAAGGAAAACCAGCTGTTTCCAGTGGGAAGCTGCACACAGAAAAAGTGAAAGGATCAAAATCTCCTTGCCACGAGAAAGCGTCTCCACACCTACCCCTGCCCTCCTTCTTCTTATTCTTGCTGGGAGTGAATTTTGACTTGTGAATCAGTGAAGATGGAGGTACTTTATGGGAAAGAGAGGAGCCAGCCCGTGGGTGTGGTAAGAGTAAAGAGATGGGATGCATAAAGCAGCAGAAATGTTGGTACCATGGGGAAGATGCTGAGCAGTGTGGGAACACAAGACAGGAGTTTTGTGTAGACAAGAAGGATTTAGGTAAAGCACGGGTGTGTATTATGTTAGTTCTGTACAGGATGAATTAAGAGCTGCAAAATCCTGTGGCTCATTCTGCTGCAGGCAACAGTGATTTTTGTGAAAATTTCTACAGGAAAATACTGTCCTTAAATAAGAACCTGTTATTTCCTTTGAGAAAAAACAACCTGAAAAATATAAGGTTAAATGAGTATTTTGAAGGGAAGCAAGGATATTCATTTGTCTTTTTCTTAAGATGCTTTTGTCTATTCCTTGTTTATGAATAAAAAATATATAAAACACAATTCTGTTTTAAATTGGCATGAAGCAAAACTAATTGTTTTATATCAAACCACAAGAGCACAAGAGTAAGCATGAAAGGGTGTTATAAAATAATACTCTAATTCAATAATTAAAGAAATTTATTAAATTGTCAAAATATAAATTTGGAATAAGCCACAATCTAAAATGAACTCTGAGCTAGGCGATCAGAGTTGGGGAGATGTAGGATTTGGTCCTTTCCACCAAAGTCCCTGTGGTTCTCCAAAGAGTAGTTCTCAGAAGGTCTGTTTTATACAGTTTTTCATACCCTTGGAAGAGGTTCCTCTTTAGCATATCATTGGGTTTCTGATGGATGATTGCTGGAATCCTGTCAGAAAAAGACTTTCCGGGAAAGACTTCTGATGATGCTTACCAATATGCCTCCTGCTGGAGTCTGGTCAGACAAAAAATCGCTTGGAATAAACATTGGAATATGTGTCTCTGGAGGTAGTGTCCTGGTATTTGAATTTCTATCACTTAGTTTATGGTTACTGGTGATGCTTATCAAAAATGCCTCCTGTCAGACAAGAGCAATCCCCTGGAATATACATTTCTGGGCACAGCTGACTTCCTATTTGAATTCTCTATACACAGTTAAACTGTATATAAACATATATATTTATGTATATAAACATATACATGTGTATATATAAACTGTATGAACTATTGGGGTTTTATTTTATTTCATTTAGCATGAATTATTTTATAGTATATATCACAAGGGGATTTTTCTTTTCATAGCTTAAGAGTTGTGAATAAAGGGTTTTTTCACATGTTCAGGAGATTTTTAACTATCACTAAGTTGTAATGTGCTGTTTAGTGTTTGTTTCTTGACAGATAAGATAAAATGCTTTGTTGGGAAGGAATAGTTGCAGTGTTACACACTTCTGACTCCCCTTTTGGGTAATTGTGGCTTATATGATCTCTCCTGCTGGATTTGGAGACAAAACCAAGGTGCAGCAGGACCACCATGTAAACAGCACTGATAGAACACATGGAAATGGGTGGCCTCAAAGCTGTATAGAAATCCTGCTGCTTTGTCATCTAACAATATCTGCAGTGCCAGTTATTGGTATAAAAGAGATGGAGGCTGCTGTGGGCAGTGGGAGAGCTGCCTGCCTGGCCTGTGCCAAAGCCCTGCCAAAGAGGATTGAGCCCTGGGGCGCTACGGCTGGCCCCTCCTCACACCACAGCCTTGGCCACCCTGCCACAGGCAATTCAGCTGGGGCTTTGTGTCCCACAGCTCTTCATCCCAGGTTCTTGTCTTTCACCATTGTTATAGGTAAAAAAATTGATCCAGCCAATTTAATAAAAATAAAAATAGAATTTATTCGCAACTGATATACAGTCCTGACAGCCAACAATCAAGGCACAGCCCCGACCCTGGGATCGGAGCTGGGTGAACGCAGAATCCGAGCTCGCTAGCAGCGAATCCCCAATGTTCACCAAGACAGCCTGGTAGGGCTGGCTTAAATACAGTTTTTCTAGCCCGAGGCAGAGTCTCTTGTCTCCCATTCAGGACTCTCCTCTTTTTTCAGGTTTTCCCATATTCCTGTAATTTCTTTTCTCTGTGCAAAAGTCCAAAAAAGCTCATCTGGGAATCGATGCATTTTCGCTGCTGAGTTCCTGGAATATGTCTTTTCAGATGTAAGTTTCTGATGGCTCAGATTATCTAGGTCAGACATCTTCATGGGCCATCATTGCTGGGTGGCTCCTGGTTCATTCCAGAGAGAACACCCATCTCCTGTCTCAGCCAGTCTTTTTCGTGTGTTAATTCGGATTCCTTTCCTCTGCTGCCAGCTGTGGTTTCCTCACTCCCTCTAGCAATCCCTTGGCTCTGGCTAGTGTGCCCTTCATGATTTGTTTTACTAGAAATCATACTACATCCTATATAATACTCGTACCACATCTCACAGAATACTCATAATGTACAAATTATCAATATAGATATATACTTATAGTCTCAATCAGCACAAATAACCAAAATACACATAACACCATGCTGAGAGCATGGTGAAATCTTGTCCCTGGTGTCTCATCCCTTGGCATCCACACGGACTCAGTGCATACAGTTCTGCTTGCCTGCGCGACAAATGCGCTCTGAGTCTGCTTCTCACTGCATTAGGCAGTACTGAAGCATTCATCACCTGCAGCTGCTGATCAAAGAAGAAGGAGACTTTTCTGGGAAAATGCTTCTCTACAGATTAAACTGTGCACATGCCTGAGTCAATCTGGTTTTTAGCAGGCTGCTGCAAATCTATGCATGTCTTTATTTAGAACAGGATCTTCAGCTTTCCTTATAAGATAAAAAGCCAGAAGAAGGGCAAGTTGACAGTAAAAGTAATTCCTTATGTGTGTGTTACAGGTAAAAATCGATAAAGCCAAATTAATAATTAATAAAGATAGTTTTTGTTTCATGACCGATATACAGTCTCGATAGCCACAAACAAAGGGACAGCATCAACCCCGGGATCGGCGCTGGGTGAACACTGGTCCAATCTCTATCGCATTGGATCCCCCTCTGTTCACAAATGTGGTCTGGTACAGTCTGTTTTTATACTGTTTTTCTGGCCCGAGGCAAAGTCTCTCTTGTTCTTTTCATAGTCAATCATATTCATGTTGTTTCCTTTCTTCGAGCTGGACTGGAGAATACAGTTCCTGGCCAGCGATGAGCACTGGTCAAGCATATTCATGTCGTCCTCTTCCTCCGGGCTGTGTTTGACAATGCAGTTCCTGGCAGGCAGTGATGGCTGGTGGTAAGGTTACAGGAACTCTCTATAGCTCCCACTATCTGGATCTCGAGCAATGTTCAGATGAATTGGTCTCCACCCAGGCTAGGTCCTTTAGATGGTAAATTAGATCCCTTCCTGCTGTGGCTGCAATTTTGTAATGGTATGCAGTTTTTCCATAGCATATAGCATTCCTCAGACCCCGCATGTGAGTTTAAATAATCTCTGTACATTCCTTCTAAACATTATAACATGTATTTATTTTATATTCTATAAGGCACGAATTACATATATATAACATGTGTATACTGTTCGCATAAAATACAGCAATGTTTGCTGTGTCAGTTGAAGTACAGAATTGTTTTTTGAGTTCTGAAATATTGGCAATTGTGGAAGAGCGTGTCAGCCTAGTTGTGTATTGGTTAAAGCAATGGTTCCATTTTTGGTGCACATCTAACATGACAATTAATGTCTTTGAGATGTCAGAGAAGAAGTTAATTATGGACTTGAGTTTTGAACTGCTACCCTGTTTTGACAAATGTCATGTGTAATTGGAAGCAGAAGACTAAGCTTTGCACTCTAATCTTGTTAGGGAAAAAAGGGCATCCATTAGCAAGTAAATATTACCTTTTGCCAAATGACTGTTGAAATAAGAATTGTATACTCTAACATTTGCTGTGGACTGTATGGAAATAGTAATGCAAAGCAAAATGTGTTATTGTGCTGGCATTTTTTACATACAGAAAGCTGGAAATCAAGTATCAGGGAAAAAGAATTAGAATTGAAAAAGTAGAGCAGCATTTGAAACTCAAGATTAATTATTTTGATCTTCTGGTGGTCAGGAACAAAGGCCATGTATTTTAATGTTAAAAACTATCTGGTGTGTACTTGGATAGGAGCCTTTTCATTGGCATCCAAACATCCCTGGCAGTGATAGCAATTTATTTTCTCTCTCAATCAACTCCAGATTGATGGAACAGGAGTTTGTAGACTTCTAGTGGCAGGAAACAAATATCCTTTAAGTGACATATAAAATTGAAGACTTAGCCTTACTTTTGATCATTTCAATCCACTCATTTCTTCAAAGCTTTGCGTTTGCTGTAATTTTATTTCTTGTCTCTTGCTGTGGTAAGGTCTGATTTGTTTGGTATTTCTTGTTTCCTGTCGTCACTCTATGTTCTGGATATGAATTAAGCTTGAATGCCTTTTACTTCAAGCTTCTCTTCCTGATACTCTTGTTAATTCTGTATTAAGCTGAAACTTGTCCACTCAAAGAAGTCCCTTTTGGAATTGAATGTAACAAGAGCTTTGGATGTCACAGTGACTTTGTGCTTGTCAGTGCTTTCTAGAAGATGGCTTAAACTGAAGCGGAGTACTATTTAATTCCATATATTTGTCATTGTTCTTGGTTGCATAAAGTTGCCACATGGGGATCTGAGCCTTATTGCATCTCCTCAATATTCAGAAGTAGTTGTGAGAGAGTCCTCAGTCTGATCCATGAATTTAAAGGCTGTCTTGAGGTGGTATTTTTGTATTTTGGTCAAAAGCACTAGGAAGGAATGAACTTTTGATGATCCACTAAAATCTAGCAGGAAAATTTCTGACTCTTTTTTATTATTACTTTTTCCAGTGGAAAAAAGGGTATTTGAAAGGTATTTGTGACAGTTCTTATGGAATGACTGCTTTTCTCATACTTGTTTGCTTTTCATACAAATTATACACATGGTGCTGCTTCTACCTCTGGTTGAATTCATAAGAATAGCCTTTAAAAAACACTGAATATTGAACCAAAAGTCAAGTCTTAGAAGTGTGCCCAGAAATTCAATTTGCAGTTGTTTTTAGGGTGGTGTGGTTTTTCGTTTGTTTGTTGTGGTTTAAAATTTTCCCCCCAACCCTCATGGCTGTAACAAAGGGATTTGGGGCAGTAGACTGCCAGCCTTGCTGATTTTTTTCTGTCTTTCTGCGTTCTAGCAGAAAACCTCTGAGAAATCATACTGCAGCAATTTGAAATGTCAGAATGCTGCATTTCATGGGCGTGTAACAGCACTGACAGATCTTGATGTCTTGGCTATCCCAGCTTGCTGTATGAGTCTGCTCTATTAGTGTTGTAATGAAAACAGGCCTGCACTGCTTTGCTGGGCTGAGAACTGGAGTGTCAAGCAGACAGAAGAATCTTATACCAGAATTCTTAAGTGGTATAAAATTGGTGGGATAACAGCAAAATTGGAACAGGCCAACACTGTTGCTCCAACCTCAGACTTGGTAGGCTTGAGCAGGCTGAAGGTGCAAACACTGTCAGGTGCTGGACAGAGTTAGCTTGAGTATATGTGTAGTTTTATGTCAAAGCAGAAAAATTTCTGCTCAAGTGTTTGTGTTTCAAAATCATCGCTTTTAATCTGAGTAGGGGCTAGAGACTTAAGAAAGAATCTTGGAAAAATACTCATTTGAAAATGAAAAAAACTACTTTAAAAGCAAATAAGCACAATAGTCCCTGCTCCCCAAGATCTACTCATGCATTTTGCTGGTCCTGTTATAAAGCAGAAGACAGTTTGAAAAATGTCAAGTTTAAGTTGTACCATAGTCCATGTATCCCATTATTCTATGATACTTAAGCTAATATTGCTTAATGTTATGTGTATTTTGGTAATTTGTGCTGATTGAGACTGTGTATGTCTACATTGATAATTCCTACATTATGAGTATTCTGTGAGATGTGGTATGAGTATTATATAGGGTGTAGTATGATTTCTAGTAAAACAAATCATGAAGGGCACACTAGCTAGAGACAAGGGATTGCTAGAGGGAGTGAAGCTGGCAGCAGAGGAAAGGAATTCGAATTAACACACGAAAAAGACTGGCTGAGACAGGAGATGGGTGTTCTCTCTGGAATGAACCAGGAGCCACCCAGCAATGATGGCCCATGAAGATGTGTGACCTAGATAATCTGAGCCATCAGAAACTTACATCTGAAAAGACATATTCCAGGAACTCAGTAGCCAACTCAGCAGCCAGTTCCCAGACCAGCTTTGTTGGGCTTTTGCACAGAGAAAAGAAACGACATGAATATGGGAAATCCTGAAAAAAAGATGAGAGTCCTGAATGGAAGACAAGAGACTCTGCCTCGGGCTAGAAAAACTGTATTTAAGCCCTACCAGGCTGTCTTGGTGAACACTGGGGATTCGCTGCTAGCGAGCTCGGATTCTGTGTTCACCCAGCTCCGATCCCAGGGTCGGTGCTGTGCCTTGATTGTTGGCTGTCAGGACTGTATATCAGTTGCGAATAAATTCTATTTTTATTTTTATTAAATTGGCTGGATCAATTTTTTACCTATAACACTTAAGACTAAACTTAGTTCACTCTGTACTCTTCCCTTGGCCCAAATTCTTTCTGACTTTGGGGAACCAAGGCTTTATTTGTTACTTACACTGCAGTATTAAAGTATTCTGTTCCTCCCTACCAAATAAAGTTTTACTTTTTTTCTGATAAGATTGTAATTTGTAGTCTTCGGTCATGTTCATGTTTTTCTGAATATCAGAGGAATCTCTCTGGTGATTGAGGGTCAGAGCTTTAAAGTTGTTTCTGGGATCTTTGTTGTGTAACTCTATCTCTGGAGGCTCGAATGTGGCCAGATATCCTTCAAGTATATGCCAAACTTTCATCAGCCTCAATAAAGATATAGAGCTGGAGAAAAAAGCTGCTTAAGTAGATTTCTTCAGGGAGTCCTGAGGTAGCACTGCTTTTTATAGTCTCAGCTTGCATAAACCTAAAGCTACCAGGAGCCACTGAGTGGTTTTGGCAAGCATAAAGGAAAGCAAACATATTTAAATTTACAACTGGCTGGTTGTATCTTCAGCCCTAGGCTTGTTCTTCACCAAGCCAAACATGAAGAAAAGAACAAAGAGCTATTGATAGTCCATGCTCTGCTGGCTCCCCACACTGCTGCTTTTGAGTTTTTCTCCCCTCCCCCCCAATTCTCCCCCCCCACCTCTCCCTCCCACCTCAATTAACAATTGTGGATTAGATCCTTTCAGCTTCTCTGACCACCTCAGAATGGTTTCCTTAGAGATGTTTCATTAATGCAATGACTGCACTTTGCATACAGAGTATGTTTTACTGGGTTTAATATTTAAGATTAATTTTAATATTTTAACTATTTTACTGATTATATCTGTTCTTGCTTCCCTGTCTAGGATTTCTCAAAGAAAGTAGCAAGCATGGTGAAACTGAATCCAGTGTCTGCTTCAGGGATGTGCTCACCTGGTCAGTCTTGTATCTGGCTCTGCTAAGATCAATGGGTTCACATTTCATGCAACTGGCATACACTATGATTGCTTTTCCAAAAACCCTTCCAAACCCTCCTTCCTCTGGGCATTGTGTTTATGCACGTAGCTTTATTAACAAATAACCTTGGTACAGCCCATGGGCTGCTGCAGGATTCACTGCTTTCACACAGGCAAAGTGAAATAAATGGGCAGGAGATCTTTCTCCTTTTTAATGCCTTTATTAAAGAGATTCAGCTCAGGTGGGGAGAAATCGACGGGTTGCGCCCCTGCCGCCGCTGCTCCCAGGAGTGGCACGGAGGAGGAGGGTGATGCAGCTCTGTCCGCTGGTCTGCAGGCAGAGCTGGGGACTGCGTCCTCACGGGAGATTTGCAGATTCCTACTTTTCGGTCCAACACTTCGGGTCCCCTCCTTAGTGAACATCCTTTAGGTCAGGGTGAGAAGCACAAAGGATCCAAGCAGGCACTGGACTACATGCCCATCGTTAGACATCACCTAGGTCCCCGAATTCTATGTTGGCTCGTTGTTTTTAGGGGTTTTCCTGGAAAACAGGAAGATTTGGAGCAATGCATTTCTCATCTGCATACGACATCTCAGGCCACTCCCATTCTCCTGGTGCTGCTGTGTCCAGGTGTTGCTCCAGGGCAAGCATCAGGAGGACAATGGCTAAATCACCAACCATTGACGGGCAATTAAAGAAGAACTCTTAACAATGAAGCTAATTTAACAGCAACCGACCAACCGGTTTTAGCTCTGTAACCATAAACAAAAATAGATAACTTTTTATTCATAACACAAAGCAATTTACACATAGCTGAGGTCTGAGATAGGTGCCCAGCATCAGCAGTGACCAACTTTTAGCCATTCTCTTTAGAGGGCTGGCTTTGCCTTTGGCTCACGCCTACAGTCCTGGCAGTGTGGGTGTCTGAGCCCTTCCCAGCTCATCTGGGGCCGTATTCCCTTGCAGGGAGTTATGTTATCTGAGGGAACCTTGCCTTTTGGGACAAGTATTCCTGCAGAACAGAAGTGTCTCTGCCTTTTCTTTAGATGAGAGTTTGAACAGGCTTGTCTTAATCTTAGGGACAAGGGGGAAGGCACATTGTACAGGGGCATGTTGGGGGCTGGATACAAACAGGACAGTGGGCCTCAATCCAGGTATGAGGTGTTTGGGGAAGCTAAGCACCCCTCTCTGCCCTGTGCTTTGAGCAGAGCTTGTGAGAAGACTTGAGCTACCACTGTATTTATTTCTCCTCCTGCTTACTTCTGGTTTAACTGTTCTCTGACATCACACTAGCTCACACAGAAAGCCAGAGTGACTTGTGAAGCACAGGGACTCTGGTGAGGGCTGAGCAGCAAACAATAAGAAAAGATCTTAAGGTTTGGCTGGAAGATTAGTTTATATGTTTGCTTTTGCCTTGGGCAAAGCATATTGTGAAAAGAAATTGATCTAAAAATAAGTTGGGAGTTTATATGAAACGGGAATAACTAAAAAGGGGGTGACAGGAAAAGCAGCAGAAATATACAGGACAACAGCACTAGTTAGAAACAGAAGGTGGGGTAGGAAAACTAATGTGAAAGCAATCAAGTCCCCTCTTCCTACATCCTCTTACACATAGTTGTACACGAGGCTCACCTTGTGTTCACACAAAACACAGCCTGTTCCTGTGGGGTTTTGTGTAGGTGTGAAGATCCACCCTCACAGCTGCTTGCCACTTAGCTAGCTCTGCTTGAGGAAAAGGAAAGTTGCCAGGAGAGTACTAGGGACAGATAAAAAACTAATACTGGATTGCAGACATACTTGCATCATCCCAGCACCAGCAGAAGGCAAACTCAGCTCAGTAAGAGAAAAAGAGATTGCTCCTCAGGTGATTGAAGGGATGTTGGTCTCTAGTATAAACCAGAGGTTTGGCAAAGGAAAAGTACCAATTCAGCACTGGGATCTCATGCTGGGTTTTTTTGACACCATTAAAATATCTAAACCCATTTTAATAGTGGAAAAATACATTACTTTTTAAATAAGATTATAAAAGGTTTCAAAGAATATCTGCTGCATCTGGGAGAATAGAAGAGGTTAGTACCTTCAGGTTTCAAGAGTCTGGAATGAGGAATCTGCTGACAGGGCTTTCAAGTAAGTCACAGAAGACCAGGCTGTCCTGTGAACCTGAGATAGACTGTCCCTGGCCTACTCACTGGAAAAGCTCAGAATAAAAAGACTGAAAAAATCACTGTGCAGGTGAGGAACCCATTCAACTCCTTTGTGAAAGTTATGCTGGAATGTCAGAAACATGGGGATCTTCTCTAGCTAAATCTGTATTTAATGATAGACCTATTGTATAGGTACACACTGTGGGTTGGTTTAGAGTTACCAGGAGGCTGCTGTTCTTTCTGCCATTGTACAGTGCTAAGAATCTCACACCCTATATGTGAATGCACGTAAAACGTGTCTGTAGCTATTTATATAAATTGAGGGGGAGGATGAAATGGTGCTGGTTATTTCTGAAAACTCCTCTACAACAAATCACCCATGTTTCTGTCTAGATAGCGTGTACATGTTGGTCTAATACAGAGTATATTTCAAAAATATATTTATTTCTTCAGAAACAGCTGTCATTCTAAAAACACTGCCCTCCCTGAGGATGGAGCTCATGTCTTTTTTTGGAGCCACCATTTATCAATGTTTTGGTTGTAATTTAGTTACATCATCTGAGACAGGATGTTCAGTTACTGAAAGGACAGAGGAGAAGAGGTACTTCAGTGCTGCAAGGAATTTTGTTATATACTTGGCAATATTTCTTTTAATTTTTTCAGAAGCAACATAGTAGAACTTGCTGTTAAGTAACTCTTAACAGCTTCTGAAAACTTCCTTTAAGTCATGGTTTGCCATGACCATTTGGTTTGCCACCTTAAAAAAATAGGAAGTGGTTAGCCATCCTTGCCAGAGGTAATCTGCATGTTTAGTCAATGCAACAATGGTATAATGAAAAAAGGAAATTTATCATGTTTTTGTGACTTTTTTTTTTCCTTTTGAATTTTAAAGCTAAAGAAAAATCATTCATGTAGAGAGATAAACAGTCTAAAAGAACAAGCTTTGAAAAAACTCCCCTACTCTAAGTTTTGGTGCTCCCTTCCATATCAGCTCACATTCAAACTGAGTATTAGACACCAGTGAATCAGGACAGCTTTATGACTAATTCACATGGAACCCCAATTCTGCATACAGCATTCACTGTCTTTTGGTGAGTGCAATGAACTGTCCTGGTTTGACCAGGAGGTGAGTTTCTGGGAAAGTCATGGTCAAACCAATCAGTGGCCAGATTTGAAAATTGGCACCTGGTGTGGCCACTGGAGACCTGGATACGCCTCTGAGAGCACACAGGGGTTAAAAGCAGAGCATTCCCAGAGGGACTTTCTCTTTTGAGTCTGGCGGTGAGTTTGATCTGACCTCTCCCGGCCCAGCTGAGGCCATGCGGCCTGAGGGAAGGGAGGCCGGAGCCCTGCAAGGGAACCAAAGTACAGAACAATGGAGAATCAACTCCACTGTCAGTCTCATGCACTCAAACTAACTTTGTCCTTCTTCCTAATGTTACTTGTTTGTTCATCACTTTTTTTTTTCAATTTACAAAATAAGTCTATGCTGTGAGTGGATGTACATACAAAACTGTTGGAAAAAATACATAAAAACTGGTATATGGATGGACTGCAGTATGTTCTTGAATTATAGATTAGAGGCCTCTCCTCATCAGATCTTATCTGGAAATGACTGAACTCAATGTATATTTAAAGAATCCACTATATAGTAGGTAAGTAAGTGACAATTTGCACTAATTGAAATTCATGTGTAGTACTTAGGAGATTTTTAATCAGCTCTATTGTTTTTCCAAGACTCAGGAATGCCTTGGAATGAAGATTTTTTTGCTCTGTTCTTAGGTCTAACACTTACTAGTAGTTTAACAACAGATGTAGCACTCAGTTTCTGTGTCAGCTTACTCATTATGTGATGGCATGTAAGATTTATCAATACCTAGTTTCTAGGGTTATCATAAAGTTTTAAAAATTATCATTGTGCAACCAGACACTCTCAGGTAGGAAAGGCAATCTAAATGATAGGTTTTGACAGTGAGAGCTAGTGAAACTCAAGGTTATTGACCGTTGGAAATTACAAAATTCTGTAAAAATAAAGTGCTTCCACTTGGTAACAGAAAAAAAAGTAGAACTTTCTATGCAAAAGATTTTTTTTTCCATTTTGAGGGGGGAAAATGTTCAGCTATTCTGTTTATTTAAAACACATACCAGTTTCTCTGGGAATTTTATTTCTAGAGGTTTTCCAGGCTACATCCAAGCATTTAAGAATAGTTGTTTACCCTTGTACAGAGAGTGGATTTGGTAAACCATGATCCTGCCACCATGAGCAAGGGTTCTTTGGCCTTTCTGACTCCTAAAAAAGACTTGTGTTCATACAATTGCTTTGGAGCTGTGCGATGATATCTGCTTCCCTTTGGGTTAGGGACCCCAAGGCTTTCCTAATCTGAAATGACAGAACACATGGTCTGTCCTGGGGCCAGGCCACCCAGCTCATGCCCAGTCTGCAGACACAGATAGATGGTGCTTGCAGGTGTCACTGTTTGCCCCGCTGGCCCCGTGGCAGGGGCAGCCGAAGCCATGCCGTGAAACCAGATTAAAATCACAGCTGTCAGCACTTCTCTCCTTGATGGAGCATCTCTCTCTGACATCCTAATGTTGTGTGGTGTCCTGTTGAAGTCTTGAGACATTCTCAGCTTACAGGAATTTTGTGGGAGCCCATTGGAGTTCTCATGGAGTCTCCTGAGGCTTTGTTTGGCCAGGAGGAATGAACTGGGCCCAGAATCAAGGCAAGCTCTTGAGAACTGCGGCACTTCTATATTGAATTTTTGTCTGGGCGGATCACAGTTGTCTTGGTTAGGAGAGAAGTGTCAAGCTGTAATTACAGTTTTGGGATGGTGTATCTTGGAGTCATTGTGCAGATCTGTGTTAGACTGTTTCCAGTCTCCTCATCTGAGGTGGGCCAAGAGAATCATACAAGGCAAGAACAGATTGGATCTCTGACCTTGCATATGGCATCCCACCTTCTCCACTGTAAAAGGGATAAGATTGTGAGGATTGCTATAGAAACTCTTTTGACATCTTTACTGTTCCACCTTTGTCTACTTTTCCTGTACTTTATTCACCAGCTGGTGACCACAGAGGCCATTCCTGTGTGAATAGTAATTTGGTTTTATTACCAAATATAGTAGTATTGAGATGATCTAGACTGAGAGACCTGGAACCTGATGTCCTCTCTCTTTGGAGTGATTCCATCCTGAATACTTTCAAAACTAGATTTTCCTCTCAGAATTTACCTCACTTCTAATGGGTACCAGCAGAGGAAGCAAGCAGGGGGGTTAATTGAGATCCTTATTACCTGAAGTGTGGCTTAGGAAAACATGCAGAGGAGTTTATGAAGCACAGGAGAAGCTGAGTGTTTGGCATTTCAATTGATCTAGAGAGTGATTGTGTAGGGAGGCCATTTTTGGGCCTTTAGTTGGGTCTTTGTCTTCCAGCGAGGTCCAAAAGTTTTGGCCTGGGTCCATGGGGTGGCCTAAAGCATTCCTTTCATTTTGAACAGTTGGACAGATGTTTTCACAACTTCCTGATGCTACTAATCTACAGATGGTATGGGAGTGGTACAGGCTTCTTCTTTTTTTTGCCATATATCAGTTTCTTGGCCATTAGCAGAATTCTTCATGATTTCAGATGTAGATTGCATAGTGTCAATTGTTACAAAGGATTCTTTTGCATCACTAGCAGTAGTCCAAGATGTTTTAAAGTCTAAATAATATAATAATAATAATAATTTTTGATTTAGACGTTAAAATTTTTTGATTGCTTGGATACATTCTGTGTTTTCCCCATCATATCACATGTGGGATCTACTGCTGTTTCAGTAGAAAACTCCCCTGCTGAACAGTTAACAAAAACCAAATTGTACTTTTGATGACACAAGGACCATTTGTATTGTGTAGTTAAGGAGAATTTTGCTTACACTCATCTTAGCAAGTAAAGTTGGCAGAGAATTTCTTCTGATGTAATGGCTTTGTAGAGACCCTGATGGAAGGATTGTGCAACTCTGCATCCCATAGAAACACAGGAGACCCAAATAGTCACTGTACCTGCCCTAGCAAGGCTGAGATTCACTAGCTGTTTCAAGTGATCGAGCATGCCTGCAGCCATCTGTTTGGGTGCTTGGATTTCTTCTTGAAACCTTTTAATTTAAAATCAGTTAGACAAATGTTTTCAGAATTAAAACCTAAGTGATTTAACAGATAATTTTGTGAGTTAACCTGTGAGTTTAAACTTCAGGAATATGTCCATTAGCTAAACCAAAAGTTAATAGAGCATTTGTCTTACACTAAAGAATCTGGCCTACTGTAAGGAGGGACATTCCTTTGCCTGTCTGGATGGGGTTTATAACAGGATCACAGTTAGCTCTGTAACTCTAGGTGATTTGATATGAGGCCAGGAAAGAGAGATGGAGCAGATCACATAAAAATGCAATCTCATACAGTATATTTCATTCTTGGCACTTCTTTTGCCTTCTTGTCTTACCTAGCTGTATGTGGAGGATCACTGACTCCACTCTGACTGTATCAGCTTGTATTTGGAGTCTTGGAAGAAGGACATTATAAATCTTGTGCAGTACTGGTTGCCCAGGAGCATAAGCAGAAAGGCAGTAATTCATACGGTGTTGAATAAATCCAGGAGAGAACTTGACAGAGAAAAGCAGCTAAAGGTTAATTGATCTGAACAATCTCAAATTAACAGACACAACCTGCCTGCTCCTCCCTCCCCCTATCAGATTTGAATCAGCTCTTCTGAAGCCTAGAAGTGCTTTCCAGTAACCCATATTATCAGCAACAAAAAAATTCCTATGGAAATAAACAGCTAAAGCAACCATGATTTTGTCAGTCAAAACTACTGGGCCAAATTCTGCACGTCCTCCATCTGTATTCTGTTAAATTACTGCTGGCATCAAAAAGAATAATTTTGCTTGAGTCAAAGGATAGTGATGGCATGGTGCCGCTGGGCTGAGTGAGTGTGTCTGGATACGTTTGCTACTTGACTGTGAGAGGACCAGCAACACTGTCTGTCACATCAGTGACAAAGGAGCCATGACTTGTGTTTGCCAAGTGAAAAAAATCACACCAAATGAATAGCCAGAAGGACCCAAAATCACAGCTGAACTGTCAGACAAGAATTGGAGAAATAAACAGGACCGCATGATTTGTCTGTATGATCTACATTTTAAAAAGACAGTCTGGCAGCATTTTGAAGAATGTTAGGAAACTTGGAAGATGTGAGTTTTTGTCTGTGTTCACTGTACTCTGGGAAGCTCTCACCAGCCTCCCTCCTCCTTCAGTGCTGTCTGTGGGGACAGGTCAGTGGGTAAGAAGAGCAAGCCCCAGATGGCAGCAGGTTGCTGGGGATAGCCTGGCAGAAAGGGAGCCTTCATGGAGCCCTTAGAAGTAGTATTGCTTATTCCAGCAGAAGTACAGGATAAGGCTTCTTTTGTTTATTTTGGAACCTTGAAGGCAGATGAGTACTGTCCATGGCAAATTTAATGTGAAATAGTAGAAGAGAGGGGAGAAACTCTAGCATAAAGCTGCAAACTTTTAGTAAACTGAAATAATGCTCTACTTCAAGTGTCTTTATCTGATGGCAAGCTTAGACTACAGTAGGACAGACTGCCTTTGATGCTCTTCTATATATAAAGGGAGTTTAGATCCCCCAAAGGATCTTAGTACATTTGGCAGCTTTTTCTAAGTTGTAAGGAAAAAGTTGTAGCTTAGTTGATTTATAAAACATATGCTTATAACTGACTGCTAGAATTGCAAACTTCCTAGATTTTAGGGTGCCCTTTCTTATTTTGCTTACTGAGTTCTCTAAGCTAATTATGTTACAACCAATTCAAAGCAGCCATGTATATACCCTGTGCAGCTCTTAAACATTTGCTGAAAGGTATAACAGGTGGCTGGGTGGCAGATGGTCGCAAATAATCCTTTACTGTATTAAGTTAGGATTCAAACATACAGATAAGTTGTTCTCTGTCTCCTTTCCCGGCTCTTCTGTGAAGATGGTGTCTGTGGGATTTTCTGAGGGCAGTGTGTGGTGGGCATTGTGTACAGTGAAGCAAGCAAGATAATTTCCACAATTGTTATCTGAGTAAAAGTGAGGTTTTGTTGGACCTTCCCCCAACCACCTTTTGTTCATTGTGGCTTCCCTATTGTGTATTTTCCCCTCCATTAGCCCCATTTAACCAGCCCACAACTTTGTCATAGGTGTAAATGTCAAGTGGCTTTAAAAATGAATCAGATAACCCTGGGGTATCTGATTTTCTCCATCTCTGTATTTGCTCTCTAAACTGCTTGGTATGTGCTAAGTTGGACTAATTACTAACGTATAAGTGTAAATTGAATTACGGGAACTTATTTGGTTCCTCAGCCATATTTTGAACTTCTCACATATTTTTCCTTAGTTGTAACAGCTAATATGTTTAGTACCTCATCCCACACCGTATTAGCATCATTGCCAGGATTTATGGGGGTTTCCAAGAGTACTAATTTCTCATTTGGTCTCAAATTAGACCAAAATGCAAACTTTATAAGAACAAATTATATTTCATTTTCCAGGAAATTAGTATTTTTAATTTATTTAATTTTCAAGCTTTTAAGGATATTTTATATTTAAGGTTATATTATCTATAAGTGTTATATTAAATTATAAAAACACAATAAAATTTAAAGGTAAATATTATTTTTAAAATTAATATGAACTATAAATAGAAATGTAGACAGATGAAACAATTAAAACTTTCAGGATTTTTGTGGGATTTACTATTGATATTGCCAACCCAATAGTTTGCCAAGGTAAAAATTAATTTTTTAGTTACAAAAATGTTTTGGTCCACTTGAGACTTATTTTTTAAATTTCTGCAAAATCTCAACTATCAAATGTCATCTTCAGTTGTATGAGCAGGATTCCTTTTAAAGTGAAATAATATAATTTTGTGGCTTCAAGGAGCTGTTTTGGTTTATTCAATGAGCTTAGATTTACTCAAAGGGCTCTGGAGCCTCAGACAACTCAAACCCCATTTTTCCATCTAATAAGCAATGTACAGTATGATAGACACACCCCTCCTCACATCATGTGGTTACAGCTGGATGTCTCTGAACCTCATGCAGTTGTTGATTCCCAGAAAACACAAGCAGAAGTGTAGGGTTGACTGGAGCCAGTGTTTGTTCAGAGACTTCCTTCCTGCCTAGTGATTTACAGCTTCATGTAGTTTGTGTGCACATGGTGGGCTTGCTGTTTCTTGCTGTATTTGGTGCCCTGTTTGGTCACTTGCTGGAGGTTTGTTCTGTCACTTATGAATGGATTTAAGAGTGGATGTGACACTCAGAGTGCTGTTGGGATTGGGGATAACTTCAGGGTTACGAGTAACCTTGGGAGTTGTTTTAGGAGGGATCATGGCCCTGAGGGTACATTTGAGGAAGCCTCTGTAGCTGGGCCAGAGAGTAGCAGTGGGGTGCTCGTGGAGCCTCGTGAATCCATCTGGAAGATAATGTGGTCTTGGGACAAGTATCAGGAGTGGGCATGGTCTCTGGAAAAAATGCAGTCTTTGATGCATTAGTCTAGCCCTTTGTGTATGTTGGGAATGACATACACTGCTCTGCTCGAAGGTCTTTTTTTTGACCTCTCATCTGATATTTCCTTGGCAACTTGCTCCCACCGGAGATTAGTCCTCACATAGTTCCTGTGGTTTGCTGGGAAAGGAACCTGCAGAAGAGAAGTGAGGCCAGGCTGTCATTGCATTTCTGATTCCCAATCCAAGATTTGCTACAAATACTTTAATGGGATCTTTTAAATACATTTGTCATCACACATTCCGTACAAAATCAGACAGCAATATTAACTGTTCATATGCTGAACACAACTAAAATTGTCTATATATATTATGAATATATATAATTATGGTCCTGTGCAGTATCTGAACAGCTGGCATTGCTGCATGCAACTGAACTACTCTGGGAGGTCTCATATACAGAAAATAGCTGGAGAAGCGTTGGTAAAAGGGTAACTAAGCTGAAGGGTAAATGTACCTGGCAAAAGGCATTATTTGTGCTTAGGAAACAAGTGTGTTTGTGAAGAAGCATTAAGTACTACTGGTAGGAACATCTCAAAATGTTCTCCCAAGGACAGAGAAATGTTTACGTAGAATGAAATCTGTGCTCCTTTTTCTGCAAGTGTAAAAACTGCAGTGGTTTTATTTTGGTGTCAACCTTTAGTATTGTACAACACCTATTACTTGTGTATGAACAGCAGCTCAGGTCCAAAAAGGAAGGTTGGCTTGTCTTAAGATAGGTATCCAAAAATAGAATCCATCCCCTCCTATCCTTGGGCAGCAGTTTTGAAAAGAATGAAGTGTGACTGTCAGAAGACCAACAGCTTTGTTCTGAGAGCTAGGGAAGTAATGGTGATCCCAGCCATTATTCCTCTCTTCCCCATACAGATGTGTTCTGCAGAGGGAACTCGCTATGGCAGAGATGAGAGTCTGGGCATCTCTTACCAAGAAACTCAGAGTGTCTGCGAGCATGTTCTCAGCTCACACTGCAGGAATCAGCCTTCAAAGAGAAACTGGGAAATGACATGAGCACCACGGTCCACATCTATTGTTGCTTGTCCCGGCTAGATGGTGACAGACAGGGGTGTGACAGCCCCCTTCGGAACCCCCCAAAATCCCAGCTTCCAGTTGAAGTTTGGCGTGGAAGCAAAAGAGCAGCACCACGGGTCCTGGGGTGCCTTTATTCTATGGTAAAACTTTCCCCCACCAGCGTCCCAGGACCCCAAACTGGGGGTAAACAACAGCTTATATATGGGGGGCAGGTCTCAAGGGAGGATACAATCTTTAACTAATCAGGAGAATTGGGAGTGGAAAAACAAGGCGGGGAATACAATGTATAAACCAAGAAAGAATTTCAAGGGAGGAAAACAGTTTCAGTGAACTAATAGAGCTTGGAGAAATACAAAACTGACAGGGAAGTTTCTGGAGGGAAGGCAGGTTCGGGGAGAAACTGGCATTTAATGAAAGGAGGAGTGAGGAAAGTTCTGGGGAAAGGGCAGGGACAAAAAGGACAGCATAAGAAAATTACAAAATTACAAATCAAACAGTGAGCATAGTAATAAAACAAAAAACCACGCCACCACAATCGATAATTTCTTTTATCTCCTTTTTTCCTCCTGTCATTCACTTTTCTGATTTTTTGTCTTTTCACCCTCTATCTGCCTCCCACACTCCTTTGGCACTACTGTTATTCCCTGTTGTTCCCTTTCAATTTTTTCTTTTCGTGACAGGACCAATACATCTCCCCTCTTTTTACTCCTTGCAATTAATTTCCCTCTTAAAAGCTATTGTTGCTGTGCCTTTAACACTGGGTTTTTAGAAAAAAACAAACTTGCCTCCAACAGCAAATTCCTTGAAAAGTATCCTCACAACATAGTATCCTAGGCACATTTTTATGTCACATTTTCACTCAATTTTTGGCAAAATCTCTCTTCTTTAGTGTGTTAGTCAACAGACCTATTAGCTACCTTGGTTACACTTCTAAGCCTTGCCACCTTTGCATAGCCCTGGTACTTAGCAACAAAAAAAACCTTAGGGTATTTTTCTACAGACTTTCTCCTGCGCCTCTCTCTCCACATGAGAATGTTTATAGTAAATTATCCCTCCCCCCCGCCAGAAATATTTGGCTCTGAAGAACTACTAACAAAAACTACTAACAAAACACAAACAAGGAAGATCAGCTACAGAACTCTTCAGGGAAACACTGTGAATAAGCAGCAGCAAAAACAGTGCCAGTAACTTCAGTTACTCAGTAAGGTCAGGGTGCAAGGGTCACTTCACAAAAAGTTAGAGGTGTCCTTTGGTTTGGTTTGTCCATGTTGTGTGAATTTGTTTTATTTTGTGCTTTAATCTGAGTCTATACAAAAAGGTTTTTTTCCTGTTTGCTGTTATGTACATGAGAGCTTCAGCAGAAGGTATGGTCTGTGGATTTGAGGCTGTATCTCCACTGTAAATAGCAGGCAACAGTGGTCTAAAGGTATTAACAGTACAAAGTCAGGAATAAGACTTCATTATAGAAATCACTTGTACTCATTTGTCTTGAATGCTGTTTATGTTTCCAAAACCAACAAATTTTGTGTGCTCTCACATCTATAACACATGTAACAGTAAGATAAAATTCCAACAAAGAGGTAAGATACATTGTCAGAAAGTTGACAGGCTGATAAATGAGGTTGCTGGAAGATTAGGTCTATATAGACAAGAAAATGGTAAATAAGAGGTGAAACACAAGTATGCAAGGCAAAAAGCGAAAGACTGTATCTGAAACTGGCTTGGGAATGTTCATAAAATGCCATTAACCCATGCAGCTCATTGCCATAAGGCATCAATGACATTAGAAGACATTATATATATGTCTTCCAGATGTCACAGTTACAGGAGAAAAAATAAAGAGATTTCTGAGGTGCAGAAACTCTCCTTGCATTAAGCTGGAAGCCCACCACTAAGATAAATATTTCATTAGACCAAGTTATGCCGTGGCTGCCTTTAGCAGAATTTCTTGCTGTTTTGATCAGAGGAATCAGCTCTGTGTGAGAATGAATTCTAAGCTCACCAGACTGCAGGTGCAACATGGTTGGGAATTCCTGTCTTCCTATTGGACTGGAAATTTGCATCTCACTATGTGCACAGTGACTGTGGTGTGAGTCTCACTGCTCACGGCTTCTGTGTTAAGGCAGAAAAGAAAGTGGTAAAAATGAGCCTCATTTCATTGAGTTTTTGTACTATTGTTCATTTTCAAGATCCTGGTTTTGGCAAAAACGTAAGTGGAGTAGCGGGCACTGGGCATGTGCAGATGATTTAAATTCTGGTGACAAAAACTGTGTCTTTCCTCTCCATTATTTGTTAGCAGCCACCATGTGAAGGCATTTCCTGTTCAAATCCTGTTGTGGCTGAAGTTCTCTGAAATATGTTTCATTTTAGCCAGTTTTAATTTCGCTGCTTTTCTGCTTACTGTGCTGTCTACATTTTGAATGTGGTACATGAAGGGCCCCACAGAAGCACGGAATGGCACTTTCTGCTTGACAGACCAATGACAAGATCACACATCAAAGGAAAGGCCGCTTTTATTAAGGGGAATAAGGTACCCCAGTCATAATAGCTGTGTATTCCAGTGACTGCTCTCCGGCACCATTAGAAGTGGCTCTAGGAGAGGTACCACACATCCTTCTGTGGGGTGGAGCTTGTCCAAAGTTTAATACTTTCTCCTGACTCCAGGGAGCCCTGGCTGGTACCACAGCGTGCTTCGGCTGGCTGAGGGAAAGCATGGAAGATGTTCTCCTGCAGAACATAACCATCACCACAAACCATCTCATGAATCCTGCTTTTGAACAGGAGCTCTGCTAGGCAGCCACAGGGAAGTCTGTGGGCTTTGAAGCAAAAACACATTTTAAGAGCTTGCAAATATGTTCGTGTAATTCCAGACTGTCATCTGAAGTCCTGAGATCTCTTAAATGGTTTTTGAGATGGAAAATGCCACCCAGCTATAGTTCTACTAAAACCTGGATCAGGTTTTAGTAGAACTATACTACTAAAATCATCAATTGGATGATTTTTTAATTTTAAAAGTTAAATCAGTACCCATAAAAAAATATGCCTTAGATCAAGTTTTAATAATCATATAATGAACTGTGTCTAGTTAGTAGTTACCAGTTCACTTTTTTCTAGGGTAATAAAAATCTTGAAATGGAAATCTGCAATATTTTGCCAGATTAGTTGCTTAACTTATTTGGTGTTATTACAACAAGTCCTCCTGAGCAGACAAGGTCTCCCTCCCGAGAGATACTGATGCTAGAAGGCCTTTATAAATCAAACCTGAACCAGATATCAGCTCATTAAAAGTGCTGGAAGGATACTGCCAGGTGAATTGGTGACTCATAGCATGGGAATTCCTGTTCAGGGTTTATTTATAGGCAGGTTTTAACCCTGGAGGTTGACTGGAGCCCTAAGAGTCATTTTCTTCTCACGTTGCACAGGAAGACCCTGGGCACTTTTCACTTGAGGGGTCCTGTGTGAGTCAGTGTTGTTCCACTGGGAAATAGCAGAGTAATTTGCTAATGGCTTCAGAGCAGTTAGAGCTGACAACACAGTGGATGTTAGATGACAGAGGGTAGGAAACAAGTAGGTATTTTTCCCCACTGAGGAGCTTATAAAAAACTTGCCTTGAACATGTGCCCACTTGTGTGCATTCACGTTCTCGTGCACTCTTACCATCACTCTTTTCAACACCAACCTCTCAGAGAGACTCCAAGTCTTAGTGCTTAGTCTTATGACAATAATGGTTCTTGAGAAAACTGTAGCCCTAGAGTGGAACCAAAAGGCTCAGAAACCCAGAGGGAACAAAAGAGTTATTGGATTTGTTTCAAGTGTTGAGTTTCTAAATAGCTTTTGAGGTGTTTTTTCCTTGAGTTTTTAAGGACTTAATGCAAGAAATATTCAATATGATACATAATACTCAGCCTAAATCAAATAACAGACAAAAATGCACAAAAATGAACAATAAATAATTCGGAGAGCAGGATATGAGTTTGTATTTTTGGAGTCCTTTCCTTGTGCCTTGGTGACAGGACCAGTCACTTCCTTTGCATAGCAAACACATAATAATTTGGTCTAGGCTCTTTTGTCCTAAGCCACACAGGTGGGAAGGAAAACCAAAACTTTTCCATGAAGGAGCCTGCTGTGCACCCACATTTTTATGTTGTTCCTTTAAAAGATCTAAGAGTAAAGGCTATATGCAGGCCTTGAATCAGAAATGCAAATATCTCAAGTGAGCCTCACAAAGTTAAAAGGTTCATTTAAATTGCAATCCTGTACTTGGTTTGGAATAGTTATTTACTGTCTTGTACAACAGTAAATGGAAGAGAAAGTAAACCATGGCATAACAGTAGAATACTTTTTAAATCTTCTGTGCAGTGTCTGTAGGAGTTGTCTTGGTAAGTCTCTTCCCTTCTTCTCAGATCCTCTAACCAAACTAAAAGTTGTGGGTGGATAGGTAGCAAGAGGTGGTAAAAGACAGACATAAATAGCTCTCAACATGAGAAAGGGCCATCATGGCCATGGACACCCATGGGCAGTAAGAGCAGTCAGAGGTGCCCATGGAACTGGCCAAGTGCTACTGCAGGGAATACCTTGGAATTACTTGTTCCCTGGGACATGCAACAGTGATGCTGCTGACCACAAAACACTCTATAAAGAGCTTTATAGTGCCCTACAAATTGCGCCCAGATAAAATTTGTGTTTTGAATTACACTGGCAAGCATCTGCAGATTAGTAATTTCAGATGTTTCCAGTTTTTTCACACCCACATCTTTGCTAGTGGAAGAGTGTAGTTGAGGGCTTCCAGGTTTATGGCACTTCTTTTAAGCTTCTTTTTCTAAGGTGAAGAGAGACTTCATGCACATGCAGTGCAGAGATGAAAACTCAAGGGAGCTGCTAAAAGACTGTGATTTATTAAGGACTTAATGCCAGATACTTCATACCACTATGTGCTGAAATGACTCCTTGTCACCCCTTTTCTATTTTTACTCTCTTTCCCTTTTCCTGTACTCACTTGCCATAGAATTTGAATTACCATCTTCTGTAGCAAATACCAACCACTTGGGTTAACTAATCAATTAATTTGCAATTTAGAATATAAGCTTTAACTTTCCAAAATGCATGCACTGCATTTTTCCACAGGAATGGGAGAAGAAAATATTTGTGTTTGCTAAATTAATGCATCTTACTTTTTATATCATGCACCAATATTTGTATCTCTGTACATCACTGATGCTATTTTGAATAGCATCACTGATGTACAGAGGTACACAATCCTCCTCCATTTTCTTCTTCCCATTAAGGATCTCAAGCAATCTGTTAAAATAGGTGGTCTGCTGATGAAAACCTCCAGCATAAAGCAAAGCACAAAAGGTAGTCA
Organism: Pyrgilauda ruficollis; assembly: GCF_017590135.1. Taxonomy (NCBI): domain Eukaryota; kingdom Metazoa; phylum Chordata; class Aves; order Passeriformes; family Passeridae; genus Pyrgilauda; species Pyrgilauda ruficollis. The sequence continues at coordinate 4,928,772 of NW_024515875.1, forward strand.
GAAGTTATGTAAAAAACCAAGACAAAACAAAACCAAGAGACTCCAAAAATCAAGGAATATCCCTAACTGGGGTCGAGGCATTGAATGATGCGTTAGCAGTTTCCAGGAAAGCTGATGATCATTGTAAACCTTTAACTTTCTGGTTCCTTAATTATAAATATATAGTGAAAAGAACACAGAAGCAGCTATATAAAGTCATTGCCTAGGAAGAATTACTGCTTTTGTGCCAAAAAGCCAGCGGGCCCAAAGGGGTGGGTAATTGCCCTGTCCACCTCAGCTGAAGTGAGGGAAGGTGTGAATGCTCACACAGGCTGAGGGTTTGTCCACTGTGCTCTCTGCTGCCTTTCCTCTGTGCCAAAGATCCAAACAGAGCGCATCTCTTAAGTCTCTGTGGAAACTTAAGTGGTGTGGGACAGGAAAGACATAGTTGATTTGTTTCAAATATTGATGCCCACTGGCCTGCCCACGTGTATCTGGAGAGTCCTTTGTGGCAAAGTGGTGTATGGGTATTACAAAAGGAGTCAAAGAAAATCAGCTGAAATCTAGCAAAGGTTGAGCAAGAAGGGAAACAGTGACCATGAGTTCCCTGCTCTCTACCTCACTTGGAGAAGAAATGTTGGGCAGCCAGGACCTGGGAGAACATCAATTCAACCACAGCCCCAAATCTTCAAATGTACCTTAGGCCCTAAGCCTATTTTTTGTGGGTTTTGTGTGTTTTGCTGTTTTGTAGGTATTTTCTAAGATGTTGGAAAGACCAAGACTATGGTTCCTACTTGCCTCAAACACAAGACCAGCACTCTGGCTCTTTGTTTTGCATTTTCTTTTTGCATTTGTGTGTATGAAAAGGAGGTTTAATAATGTTTTCCATTCTTTCTTTGGAGAGACTTAGGGAAAAGTGCTAGGGAGAAACAGTGCTATTACAGATAAACTTCCAGATTATACACAGCTAGAGTTGACAAATAGCACACAACTGGAACCATAGCAAGGACTGGAGTAAGGCACAATCAGGGAAAGATAGAGAAGCTCCTGGAGTTTAATGCTGGAGTAGGAAGAGATACTGAGAACCGTGATCACCAGTAGTAGTTAAATGTCAAGGACTGTGGAAGGATCTCTACAGATCTTGCAAGGTATAACAAACAAGGACTAATTGTTAAGTAGGATGATTCACTCTTAAAATTATTAATCATTCTATGAATTTTGATGAGGATGAACATATATAAAGTATTAATTGCTATGTGATGGTTAATATATCCTCAAGTTGGGAGAGTCCTAATTAAAAAAAAAAATTATATTCGCTTTAGCAAGATTCATCCCAGGATATAATACTATTAAGTATGAGAATAGGCATTAAAATTCTGCCTGCAAAAAGCATGCTAGATAGTTTGGGTCCTGGATGAATTTGATCTGTCAGTTGATGGTATTTATCTGCAAGTGTTTACTGTAAAAATGGTTTTATAAGGGACCTGGTTTGTAGCCTACAAATACTCTGGTAATGTTGAAGGGAACAGAAATGTTTCTGTTGTCTATAATATGAGGATCTGGGGCCTTGAGATCAGCAATTCAAAATTATTGAACAGTTTATATAGTGTGATACTCCAGTAACATCTTACTGCCAACATTTCTTTCTACCTGTAAAGCTCTCCTTGCAAAGTTTGTGGCAACAAGTATTTTTCTCTAGTCTTGTTGCTATTGAGAACTTAAGTAAGGAAGCATAACTCCCTATAGCAGAGACTCAATAGCGTGCCTTGGTCTGTTCTGTAGTGTAACACATACGGTCCTCATTCTTTTCCCTGCCTTGGCAGTGGCACTATTAAAAACCTGTCCTGGATAGTAAAAACTAAATCTGTTGCCCCACTCAGGACTGAGCTCTTACAAAATGTGAGCCACAAGAGACAAATTCTTTCTAAAGTCTTGACCACAGCAGTGAACGTAAAAACTGTCTTTTAGAGTGGAGTGATCTTATTTGTATGGTGCAGTTTGGAAGTGCTGTAGTTCCATGAGTATCACTAAGAAGTTAGGTGGGATGAAAAGCCCATAGGTTAGCAGCAGTGCAGGCTCCATCCATGTGGTAATATGAGGGGAACTTTATTCCAGAAGCACCTCTGCCTATACCTCTTCTCTAGCCCTCAAAGTCCTCAAATGCCGTCTTTTCTCTCTCTGAGCAGAGAGCTCTTCAATTTCTGCTTCTGATAATGTGGGGACCACACAAGGATGGTATGAACATTGTTTCTGAAGTATGTGAACTTTTGAAGAGGTATGGTCTGAAATATGAGCTGAAATATGATGTAGAAAGCTTGGAATCAGATAATTCCAAAGCCATCTGAGTAATAAGTTAGCAATAGTGTCAGCTCTAGCTCAACTAGCCCATGAGTTCCCAGATTTGTGCAGTCATCTTGGTACCTCTTTCATCAGTATCCACCTGCATTATAATTTTGCAAACAAACTTGCCGTTTGATTCAGGTTTATAGTAAGTTTATTAAAATTCAAAGCCTTCTATTAGTAGCATGTATCAGTTTTAAGATATTTCTATGTACATAGTTCTCTAGGGCGGGGAGTACCTATGAGTTTGTGAAATACAGATTCCAGCCATGGCTTGTTCTTATTCAAAGAAAAGCAATGGGAAAAGCAAACCAATTGTTTCACGTTTGTTTCACATGAGGGCAAAACTGAAGTAACTTCACAGATGGCATTGGTAGGATAAGGCTTCCCCAGGGCAACACTGAGCAGGGTTACATTCACTCAGTTACACTGAATTACTCTACATCATCCCTAGGTGAGAATATTCACACACTGTTGTGAACTGAGCTAATAAAAAGTGCAATACTGTGTGTAAAACTAGAAGACTCAAGGATCATCTTCTGAATATGGCACTGATCAGGAGATAGATAGCCTGAAGCATGAAATCAGTTTGTACAGGTTATATAGGTGTGACTGACTAACTTAGACAGCACCTTCTTAAAACCAGCACTCAATGCAGAATGTTCTGGTCTCCATCAGCATGGAGGTCTGCCCTCTCCCAGCTCTGTGGGTGGACATCCTCACTACACTGTGTGAAACTATCAGTCATTCACTGTTAAATGCCATCCAGGTCAGGACAGCAAGGATGAGATGATAACTACATTCAGCTGTAAATATATATGAGCAAGCATTTCAGAAAATAAACAAATAGAGTTCATCCATAAAATGAAGAAGTCTCCAGGCATTCAACCAGTGATGAATAGATTCTGGTGAGTTTGTGTTTGTTCCAAGATTTTATTGCCACTTAATAAATAGGAAATAAAAGCAGATAGTAAGGATTTCTTTGTTGTTTCATGCAGCACTGATGATGATTCCAGCTGGTTGGCCTTAGATGCTTGGATTATTTGCGTTTGGCAGCACGTCTTTCATTTATTCTCTTTATAGCAGCCTGAACCCATTTCTGATTAGGACTTACACAGATCCTGATACCTCCTGCAGTGATGAACCTATCAGAAAAAGGAAAGCAAACCAATCAGCCATAAAACTCTAGTCTCTATACACAGGTCTGCTGTTCTTGGTTTATATACAGAACATAAGTAAAAATGTGGTAAAACAATATCAGATGATGGAGTTTGTAAATGTTAGTAAGAGTGACACCAGTTAGCCATGTCAGTTCCCTGTTCATGGCATAGGTACATATGTAGCATACATGGTCATGTACTACTGATTTTAGATAACTGAGCATACCTGCTATTCTGGGACTTTATGCTAAATCTTGGTGAGCATTTATCTCCCAGGAACAGATCCCACTTGTGATAAAAATGCATGCATCTGAGCTCAAAGGACCAAACACAGCTCCTGGCAAGACTCAGAGTTACTCCATATTCTTTCACCTGATCTTTCCCCCTGACTCAATTCATGCACAGGGCCTCTGACTGCTCTGCCCTTGTTGGGATTTTCCCCCACTCACCGGGCACAAAGATGTGAGCTGGTCAGTGAGCTTCCTGACATTATTTATGAGCAGCACACATCTCTCAGCTCTCTGAGGCCTGCTTGTGTCCCCTCACTCCCTCAGTTGCCATGTGGAATGAAGGAACCAGAAGGGTGACCTGGACTAGCCAGATTTAGTGAGTTGGGCCAGCAGAATTGTGTTCTGCTGCCCCTTCCCTAGTTGATGGTTTTGTGTTTGCATAAGGAAGTCTGAAGGGTGCATGAGATACTTACATGATGGCATCTGTTGGTACTTGTTGCTTTTCATAGCTCACAAGATTTCGGATGTTCAACTGCTTTGTAGACAGATCTACACACCTGAATTTGCGCATGGATTGACTGGTAGCACTCCCTAGAAGGGAAAAATAGATAAATTACAAAGGGAATAAATACTTTTATTGATATTTAGCCATAATTGCTTAATAAGCTCGGAATTCCAAAAGATTCCTAGTGATGGTTAGACCATGAGAGTCTCATGATGTACAGCCACAATACCAGTTATACCAGAGAGCCTAAGCTATTTTTTGTGATGCATCCTACTGTCTCTAAAGTGTTGTCTATCCCTATGGAGTCACTGCTTCCATAGCAGTAGAAGAGTTTGACATCATTCATAATCAGGTCTACATCATCTGCAAGTACGCATATGGAGGTAACATTTAGAACTGGCATTTTATTGGGTGGATTTCCATATATCTTTTGAATATGGATTAGAAATTCCTCCTATTTTCCAAGTGAAGAAAAGGAAAGTGAGCCTACTTCTCTCACATTCAATTGTAGTATTACCAAAAATTGTTAACAGAAAGGGAGAGATACCTGCCAGAAGAATAAGTGCTTATATCCTCTGGCTATAACTCTGATTTCATAGGTGGTGGGGTGCTTCTTAATCCTTGCATTCCTCCAAGATTTTGATACAATTCATAGAAATGTAGTGGTGATTAAGAAAGAGGATCACAATATTGGTATAAAATTTTCTGGGCACTTGTTATCTTACATGATGATAAGTAAAAATGGGAGCTCACTTAAATACAATGGAGTTTACATTAGTGTTAGTCTCCATTGCCAGTTCCTGGTTTTCTCCTGTTCATGGAAGACAGGTTTGGGAAAGCATGCAGGGGACAAAAAGTACACTGCTCTACTCTGTGGTTTGTTTATAAAGAATTTGGAGAGGTACTGGCTTGCGAAAAGTCCAAGAGCTGTTGTGGTGCACCTTGCTAAATGTAAAACCTGCTGCACACAGTCTCGCCATTGAAATAATTGGAGTAGCTGAGACAAACGCACAGCAGTCTTTGGAGAAGGTGTGGGATAGCCAGTGCACAGGTACTGGCAGATCTGCTAATTCCTGAGATTTTCTTTGCCTGAAGAAATCTCCCTTCTGATCTTGCTTTAGTAATGAGTAACACAATGTAGATTTTTTTATGTTTCATGACACATTTCTTACTGCCTCAGACTGGTTTTCAAAATGTGACATTAAAAGAGCTCAAATACAGTCAAGCAATTGTTCCAAGTCCTGGAAATATTTCTTCTGCTACTGCACAACCTTCAGGGAATGGATGCAGGGAATAGCAGCAAAATTTCTCAAGACTGGGAACAAACCCCAACTGTCCTGCACCTAGAACTACCTTATTTCTCTGGTGTATTTGGTTTTTTTTTTTTTTTTTCCATTCTTTCTAATCCTTTTTTCTGTCCCTTGTAGACCATCCCATTGTGCTTTTATCAAACTTGGTGATACTTAGGGCCAATTACACAGCCTGGACAATGACACTGTCTGTGATATGAAGCCACTGTTGCCAGGAGGAAGAGCAGTGTCACCAATGAAAATAGGAGGATGTAGTGGGATGTGGCTGCAGAGGCAGTGGGTGGGCATGAAGGCTGTGTAGCCTCATAGACGTGGGAATGCTTAGCAGGCCACAGTTTGGATTTGGTGTGGTTTTGTGAGGGAGGATACCTTTTCTCTGTGTTTCTGAGTGCATATTTGTGGATTTGCATATAGCTTGCATATCAGTGGTTTGTGTGAAATCTACTTGTGATGAGATGATGTTTGTAATGGGAATATGTTCATGTTTCTCCACAATCCATGGAGCCTAATCCAAAATTTACTGACCTAACCAGCCCTGCAGACAAACTTATTTAAAGAATAGCCAATAAACATGGCTCATCTCAGTGTTCATAATTGGTTTGAAAGAAGATGTTCAATTGTATGAATTAGTGAAATGAGAGAAGATATTGTATAAATCTATTACTCCCCTTTTTAGTTATTGTTCTTATTTTCCCTGCCCATACTAAAAGGTTTATCTAGAAACAATTCTATAAAAAATATGGAACTTATAAACAGTGGAGAACTTCTTAAAATGTAGATATTAGAAAGATTAAGACTATATAGTTAGAGGAATACATATAACAATTAATACCATAAAATTAATATAAAAATAATCTATCAGGAAAAAGGAAAATGTACATATTATTCTAGAAAGATTTTTCATGACATGTTGTTAACCTATAGTACACATGTATACATGGAATCAGTGAGACTAAAATACATGGTATATGGCATCAGTGAGACTAAAAGACATTGTGCCTTCAAGAATTCTTTGATTTTAAGTGGGAAACCATTGCACAGAAAGCCTATAAGGGCTCTCAGGCACAGAATCTCTCCTTGCATCAAAAGAGAAACCGATCACCAGCAGGACATCAGATGAAATCCCCCATGAAGCTGCCTTTCTTGCAGATTTCTTCTGGATGTCTTGTGTGCTTTATCTTATAAATCAGCTGTCTGCAGCAATTAATTTTGCTCATGAGACCACAGGTGCAATGTGGAGCAATTCTTGTCATCCTCTTGAGTTGCAAACTTACCTTTGACTGTGTGCACAGTGAAGACGCCAAGCCAGAAGAGGAGCAGGACTGCTGCGGTGTGGAGCTTCATCGCTGTGGCTTCTGTGTCAAGGCAGAGCAGAAATTGTCTACTGTCAGCCCCCTATCTCAGGGTTTATATATTGTCATTCAGTGGTCAGTTCTTGTGTTCATTTCTATGGTGTCACGGAGGGTCTGACTATAAGTGGAAAATTTGAGTTGGCAGTACTTTTTCTGGTGACAGAACCGCCTCCTGTCCCCCACCAGTCCTTCACAGCCCTTCTGAGAAGGCTTTTCCTGCTCAAACCCACTGTGGTTGCACTCACTTCTGTGCTGTGACTTGGGTTTATTTCAAACTGCAAAAAGTGAGAGCTCTTGTGCAGTAGTGGAAACCTGTAATAAATGTTCCTGTCATTTCACACTTCAGTTCTGAGACCCTTAGCTAAGCCACACTGCAGAGACACAGAGTGACACTGAGAATTACCTCGCTGACCAATGAACCACTGGAAGGGGGAGCTGTGAACTAAAGGATGATGGAAACAGGAACACCGTGGCTCTTTCCAAGCAGCTGTGGTTGGTTTGTCACGTTAACTTGTAGCTGTGGAGGGGTATCACTGCTATTTCTTATGAGCAGTGGATGTTGTCAGAACGCTTGTGTTTGCTCTGTGACTTGATATGGCCAAAGCTGATATCACTGTGCTGGAAGAAGCAAGATTGAACACACCTTTGCATACAGATCCAGATCCAGCATGCCTCCTGCCAATCAGGCATAACTAAAATGTGATGGTTTCAAAGAGGAATGAGAGTTTGTAAAGGGTTTCTTTGCTTTGGTTTGGATTTTTTTGTGGTATGAACTTTCTAGTGCAAAGAATGAGGCCCAAGAAAGCAACTAGGTAATCAGAGAGGTACAATTTGTAGAAAAGACCAACAAAAAAAAATTAATTGCACTTTCATGTAAGCATGCTGCTGATAGCAGGTCTGTGAGCTTGTTACAATTATCCCTCTATCGAAAGCCTTTTTTGGCACAGTGTGCCAACTCTATCATCCAGATTTAGGTGTCCTTTCTATTGAATGTGGTCTAAATTACTGGACAGCATTGCTAGAAGCCAATGGTTTTGGGCCTGCAAATATTTGTCAGGCCAGTTTTGGACCTCCAGACCACACACAAAGCAGCACCTCAGCTGGCATCTTCTTCCAGAGCCTCACAGCAGAAATCTTCTCATGTGCTGTGAGAAAGGAAGCCCACTCCTCTTAAATTTTTGAGAGTTTTAATGAATGATAAGATTGCAGTTACAAGCCTGGGTGCATGGCAAGGCCAGAGAGACACCCACTTCTTCAGTCTGCAGTCTTTTATACTGTTACAGTTGTTTTACTTCCTTGGATGATTTTTCAAGTTTATTTTGGTCTTGTTGACTACAATCTTGCTTCAGATTTTTGCGACATTTGCACAATTCAATAGTTGCAGACACTGGCAGTCTAGGGTCTTCTGAGCAGTCTGATGGTCTTCTGACCCCTCTTTAAACTTAGTACACTTCCTTTTATGGTCTTCTGCTCTCCACTTATTCCATTTTGGATATACATTTTGCAGTAGCAAGGATATCTTCATATACATCTTTCACAAGCCCGCTTACATCTTGTGAATGCCTTGCTTCCCCGTTTACACTGCCCACAAACAATTAAAAATTTTATCATACTTAAAAAGCAGTTTAAAAGTTACAATAATTAATTACAAACAATTACAGTTTTATAATTAACGCAAATAAATTGTAGTGAAAGCCAACTATTACATAGCCTTTTATAACGCGTGCCCTCTGCAGCTGTACAGAAGAACCCAGCTAGTTCTGGTATGAATAGGTAAACACCAGCGTGCCTGATGCCTGGGCTTGTGAACAGCTGTCAGTGCAAGGACTGGAGAAGTCATGAGGGTATCCTGGTTTTGACTGAGATGGAGTAATTTTCTTCTTATTAGGTGATACTGTTCTGGGTTTTGGATTTAGCATAAGAATAATGTTAACATAATGATAACACACAGGTATTTCAGTTGTTGCTGAGTAATGATTACCCTGAATCAGGGAGAACTGCTAAATGTAATCATTTTCTTAATTTTTAACAAGGTCAAGAATTTTAAACTGTAATAATTTGGTATGTACCTTGTTTCATGACAGCAGCCCTGCTGAAGAAATATGCAGCGAGCAGAGTTTTGCCTAGTATCAAGAGTTTACACATCAGGGCAAAGGGTTTGTCGTATTGAATTTTCTCATCCTGTAGTCAGCTTTTAAAAAGAGAGACCAAGATCTTCAGGAATAACTAAATTCCTAAGCACTCCTAGAAATTATTATCTCTAGTGGGTGTTCAGCAGTCCCTTGTAGATGAATTTGTACCATCAGGTCACTTAATCAATTCTGAAGACTAAATGAGGCATTCAGTGACTTTCGGAGGGGACTTAAGAACCTCAGCTTAAACATGGCTGTATCTCAGTTAACTGGGTTTAGGAGGGACTTTGTCTACCTCAGGGGATAAATATCTGTTTCTATTATCTATAGAAGCAATTTGTGTATGTGTCGTATGCAGGACCCAGTAAGCTAGGTGGAATATATGGGACCCTAACGTATTTTGATTTTACATTGTTTCTTAACACTTGGAGTACTGGTTGAAGAATTACCAGCAAGTGACATCCAGTTGTGATGTCTCCATTATTTTCTTCCCTTGATTTTCATCACTTTTGCTCTGTAGTTTTCATTCTGATTTCATAACTACCTGAAATAGTAGTTTGTGTTTAGTATTTTAATTTATATTGCAATGGGGTAGAAGCAAACACGTTCTCAGTGCTCACATCTCAGCTGAGAGATGATTTCTTGTCTAAACTGATGGCTGCAATCACATTTTTAATAATTACTCTGTTTTGTACTGGTTTTGGCAGAACTCCTTCTTTAGAAATGTAACCCTATTAACAATACTTTCTCTTAATCATAATAGAGTTTTTGCTTGTAGACCATCTATTTCCACTACTACACTGCCAGCTTTTTCCTGCCAGGTTTTCCCTAGTCCTGCCATCTTTTCTTGATGTATTGTGTGCTCTTAAATAATAGTCAAAATTCAAATCAATCAAAATCTTTCTTTAGTCATTCAACTGGAAGTATTCAGATATGTAAAATTACACTGGGAAAGATTTGGTTTGAAAGGGCCCAGAGATCTTTGCTCTTTCTTTCATTCAATGTTATCTTGTTTTGGTTTAGTTCAATGAGCTTGTTTTGCTTTAGCTATACATACACCCAAGATCTACAAAAGAAATATTCTTATTCTCATCTTTATAATCCTAGTCCTGTGAGTTTTTTTGTTTGAGAAATCAATTGTGGGAAGTCAACTAAACTCTGTGCAATGCTATTGCTGCAGAAAAACACAGAGGTGACTGTAGCTCAGTTCTGTGACGCTACATAATATTGCACATGCTGAAACAGGAGTCAAATACCTTTGGAACTTTGTAGAATATTCTCAGTCCATGTAGGGATGCCTTCTAGCAGCCTTCCAGTACCTGAAGGGGGCTTATAGAGAGCTGGAGAGGTACTTTTTACAAGGATATGTAGTTGTGGGAGAGGGGGCAATGGCTTCAAACTGAACAAGGGTACTCTTAGATTAGATATTAGAAAGAAATTCTTTACTCAGAGGGTGGTGAGGCACTGGAACACGTTGCCCATAGAAGCTGTGGATGCCCCATTCCTGGAAGAGTACAAGGCCAAGCTGGATGGAGCTTTGAGTGTTCTGGTCTAATGAAAGATGTCCCTGCCCCCAAAGTAGGGGAGGTTGGACTGGATACAGTCCCTTCCAACGCAGGCCATTCTATAGCTGTATGATATGAGTATCCTTTTTCTTCCTTGTTTTGTTGGAATTTTTTGTTATTTCTTTTTCTACTGCCTCAACTGTCACACAAATCAGAAAAAGCAGATTTTGTTTAGTGCTTCTTTTTGTGTGTACCATGCCTGCATGATGAAGGATGGGAACCAAACCTAACTGCATAAGTGTTGTTAGTCTTCAGGAGAAGAATAAAGATGGTTTTGTGAAAAACAGATGACTTAGCTGAACCATGGATGGTCAGTGCCTAAAGCACTGGAAATGGATCAGAACCAATATGCTGTTTCTGGGTAAACCTGAGCTTTTCTCAGAAAACTGAAGAAGTTCAGATACTTATGTTTCTCAGTGGGTAACAGTTTTGTTTTGGTACCTCACACTTTGGAGAGAGCCCCTTGGCCAGTCTGTATGTGTTTGGATTCCTTTGCTCCATGAGAGTCATCACAGGGAATATGTTGAAGAGCTAAGATTGTTAGTGGAAAGAGGGAGTTACAGGTACAAGACCATACATCAGTGACATCTGTATGCTTCAAACAAAACAGTGTGTACAGTTATTTACAAGTATACAGACTTTTTTTTTATTTATGCCATTAAATACTTCTGCCATCATATCTGTTGAAGGGCAGGCTGTGTAATAGAGAATCACAATAAAGCACCAACTTCCAGGGAGCAGAGCAATAAGCAGAACCAGTAAGCCTGGATTCAACTTCTGGTCTTTCACCTGCTAACTTTTCTTCCCTCCACCCAATAATTGTTCCAACTCCTCAGCATATGTTTTCATGTGCCAAAGGAAACCATGCATCCACACTTGGCTGTCCAGGTCACTTGTGCTGTCAGACCTGCTGCATTGAATATCCCTTTTTTGCTGGTTTTTCCCCACTAGGAGGCACCATCCATAGTCTTTTTGCTGTTGAGATGCTAAGTTTTGAAAAATTCATTGGGATTTTTGCCTATTGTTTACCATAAATTGAAATTGGATTGAAATTAAAGATAGTGGATTTAAAAAAAATAATTAAAGGACACATGAATAATGTGAAATTCTTTTTTTTGAAAATGTCACCTTCTTGAACTTTCTAAAAGAGAATCATGGTATTTTTCTTCTGTTATTTGTTTGGTTGGCTTTCTTTTTCCCTTAAATAGCTGATTTCTAATAAATGCATTTGTTTAAAACAATAATTGTCCTTGTAAACATTTTTAATAACCAAACCTTCATGAGGTCCTACCAAAGAATTTAAGAAGATATGACAAACTTTAACATATAATTATGATTTTAACCCCTACAGCTTCAAGGATAAAAAAAATATGAAAAAAACCATCCCCAAACCAACCAATCAAACGAAAAGAACCCCACCGAAGCAACAGAGGTACTTTTTACAAGGATATGTAGTTGTGGGAGAGGGGGCAATGGCTTCAAACTGAACAAGGGTACTCTTAGATTAGATATTAGAAAGAAATTCTTTACTCAGAGGGTGGTGAGGCACTGGAACACGTTGCCCATAGAAGCTGTGGATGCCCCATTCCCATCCCCAAACCAACCAATCAAACAAAAAGAACCCCACCGAAGCAACAAAAATCCCCCAAGCAAAACAATTAACCAAGAAAACATAAAACAAAATGAAAAAAACCAAACTAAAACAAACCAACCAACCAAAAAAACCAACCCCCCCCAACCAACCAACCAAACAAACCCTCCTGCCCACCAAAACACAGAGAAGAAGAGAGGAACAGATCATTCAAGAATTTTTGCAAAAGAAATCTGTGGATTTTTTTCTTCCAGAGAGGGTACTTTTTTCCTTTCTTCAAAGAGAATTACAGTAGCCTCTGGAATAGGTGCTTTTCTACTTCATCTCTGAGGATGAAGAACTGTCACACTTTCTAACCACACTACTGGTAAGATACATTGCCTTGCTTCACACTGGTGACTTTAATCTGACAATTTCGGGCCACATCCTGTTCCACAAAGTATTTTAGAGCTTCTTAAAATATATCACAGCACTTGATCCCCACCTTGCAATGAAATGCAGCTTGGTGCTCTTGCAGCTGTACCCTCAAACAGATGCAGACTAAGAAGTAATGTTTTTCTATAAGCTGGTTTTTGTTTTAGCTATTTTCTCAGTGAGCCCCTAATAGCAGAAGAGTCACTGTACAGATGAACACTTAAATGAGAGAGGCAAGGAAAAGAGAGCTTACAAGGTGCTGTAGCAAATACCCACACTTGGAAGTGTTCCACTCTGAACTTTCTAAAAGAGAGTCCTTGGGGTTTATTTACTCTATGTTTTTTTCCTCTGTTGTAATGACAGTGAGTATTAAACCACATGTTAGACAAATGCATCAGTCTGTATTATTCACCTGAGTTCATTGCAGTGAGTGATACAAGTGGGAGGCAAGGGGCACGGGAATATACTCCCCCTCAAGTTAGCATTAATTTTATTCTTTGTAGTTTCAGACTGTTAAATGCTGTTTCACTTCTCCCTTGCAAACTACTTCTATTTCTCACCAAGGACTGTAGAAACCCCCATCACGTCTAAGACAGCAATAAATTAAGAGCTCCCTCCCATGGTTATCATATTTCTTGCACCTAATTTGGCTGCATTCAATGTGGTTGTCGACCTCTATATTCCTCACCCACGGTTCCTCATGGCCTCATGTGTAGCTCTCCACCCCACGCAGCAAAGCTTACCAGGCATGGTGAATGCCTTCCCCTCCTCTCCTCCACAAACCCAGCCCAAACCAGCCACATGTCCCCTTGGCCAGTAAAGCTGCCTGCTTGTGCCAGGTCTAGTGTCAGATTATCTGTTTGCTCTCTGTGCATTGGTTCTTCCACTCCCTATACTACCTTCAAGATGAATGAGTATTTTCCCTGTTTAGTACACAGAATGAAATGGAAGCAATCACTCTCACACTGCCAAAGACATACATGAGAAAAGATGACCTAATATCTGCTTGGTGGGGTAGTTTGTACTTCAGGGCTAAGCAGATATTGATGCAACCCCAAATGAAATGGGATAAGAGTCACCTGATTGACGCTAGTTGCAAGATTCAGAAACTGCCCTGCCTGTTTATCTCGGTCCTCACCATGCTCAAAGCCTTCTCTGTCAGTCCAGCTGTGAGTTATTTTGCTTCTTCTTGCCATGTGCAACTAGCAGATTTGTGTAAACAAAGACACATCTCTTGCTCCCTTCTCTCCAGAGATTCTCAAAAGGTTGTAAGAGTATTGGACAGTTTAATCCCAAAAGAGAAAAGGTCTGGGTCTAGCAAAAGAGGAAATTACTGCTGCAGCAGTGCACTGTTCCTCAAATTGTCTGTGAAGAGGGCACTGTAGTTTTCAGGCACCACTTGTCTTTGCTTCATTCCTGTGCTCTGTCAGTGGGCAGAGCTCTGTTTTTCTATTAGATGTAGAAGAAACTGCATGGCCCAGGTCTCAAAGGCATTAGAAAACAGCTAAGTAGGAGCTGGACTCTGCCTTGGGTTATCAGTAGTAATATTCAGTAACAATTTGCTACAGTTATTAGTGTTTAGGTAAGATTTATATGTGTGCTGTATTGTCTAGCAGTGAAACCCACGAGAGGTGTGCAGATCTGGTGCTCTTTGCAGAGCTGCAAGAGTTCCCTCATAGAGAACTGGAACTGGGAAGTTTGCAAACTCTTCAGTTCTGTCTCCAAATTTGTGTCTCAATCCTTCCATCACAGGCTTGGTTGATCTCACAATTGGGATTTATTCTTCATCTTTGAAGAACTCTCATGCTCTTACTTGTTCTTTTCTATGTCCTGTGACTAAATATAATCCATTTCTGTGTTTTTTTCTTTGTGAGGAAGTAAAGCTCTCACTGCAGATCAACAGCTCATCAGCTGGATCACACTCCAAAGCTCTGCCTAACTCCTCTAGGCTGTGTCCATTGCTTCTTTTCTGAGTGGGGTGACACCTGGGTCATGGAGGATGCTCCCCGTTTCTCCAGACCTTGGCTTGTCATGTAGGTGGCTTGTGCAGAGAGTAATGAACCAGTGTTATTGTGCTATCCTCCTACAAGCACTCACCAGCTTCTAGGGAGGGAATGTAGAACTTCCACAGAATGTGGTAAGAGGAAGTGGACAGAGGTAGCTGCAGTCTAAACCCTCTAAGTCATAGCCTTTAATAGCTCATCTACTTCCTTCTTGCCTAATATCTGTTTTGTGATTTAAGCTTTACCTTGGGGGAAAAAAAGTTTGAAAGGTGTGCCATGAACCCAAGGCCTTAAACCTGGGAGACCTGGCTAGCCTGAGGAGCCAGGGGAAAAAAAGAGATTGAAAAGAGAAGAAACTGGCAGGCAAGTATTAAGCCTCTTCTCCCTGGACAGAGCTCTTGAATGCTGGAGAGGAAGAAATATCAAGGATTTAGAGGCTTGGTTGCCTTGAGGACATGGAGTCTAATAAAATGAATTTCAGGGGCAAACTGAGCTGGCTTATTTTATTGAGAGGAAAGAAACTGAATGATGCTTGCCATATTGTGAACAGCCTCATTCTTCTCAGTCAGGGGCTGGAGACACTGATCTTAGACTTGTCCTGGCCTTACTTCAGGTTAGAAAGAGGTGCCTTTTCCCAGCAGCTATTCTCTGCAGCAGCCTTTGTCAAGCAGGTGTGCTGGTCCTTTCTGACCTGAAAAACTGCTGAAAGCCACTTCCCATCAGCAGAGCTTGCCTTGCAGCAATTCAGTTTCAGATGACTTTGGGCATGACCTTGTTTAGGCTTGTTCCCAGAAGGGGAAAAGAGGATCAAGTTCAAACAGGTGAGAATCAGATTTAGTGCCTTCATGGTCCTTGGAGGCTCCCTGCACTCTGATTCTTCTGGATGGGTAAAGGCAGGAAGATGGTGAGGAAGAACAGAGATGGTTAGAAATCAACAGGATGTACCAACCAGAGATAATGTGCTGTGCTCTCAGAAAGGGAGAGAAATTACTCTTAGGGCTTTTTTATTGATGTGAAAATGTCTGTATGTGAAGCTCCCCCATTTAGAAGCTGACTGTTGAGGAACATCTACTTTTAAGTTTTGTTTTCTAGGCTGTGTGTTAAGTCTGTTTACAAACAAATCACTGCACTTTAATGATTCTAATCTCCAGGCGAAAACAAGGGCAAGTAATCTGATTTGTGCAGAACAATAAAAACAATACAGTATTTTTCTTGGTCAGCTACATCATGATCTTAATTCTGAATTAACTGTATGACCTATACTGTCTTCTAAAAACTTCTAAAACCCCTTTCAGCATAGACTTGACCTGCTCCAGAGGAATTTTTTCTTATTCTCCTCCATATGATTGTAAGGTATTGGACCTGCTTGGTGCAGCATGAACAAGTAAACACATGAATAGCACAAAAGTGCACATGTATTTTTTCATATTCTCTCCATGGTGTGTGGTATTGTTCCAATTTTACCTGAATAATAAAGGAATTGGAACACAACAAACAAACAAACACACCCCCCCAGAAAACCCCACAAACAAACAAAAACCAAACAAAACCCCAGCGGAAACAAAGCAGGGCAGCCAAATGTAATTATCCTTAATGTCTATCCTCTTTGGTGTCTCTTTTGTTAAATAGTCACCCTTCCCCATACCATCTGGATCAAGAAGGCTTCTCAGTGGGTAATCTTTGCATGTTCAGAAATATGAAGTATTAGCTTATGAAAGTGTTTAAGCACATCCAGAACCTGATTTGAATTAAGCTGAGGGAGCTTTCCAGAAGTCTGCTATACTCTCTGTTATGAAAGAGTGAATAATATTCCCTACTGGATTTTTGAAAGGGCAAGTGAACCTCCAGACTTTGTAAGGATCACTTAGAACATTTCTAAAGGCTACCTGCCTTTGTTCCCTCTGTTTCATACCTGGGGATTCAGCTTGTGTGCAGATGTACCACCTCTCTGCCATTCCAAATGGGGTTACCCAGCAGGTTCCTTCCACAGCAGGTTTTGGTTTTCTGTGTGTTGGTGGCTTCAATTAAGAGATGCCATGCCAAGTCATCATAGTGGTTCTTTATGCAAAAAAAGAGCCTCACTTTTTCAGAAATATTGTAAAGTCTGGATTTGTATTGCAAGCTACTTATTTCCTCCTGTAAATTTTTGCATGTTGCTTACATGCAAAATGCTACTATGCCTACCCAGTCAGAATATTGTTGATTTCCTCCTCTTAATGTAAAATATGTGCTTTTACGAGATTTGGATTTATGATAACCAACTTTTCCAATCTGAAACTCCTGGAAACTGAAGCTTCTGGAAACATGAAGTTAGATTGAAACACCATTGCACTTTATCAGAAGAAGGGTTTGCTCTTCTGTGCTGAGAATTTTAAGTATTTAGGGATATGGTTGTGTCATACTGTCCATATTTGCTTCAATATCTTGAGGGAAAACTTTATTCACTCTAGAAGTTGAAACACGAATAAAAAGCTGCTCTTTCATGAAGCAGGTGTGCCACTTACTGAGTAGGGAAGAAAAGTTAGGGAATGCAACTGTCCTCATTGCACTGGGAATTCTGGCAACATTGAATGTCAGATGACAAGTCCCTTGGGCACCGCTCTAAAATAATGCTGGTGTTACTGTTTCCCTGCTTCTTCCATTGGGCATATGGTTCCAAATAATGAAGCAAATGAGATGAGTGTTAGCCCGTGAAACCAAACCTTTACCTTCTCCTGCTGCTCATGCCTCTGACTCACTTTGAAATGAGATGCTGGGCATAGGTCTCCTTCATAAAAGCAACTGGGTGGCTTGAAATATATAAAAGCCCTCCGGAGCAAAAATGCTCTCATGTGGCAAAAGCTAGACAGGCCTCACAGTTTTTCCTTTCATCCTGGTGAGCTCTGTTTGAGCCCAGCCTTTTCTGTGGGGCTGTAGGCAAGTAAGTGTGTGCTCAAACACACCTCTGGCTTAGCAGGGTGCCTCGGTGCTGCCAGTTTTGCCTGCACCTCTGCTGTTGTAGAGCAGCAGTTCCAGGAGGCACAGACAGCTGGGTTTGTTTTTCTTCTGCGTTCTTTAAAAGACTGGACTCTGGAGAGGTTTTGATCAAGGTCAGCTTTTCTTCCTGCCCCTGCCTGTGTGTCTCTTTTCCACACAGTCACACAGAGGGGGTCATAGACAAGACTTTGCAGGCTTGCCAGGTTGTAAACTGACCCAATAGGTGATGTCAAAGCCTCAAACGCTGTTGAAAATGGATTCCAGCCCCACCTGAAACTGGCTGTCCCTGTTTTCTCCTCTAATAAACACTGTAGTGGTTGGTGAGTGCAGTCTTGGGGCTGTTCTTACTGGAGGATGTAAACCCTGCAAGTGAATTTTGGGATACTATTCTGAGAATATGAAAGGCTGTCAGCTTATATAAAGTCTTATGCAAGGAATTATTCTAGGGAGCATTCAAAGCTGATTTTTTCCTCCCACCTGTGGCTATCCATTACATTTTGCCTACGTGTTCTTTCCATGCCTTTTTTATTCCTACTGAACTTAATACCTAAGCTATTGAGCACATTAGTAATGGTTGAATGCAGCCCCTAGTGCCTGTGCTGCAATGCTGTTGCTCTGTTATGGAAGTGGGAATGTCCTTGGCCTCTTATTCAGCTGCTCCATGAGCAGGAAAAACAGTACCTTATCAGTATGAGGTTGGAGTCATTAGAGCGAGTCCTGAGGAGGCCACCAAGATGATTAGAAGGATGGAGCACCTCTCCTATGAGGAAAGGCTGAGAGAGTTGGAATTGTTCAGCCTGGAAGAGAGAAGGCTTCAGGGTGACCTAATTGCAGTCTTTTGGTACCTGGAGGGAGCCTGCAAGAAAGATGGAGGAGACTATTTACAAGAGCATGTAGTGACAAGACAAGGGAGAATGGCTTCAAACTAAAAGAGAGTAGGTTTAGATTAGGTATTAGGAGGAAGCTGTTTCCTGAGAGGTTCTTTTATGGTATTTAGTCTATCTCCTGGCTATTTAGAGGTCTGCTTTGCCTATAAATGTGTGTAGAATCGTCTCAGTGCAGTTTATTGATGGACTTAGTATTGTGCCTGCTTGGTCTTTACCCTGAGCTGTAGCAGACTTACCTGGCTGGGTGTGGTCTGGGGGCCAGCTGCACTGCCAGGGGGGACACTGGGTGCTCTGGGGACATGAGTGAGCCTGGGGGCAGTGGTGCTTCCACCACACGAGGAGAGCCCCATGGAACACACCATCAGGGCCTTGGGTGCACAGGGCAGCACCTTGGAGCTCCTCCAGCGAGGAGCAGCCTTGTGCTGATACAAACTGCAGGAAACTGATACTGTGCTTTACAAGTTTTCACCTCCCTCATGTGCTGCATATTAGAATAAGCTGAGCATGTACAGTAATGGAAATTTTTGTCTTTCTTGGTACGTTTTTTCTCTGTGAAGAAACTAAATGGTGCTGTACTGTAACATTTGAGCATAAGAGGTATGGATGCCAGTTTTTGTGTATGGGGAGAGAACATAGTCTAATTTACATTTTCTCTCCTGCATATTTCAGACCTCTGCAGGACAGATTTAGTTGAATAATGAGTTTCTTTCACTGATTCATCTATTTAGAAGGGCCTTCCTTGTGGAGTGATTAGTGACAGGACACTGTAACCAGCTTCATCCTGCACTTTACTCTGAAAACTGCTGATATTTCTGTACTAATTGTGTCCAAATGTTGCACTGCTGCTGCCTCTGAATTCAGTATATTCTACTGGTCAGAAGGGATTTACACTTAAATTTTTCAATTTGGTATTAAAACATTGTTCCAGAGGTGTTTTGAAAGGGAGAGACTCAAGTTCCTATAATATTATTTCTGCTGCTTGTTAGAGATCTCCTGTGTGGGTGTTTGTCAGAGGTCTGCTTAAGATGTACCAAAGGAAAGGTAGAGAACACAAGTGGGAAAAATTTCAGGCACACAAGCAGTTCTACTCAAAAAACACATCTCAAAATTGTGCTTGTCTGACATGGAAATGGAAGATTGCTTGTGACTTGTACAATGTACACAACTGAGGCTGAGAAAATTCAAGTCAAAATTTCAGTTTTGGATTCTCCGAGGAAAAATTAGCTATTGATAACCTATTGCTGACCCACAGTTATTTGCAGTCTCAAGCTCCATCAAGGGAAATATAGGTTAGAAATTAGGAAAAAAGTTTTTCTTGGAAAGAGTGATAAAATACTGGAATGGTCTGCCCAGGGATGGGATAGAGTCACCATCCCTGGATGTGTTTAAAAAAAGACTGGATGTGGCACCCAGTGCCATGGTTTGGTTGAGGTGTCAGGGAACAGGTTGGACTCAATGATCTTGAAGGTCTCTTCCAACCTAGTGATTCTGTGATTCTGGGATTGATGATAATAATTATACTTCATACAATAAATTATTCCAGAAGCTTTTTCACAATTGGTTTTCAAATTAGAATGAAGGAAATGTCATAATTTTAAATACTTTTCTAGCAGTTAGGATCTCCCTGAACAGGATCTACTAAGGATTGATTTTAAGTCATGTCAATTTTAAATCTATAAGTTTAAAATTTTCTTGTAATTCAGTGACATTGGTACTCACATTTTCCAAAATCAAGAATTGTGATGCTAACTATAAAATATTTTAATTTGATTGCTGGCATAAAATGAAAATCTTTACACAGTATAGCTGGAGGTCTTTTTATCTGATAAAGATATTCTGTGCATACTTAAGAAATTATAAAATATTTCTTTCCATTCTAATATTCCCACTGTAGATTTAGGAAAAGGGAAATTAAATGTTTCATTTCTGGCTCAACTACCTTTCTGTTTGCTCTTTGTATCAAGTTAATATTGGAAGAAGACTGAAACACAGATTTATACATTGAACACCAGCATTCTAAATAATTTCTAATATGGCCTAATAGATTTTCCACACTGAACAAGTTTCAAAATATTCAGTAAAAGTTGCACTTTAAAGAATTCTGGATAACAGCAATGAATATGCCATTATAGAAAATCTGTACGTGATGGCATTTGGATGAACAGAAAGTTTCTTAATTCAGGAAATGATTTATTGTACTTTATAAATAAATAAAAATATGATAATTTAGTTAAAGGTATTTTACCCCATTCTTTCAATTAAAAAGATCAACTGCTGTAACTACTCACAAAAGCTTAACGAGTCAATAAATTATAGTTTAAAATTGCCAAACTTATAGTATTATAATTAATTATTAACATTTGTTGTTTTAATTTCATTTGAAATACAAAATAGGTTCATTTCTATAATCAGAAAAAAACTTGAAACCTATATTCTAATACTTTGAATAAATGATTTCTCTCTACCTTGTTTACTTATTACGAATTGAAGTTTAAAAAAAGATAAAGCTACCTTATTAAATATAAAGATTGCTGAAACAAAAGAAAATAATAAGTAGTCAGTAGTGATTACAGAAAATTCCTGTGGGTGATTTGGAGTAGGAGCTCAGGTTTCTAATTTCAATAGAAATGTAGTTTTCCCTCCTATTGAAACTAATTTAGGAGGTTTATTTCTTGTCTGTCTGTACTTTAAATTACCAGCCTGTCTTTAAACTCAGTGCTGGAGATGGTTGTTTAACTGGTGCAGGTTAAATGGCTGTTCTGGATGAGGACTTCAGGTGGCAGTAGGTCCTCTCCCTCCCCACATGGCCTTGAGCTTATTTAGGCCATGAAAATGTACCAATGGGATGCAAATTACTGGTGGCAAATCCACACCTGCTTACTTCCTTGCAAGGACTAGTCCTGTGAACTTCAAAGTTATGCTTCCTTCCTTTATGTTGAGCCACTTAGATATGTAAACATTTTATAAAGTGGAGAGCAATGACTCAAAACTCTGATTTTTAAAAAAGTGTATTTGATAAGCTAGTCTATATTCTGCCCCATTTTTGGCAGTGGGAGGTTTAATTGGCAGGCAGAAGTTCTGGAATATTGTTTTGTTTGTTTCATTTTATTGTTTCCTTTGCTGTTTCTCACGTCAGTCTTTAAGGCTTTGATCAAAGAAAGCTTTGAATTCTTTCTTCTTCAGTTCTTAAGAAACTCTAACTTTAGATCAACCAATTCCATAAACATAGAGGCCAACTCCCTCTTGTTTAAAGAAAGTCAGCCCTTCTCAGTGTGGTAAAATCCACATCTTCAGTGAGGAATCTAAACAGAGAATTAGAAGTTTTGGTTCATCTGGAAGAATTCTGCAAAGTAACTTTGCAAAATGATGCAATCAAAAATGTGTGGTTTAAAATGCTCTTTCATGTACATTTAACAGAGATGAAACTTGATTTTCTTTGCATGCTCTTATTAATGTAGTCTAAGTGGAAATATGAAGTTACATTGTGAAAAGACAGGAGATAAACATAAGGATAAAATGGGAAATAAACACATTATCCCATCTCAGACTGATTGAAGTGCAGAACGTAAGCAGATTTAGTAATGGACCCATTTTATTGCCTTAACTCTTGTAATTTATCATGAATCAGGCTATGCTGTTTCACCAGTTGCTTTCATTTTATCCCTTGCAAGCAAAATAATGTGCATCTAACATCTCTAACAATGATGCAATCCAAAACATGTCTGTCTGTCTTTGCGGTTTGTTACAGGATGATAGCATTTGTCCTTTCTTCTTTCATTCTCCAAATCATCAATCTTGACTCTTCTACTCTAATTGTTTAAGGTTGTAGTCATATGACAAACCGGAAGAAAACACAGAAAGTCTCTACAAGATAAAAAGAATGTACATGTGGAGTATTTGGTTGCACATCTTTTGTCTTTTTTACTCAAGTTGTGAACTCCTATTTTAATAGAATTATTATTGAATAACATACTATGGTCATTGACATGCTGTCTTGGGCTCAGCAAGATAATTACATCAAGGTTCTGTCAGATTCGTAAATTATAAGTTAAAGATTGAATACTGGCACAAATATTCAAGCTAGGTCATGTATTGTATTTCTTCTTTTTCATATTGTTCCCAATGTTGTTAAGAATTCATATCTGAAGATTGTTCACACTTTTTTTGTCCACCAATTCATCACCTCATGGACAAGGATTTACAAGGTGTTTTTGTAAGTCCTTCAAATCAAACATTTGTTGGCTGCTATGGAAGGTAGGGTCAGCTGGCTGCTCCTGATTCCAAAGGAGGTGTCATTGACTGTGTAAGCTTGAAGATGGGATGCATCTTTTCTTTTATACAACTTGCATCATAGGTGATCATTTAATAGCATTGCACATCTTGTCTCTTTTGGTGGTTTCATCAACTATGTAGAGCTGTTGCCCCACATGAGTGTAGCAATCACTTCAGTTGAAAGCTTTAGGACAGATATCTTTGGCCTAAGGAAGAATCTGTAATCAAAATAAGATCCAGAAACTCCAGTCCTGTACCAAGAACCATCATGGCAGATAATAAACCAATATGTAACAAAAGAATATTCTGTGAAGGACAAATCCACAACCTAAGTAAACAGCTGAAAGGTCTAAGCCAAACAGGCACTTAGAGCCACGTTTGAAGGAAGATTCCTCAGTCTGACAACGAAGCTGTCATTATGGCAAATGATTTCAGGTTATGTTGTAGGTCTATCTAACCACGTAAACATTTATTTGTAAATGTTGCATACATTATGTCAGATTTTTTTGTTTAATATCAGATTTCTCATTTCATATCAGATTTTTACATAGAGATGTTAAGTCACGTCTGTGTGACTGTTAAGATATACAATATTTATAGCACCATTTAGGTTGTTTGCAAGCTGGAAGTCCTCCTAGCCCATTTCTCCTTCTCTCTGCCTGTCAGATACATAGGCAGGTGGGGAAATGTTTTCTTTTCAGGGAATTTCTATTACAGAAGTTTCAGTGGTCAGTGCTGACCTGAGCAAGGGTTGATTGGCTTCCCCTGTGTTTCCTTCTGTGTGCTTTTGCTGCTCATACATACAGGAAAAGAAATAAGGAAATAGGAAAGTATCTCCAAATCTATTGATACAGAACTGGAGAAGAATTCAGAGAAGTTCTTCTCAGAGAAGGCAGACCTCAGCTATACAATCTGCTTTGCACAAGAAAAGAGCTGGGGATTTTCAGTTACATTCATAAATCTGCTCTCCCAGCTGACATTGATTTAAAGATTAAATTAATATATTTGTCTACATGACAGCTAAAAGACAGTACATACTCACGTTGATAGGGATGCCAAGTACTAATCTAAAAAAGTGGAAGTGTCTTTAATTAAGAATTAAATTAATGATGGTAATGCCAATAATATGATTAATAATCAAATATCTAAAAAATTCATAGTAGTATGGAGAGCAAGGTAAATGTTATGCCTTTTTTTACAGCTCAAATACCTACAGATATGACCCACAGGAATGCTACCTATGGAAGCTGTAACAAAAACATCCCCATGTTATCAATGTAGTTTTGGTCCAAATCCCAAACATAACACCATGCAAGTTACTACACAGAAAATCACCAGCCCAAACCAGGAAAGGATAAAATATCTCTTGTCTTTTGAAAACATAGAAGACTAAGAGATATGGCCTGCAGCATTATATGAGCCTGGAATTGTTACTTGAAATGAAAAATCTTGATGAGTCTTTGAGCAAGGAGAGTCCTGAGCACCTAGCTCAACTTACTTAATTTGCTCTCTTTTCTTTCTCTAAATAGACATGTGTTTTGTTTGTTGGGCTTTTTTGTTTTGTTAATGTTGCTTTGTGGTATAATATTGCATGTTTCCTTAGGCTTATTTCCGGATATGCTGTCACTGACCATGTTGTACAGCTGTGAGTAATTAGTACCTAAAATCTCCACTGGCACATGTGAGAAGTGTGAGAAAAGGACCTCAGGAAGCAGGTGTACAAGCAGGAATCATCTCTAATGTTTCAGTCACTGGGTTTGTGCTTATGACCCCTTAGTGTCAGAGAGGGCAGAGGTTTTGAAGGAATTGGTAACATCTTTCCTTATACCAGTTTAAATATTCACAAAATGGAAGGAGTATCAGGGTCGTGAGAGGCTTGAGGAGTTACCTTATCTTCAGTCTCTCAGGGACAGAAGCAAAACCCACAAAAATATTCAAATTATAGATTGTCCTGCATGGAGTGCCTTCCTTTCCCCATGCTTTCTAATTTTGTTTCAATGAGTTTATATTTGGAAATTCTTTCTCCTTTGAGAAGGCTGATAGATGTGTGTAGCTTGTGAGTGAGACCAAACAGTATTTGACTTAACATTATTTACTGGATGCATTGAGGGAAAAGAGAGACAATTTTGGTTTCCTTATTTTAAACTCAGGGACTGTTTCTGTGCTAATCAACAGTGCCAGAGGTTGTTTCCATATGCTGAGTACGATTTTTTTTTTTAATACTGTCACATGAAAAGCAGAGATTTGCTCCACCCCTTAGTGTTTGATAAGTCTGTTAGCTCCACAGGAAAACTGGGACCCTTGTGCCCAACCAGTCTGTCAGTGTCTTGTTGTGGGGGCCCTTCACTGAGCAGTTCCCTACACTGAAGGGCAGTTTGACTGACTTGTTTAGGATCACATGCCTGAGAAACCTTCTCCTGGGTCTCCACACCTTTACTCACTGCCAGCTTGCTTGAAGGATTCCCATTAACAGGTGATGGAATAACACTCTTTATTAATATAATTACAGCAGGTTTAAGGTCTGCTGGTGGTATCTCACTTCAAAAATGTATTCAAAGCAATAGAATAATAAGCAATATAATTCAAAACAACATACTAACAAGATCTAATCCCTAACAAATTTAGCTCAAGATAATCCTTCAGTGTGCGTCAAGTACAGTTCTTACCCAATAGGGGTCCCTGTGGGGGGAGGAGACAGATTCAGCCTGTCAGCTGATCCAGAAGTTATGATGGAGTCTTCCCCAACTTCTTCCCATTCTTGACTCACTTCTATACTATTTCCTTACATTTATGTTGAGCTTGAGTGACTTTAGTTATACATCTGAGTTACTGAGGGGTGGTCATACCTTGGGGCAGATATCTCAGTATGGCATCCAAGAAAAGTGTTGCATGGGCACATGGGTCAGTCCAAGGAGAGTGATTTCACTACAGCAGCTGATTCAACAGGAGGACATCTTTCTCTGTTTCCCTTGGTTTTCAGCTGTTGTGCAGCTTACTGGCTAGAAAGTACCACTGAGTTCCCTCTTCTGCAAGGGTTTTGACAGCGTGTGGCCATGGTGTTTCCACGCTGCTCTGCCGCTCCTCTTCCCCCGGCTAGCTGATCATGGTGGGGGGGAGCGTCAGCACACGGGTCCCAGGGTAACTTTATTTGATGGTAAAACTTCCCCTCGTCCTTGGGACCCAGATCAGTGGGGGAAGGGCACTTATATTTGGGGCAAATCCCAGGGGAGGACACAATTTTTAACAAATCAGGAGAATTGGGAATAAAAAACAAGGCGGGAACCACAATGTGTGAACCAATAAAATTCCAAGGGAGGAGAACAGTTTCAGTAAACTTCTAGAGTTTGGAGAAATAGAAACTAGAAACTAAGTGACGAAAAAACTGGGAAAAGGCAGGGACAAAAAAAGAAACATCATGAAGAAAACTACCAAATTACAAATCAAACACTAAACCTACTAATAAAACAAAAAGCACACTGCAACACTGCTCCACCCTGTGTTTAGCTCCCCTTAGACTGTGTTGTGTGTGGGAGGTCAGGTGTACTGGCCACGTTCCATCCTACTTTATTTTCCTTTGTAACTTCTGTACTGTTATTTTTCAGCCCCAGTCATCTTCCCACAAGTGTTCAGCTATTGTCACTGATCTGTTTTGGCCACAGCCAAATAATATGCTCCCAGACAATTCACAGGCACAGCTTGAAAGTTAAGAAGGACTAAAATGTTTTGGGCTATAAAGGAGTTGGGCTGTAGAAGTATGTGAAAAAAACTCCAGTCTGTCCTAGAGAATAAGTGTTGGGGGTGTATTTACCTTCCCAGTATGGACATTAGGTATCCAGTGAATAATGTACTTTTGTCAGCAGTCTGCAGTAAAATGGTTGTGCAGCTGTCACTTGTCATGGATTAGCCAGAGCTGAATCTAGTGTGGACTCATAAAAAGGTGTTTTTCCTCCTTATGTTTGAGTCTGACAAGAAAATTTGGTGGATCCCAACAATATTTTCTTTTTAGAACCGGTCATTTCCTCCACTGTGTAGTTTGTGTATCATCATCATCTGTATGAAGATGAAATAACTAAATTAGTGGTGGTTTGATTTGTTTTCCTATTAAATAATAATTCTTCACATGGAAGATGATCTGACTCATTGCCCTGTTTCATATTGGTGAACACTGTAGGGAAGTGAGAATAGTAATGGAAAAATGGGACTCTGTAAAGTTTTGAAAAAACCTACCCCTTATGCTTCTGGAATGCCATCTTAATTCCTAAAAACCTTTTAATTTATATCAGCTGCTTCCATTGTGGGGTCACCTCCTTGCACTGCATCTCCCATGGTTCACCCACAGCCTCGGTCTGCTGCCTCTGGCACTCACCTGCCTTTGCTGACTCATGAGTGATGACACCTGCTAGGAAACATCTTTTCAAGCAGTCAGGCATTTTCCTGCATAGCATTTTGGTTGAAATCCTGTCTTTCAAATCTTCCCAGGGCTTTGTAATTTTGAAAGAGAAGCCAGGGTAAGAGTTTTAACTTGTCACTGTACTCTGAAAATGCTCTGCAGCACAGGAGAAATTCTGCCACCCGCAGATGATAGGCAGGGAAATAGAGGCATGGTGACTAATCTGCAGTGAATAGCACATCTTAGGAACAGAGTCCAGGTCGAGTGCCCCCTGCCAATTATGCTAGAATTGGTGACTTAAAGGTGAAAGGCTGCAGCTGTGAGAGGAGTGGCCCTCCTTTTTTAGCAGTGATTAACATTCCTGAAAAGCCTGCCCAGGTTTATGGCAGGTAGTCATGATTTACTGCCTCTGAGGATCGTTATGCAAGGATTTACATGCCAGCTGTAACAAGGTCAGATGCCTGAAACCTTGAAATTTGACTTGCAGTATTTTAAATTCTCTCCTTAATTTAAATAAGGAATACTCCTAAATTTTTTTATGGTAATAGTATGGAGGTATGTAATTTCTTCTGGAAGAAGTGAACTATTGGAAAACCTCACTGAGGTTTTCCAATTTATTAAAAATTAAAAAACATAAAACATAAAATCAAACCTAGAACTGAACTTTCTAATTCAATTCCTTCCTGCACTGGCACAACAGCGCAGTGGCTGTTACTGCATCGCCCAAGTTTCCCTGCCTGCAGTGGTTTAGCTTTTCTGCCTCCAGTAATGAGGTACCTCCCCTTCTAACAGAGCAAAGCTAAATTTAGGCCCTGCAGAGTGCACTATTCCTATATTTAGTGCTGTGAAATTCAGACTTCAGCAAGGAACTGGCTAAACTATGAGATGTTCTGCAGTCCAGGAGACAGAAATAGAAACACAGCAAAGTGCCTCTTTGGATTTTCCCCCTGTGGCCAGGCAGCAGTGACAATGAAGGTCTCTGTGCAGGGACAGCATTTAAAAAAAATATATCTATGCCAGCAGTTATAATGGAATTCCTGAACGTGAGCAGGAAAAGAGCTGCAGAGCATTTTCAGAGCCTGGTGCCACTGGGAGGGCACCGAGCAAGGCTGCTGGCTTTGCAACAAAGGGAGGCTGCTGGCAGCGAGCCGGGGACACAGCGGTGGTGGCTCTGGTAGGCTCTGCAGCATCCCCGGGTGCCAGCAGCACTGCAGGGCTGGCTCCAGCTGTGTTTTACTCCTCTACCCTGCAGCTGGGTATCTGCTCACTTACGTTATGCATAGAAATATGCCAGTGCTCATGTGGACCATCAGGGCCCGATTCTCATGTAGCCAAACTTGCCACGTGTCAGCTTGATGTGATTTGTAAGACAATATAATACTGTTTGTTAAGCCAGGTGAAGTATTTGGGAGGGAAACAGGAAATTTGGGGATACTTTCCTTTGGGTTTTCCATCAAAGCAGGAAATGCACGCCACAGACGCGCCGTGGGGATGGAAATTGTTGTGGCTTCTACTCGTGTGGTACTGAGCAGGTGGAGGAGTGGGGTGGCGGTGGCAGCACCCACCACGATGGTGGCCCGGCTCTGCCAGGCCCACAAGCACGGACGGCACCGCTAGAGGGCTCGCAGGATGGGGATTGCCAAGTCTGGAGGAAAACTAATTAAAACTGTAAGATGTGCTGGCACCGAGCTCTTTTTCTGCTACTGACAGAGGTTAACAGAGTTATTATAAACGGGTACTCAATGATCACTTCAGATTTCCTCTTGGGGACTGCCAGCCATATGATTTAATTCCTGTGTTAATCAGAAAGCATCTTTTGGACAGACATTGGATTGATTTGGTCGAGCAAATAACTTTTTTTTTTTTTTTTTCTTTTTTTATTCAAGTCTGCAGAGTCTGTACCACAAATATGAATAGATGAAAGTTTGATGTAAAAGACTTAGTGTATCCTAAAACCCTTGGGGGAAACCTGTTTTCAGAAGAAATGTAAACGGTCAAGAAAGAGAAGTATATGGAGCTAGAAGATTCCTGAAATAATCCTCTGCTTTCATAGCCATCAGGCCACACAGTGATAAAACTTTCCTAAACTAATGTTGTTATTTTCTAAAAATAGATATGGGTGTTTTTCCCCCTGTTCTCTTCCTGGCAGGTTCTTCCAGAACAGTACAGGTAGAATTGTTTACTAATTCCAGCCTAATTTTATTGTGGCTCACTTATTCCCATTTGTTCTTGTGCAATTTTTTCTTCATTAGCTCTTCTTCCTCCCCAGTGTGTCCTCCCTATAAATACGCCTGGGATAATTATATTTTGTGCCAGCCTTTGCTTGGCTAGGCTAAACAAGCAGAGTTCTTAAAATTGCACATTCTAAAATAGGCCATCAAGCTTCAGGACTGTTGCCACAAGGCATAAGGACCTTTTTTTTTAATCTTATTTTACCCTTTTGTCTGTTAGGGAACATTGCACAAGTGGGGGTACTGTGACATGGGGAAAATTTGCCATTATGTCTTTTTATGAAGTGTGGCAACAGAGTAGTTTTCTGAGACAGAATATTGCTCTGAGAGACCCAATTTATGATGCAAATTGGCAGGTACTGGTCTAAATGGGCCATTTGCCTTTGGAATCTAATTTTTTAATGCAGAACAGCTTAGTTGCTATAGAGAAAGTCATACTGGTATAAACCAAGGAACATGACCTCAGAAAAATTGAAAGCCAAGCATTGTTATAGATGGATAATGAGATGATTGGCTCTTGCAATTAAGGATAACAATTGTGTGAATATTAAGAAAAGTTTTAGTGATGTATAGTTATGTTATTGTAGTTTAGATGTCCTCTGTTCTCCCCATAGTTCCCTTTTCCCCCTCTCTGTATTGTTGCCATCAGACAGCCTGGGTTGTCTAGGACAGGTACAGAGAAGGCATGCACGTGTGTCCCTTACCTGGGGCAGCTGGGAATGGAAAAGTTTGTTGCTTGGGGGGTGAGACAACATCTGATCTCCAATCAAGTTACAAGAAAGCAGTCTCCACTGATAAATGGCAAAGAAGAGATGACTGACAGACTTTGGGAGGGGCCAGGGCTGGCTGATGCAACCCCAGGGGTATAAAAGACTGAGTGTCCATTGTGAAGATGAGCTGGCCGCATGCAAGCAGTTCCCAGCACTGCGAATTTTTCCTTATGTAGTCCTTTGCTGTATTTTTGTTAAGGTTTAATGAACCTTTTTAAATTTTAACGTGAGCAGTTGTTTCTCACAACATCAACAGCAGAGAAAATAGAGCAGAGCCTTTGAAATATCTCAGATTTTCCTGAATTTTCTGTGAGATTCAGGACTATATTAAAAACATTCAGGACAGCATTCACATATTAGTATCGTCTCTCTTATGGGCTGGTTCTTGGAAACAGGAAAATGTTTCTAGCCTTGCCACAATATCCCAGACTGAAGTGAGACCTCTGCTCCTTTTGTCTTGTCTCCTGGCTGAGTTTCCATGCATGCAATGAGTTGCCAATGATGGCTTTTCACAGAATCACTAGGTTGGAAGAGACCTTTAAGATCATTGAGTCCAACCCATGCTGTAACACCTCAACTAAACCATGGCACTTAGTGCCACATGCAATCTTTTTTTAAACACATACAGGGATGGTGACTCCACCACCTCCCTGGGAAGACCATTCCAGTACTTGGCAGATGATTCCAGTACTTTTGACCACTACTTTCAGCTGTGTGACCTGACAGGCAGTGAAAACTGACTCTGTATAGGAATGAGAAGAGGGAGGCATCTCTGAAGGACAAGGTTGACTCCATGCAGTGCTCAGTCTCTGTAGCAAAGCTCATGGCTGGGAACAGTCAGTCAAAAACCATTG
The DNA here is from genome assembly GCF_017590135.1 of Pyrgilauda ruficollis. Lineage (NCBI taxonomy): Eukaryota > Metazoa > Chordata > Aves > Passeriformes > Passeridae > Pyrgilauda > Pyrgilauda ruficollis. Next base: position 4,959,733 of record NW_024515875.1, read on the forward strand.
TTGACTATGGAATCACAAACCCTGGACTGTCCTGAGGCAGGAATGACAGGCACAAAGACAATGCCAAAACTCTCAAGTTCCTATTAATTTTTTCTGTTGCCCATAAAGCATGCTCTCTTCTGAGCATTCACTCATTTACACCAGCATTAAGGGTATCTGCAAAAGTACATTTATCTTGACATCCTTTGGCTCTGTGATCAGGGCAATGCTTTGATAAAAACAGGGAGTGAAAGGGCCTTGTTTTAGCTGGAGGCCAAAAGCTGCTTGAAAGGAATGGAAAGGGAGGGGGATTCCATACTGAAGGTAGTTAAAGAAGATGAAGTACTTAAGTAAAGTCAATGCTTCACTGCGCAGAGCTAATGCTGAATTTCAGTGGTCTGGGAAAAGAATGTTGCTGCTCAGATTTGTGTTAATAATTTTCTTACCTGCTACTGAATGACCCAACTCACTTTGTTGTGGGAACAGAATATGATCCAACCAGTGCCCCAAAGACTTAAGGAAAAGCTCATTATAAAGAAAGCCAATTCTGTGCTGTGACAAGACAACGTGTGAATTTTTAATATTATCCAGGAGATCCAGGGGTTAAAGGAAATGGAGTCTTTGTTGGACAAACAGTGCCCAAGACATGGAGTCACAGCTCCAGTAACTTGCAGTCTTAACAGATGTAAGGGAAAAACAAGGGAGGTGAGAAGCAAGAGCAGTATGATCTGATGTGGGTATGCACCAGTCCAGCAAGCATTAATGGCTCACAAGAACTTTATCTCCTCCTTACCATCAGTCCAGGCTGAAGGAAATTGATGGGAATTTAATGAAATACAGATGCCACTGTGGCAGAGAGTCTAGCAGCAGAGTGACTGCAGACAGCTCCCTATGGGCTGGCTGTGTGGCAATTGCCAAGGTGATGTCTATAAGTGCATCTTCCAGAGCCTGTATATCCCTGTCAGCACATTGATTTGCCTCAGCTGCAGGACCCAGGCACAGCCTGGCGTGGAGCCCCTTTTCCCAGCGCTGGGCACCATTGGAGCAGAGGTGCTTCAGGAGATCTTGCCTGGCTGCACCCATTTAGCTAGTAATGCAGCTCAGCCTTTGCCCGGACCTTGAGCCTTGGTTGTTTCTCAGTGTCACATGGCATTAAAGCTGTGTTGAAAACCAGATTTGCTCAGGTCTGTTGCCAGATTTCCAGTGACTCTGAGGCCAGGATTTCAGCCTGGCAAGCTATTCAGCAGTGCTATCCTCACAGCTGTAACTCAATTAACCAAGGTACTCAAAACCTTTTGTGATTTTCCCCTTCTTATGTCTAGTTCATTTGCTAAATAGCTACACATACCAGTTGCCCTTTTTCTGTTTCTCAGGTGCTTTCTTCTGTTCCCAAAACATCTCCCTCCCTGGCAGGCAACATGACGGAGGATGGCACTGCTCTCCTTCCCCAGATGGTCACTGCTGTCTCCTCCTCAGCCACCAACTGCTGAATGTGAAAGGATTCATGACACGAGTGTTCACATAGTGAGAGGCTGAGAAATTCCCTGGCTTGTAGTACTGTCCTCACCCTGACCTTCCTCTTCATCTATATTTTCATTTGCCACCTAGGGTGGAGGAGAATGGCCATGAGTCATCTTAGGGGCTGATGACTCATATTTTCAGTCAGAGCAGCCAGTGTGCTGAGGGTTTCTCAAGGCTCTGCCCAATCTTTCATGCCCAGAAGCTCAGCGGAGGGTTTGTGCATGGATTTCCCTCCCTATGATTTCTAGCCCCCAGTTGGATTTTCTCTCTGTTTCATTGTTTCTTCCCTTGCCAGTAGCTTTTTCCTGCCTCCACAATCCACTCTGAGCTTTCCAGTTCCAGACTGAATCTGTCTATTCCATATATGCTAACATTTCCCTCTAACATCCTGTATGCTTTTGCTGCTTGGAGAGAGCCCACTAGTATTTGCTGTCTGTGTGAGATGCTGCTTCATCATTGCTTGGACAGCCTGTGGCAGTGTGCTTGAGTTTGTGCTAAGAAACACCGCATTCTTTTCAAAGCTAAGTTGCTAAGCTGTACATGTTGATGTATGCCATCCCTTGCAGCTGGTATCAGCACGGGATCCTAGAATGGTTTGGGTTGAAGCACACTTTAGATCATCCAGCTCCAAGTGCCCTGCCATGGGCAGGAACATCTTCCACTAAACCCAGTTGCTCAGGGTGCCATCCAGCCTGACCTTGAATGCCACCAAGGATAGGACATCCACAACTTCTCTGGGCAAGCAGTGTCTCACTGCTCTCATAATGAAGAATGTCTTCCTTGTATCTAATCCACAGGCTTTTGTAACAAGCTCCTTTCCCCTTTTTTAGATACTGAAAGGCTGTTGTAACCTCTGCCTGGAGCCTCTTTTCCATGATGAACAACATAACTCTCTCAGCCTGTTGCCATAGGAGAGGCGCTCCATCCCTCTCTGACCATCTTCCTAGTCCTTGTCCAGACCTGCTCCAGCAGGTCCCCATCTTTCTTATGCTGGGGACCTCAGAATTGGATGCAGAACTCCAAGTAGGGTCTCACCAGAGCAGAGAAGACAAAAAGGCATTTCCATTTTGACCCAGAGTAGAGCAAAATCATCTCCCCTGACCTGCTGGCCATACTCCTTTTGATGCAGCCCAAGATGTGTCTGGCTTTTTGGGCTGTGTGCCCTCAGGGTTGCATCATGTTGAGCTTCTTGTCCACCAAAACCTGTCAAGTCCTTCTCCTCAGGGCTCCTCTCAGTCTGTTCTCCACCCAGCCTGTGTTTGTGCTTGGGATTGCCCTGGTCCAGGTACAGGATCTTGTGTTTGGCCTTGTTGAACTTCATGAGGTCTGTGCAGGGCCAGCCCTCAGGCCTGTCCAGGTCCCTCTGGATGGCATTCCTTCCCTCCAGTGTGTTGACTGCACCTCACAGCTTGGTGTTGTGGGCAAACTCACCGAGGGTGAGCTCAGTCCCACTGCCCATGTAGCCAACAAAAGTGTTAAACTGCCCCTGTCCCAGCCCCAGCCCCTGAGGAATGGCACTCATTGCTGGTCTCCACCGGGACACTGAGCCAGTGACTGCACTTGAGTGTGACCATCCAGCCAAATCCTTCTCCACTGTCCTGTGGTCTGGGCCTCTCCACTTCAGAGACGAGGATGTTGTGTGGGACAGTGTCATCTGCTTGGTTTGCACAAGGCCAGGTAGATGACATCAGTTACTCCTCCCTCATCCACCAGTGCCCTCACCCATCATGGAAGGCCATGAGTTTTTTCAGGAACAGTTTGCCCTTAGTGAAGCAATGATGGCTGTCACCAATCCGCTCCTTATTTTCCACGCTTTCCACACTTTAATATAGTTTCCGGGAAGATCTGCTCCATGATCTTAACCATGGGTTAAGCGGGCAACTTTCCAGCTGTGCATCTGTGGTTCTTAAAATACCCATCCAGTCCTGAGTTAAGGTTTGCATATGACCCATGGTGAGTGGCTGAAACAGCTGCTAGGCCCAAGCATGACTTGTCACTTCTTGTTTGAGGTTCACCTTCACATTAGGCTACAGCGCCCAGAAGAAGCAGAAATGGGTTCTCAGGGAGCAATGGCAAGCTAGGAGGTTGGCCACACAGCAGTGAGGTGGTTTGTGAGAATCTGTGGGAAGAATTCTGCTTGATGTGTAAGCCAGTGGTGATACTAGAAGGGAATCTGACTGAGAAGGGCATATGAGAGCTGCAATATGCTGGGAAAACTGAAAAAGAGGATAGCATTAAAGTGCAACAAATAAGTAATCGAAGTAACCCTTCCCAGCTCCACTGAACTGACAAATATTCTTACATTCAAAGACAAGCATGCACAAAAAAACCCCTTATTTTTACTGTACAGTGCATGACTGATATATTGGCAGTATTTTGTTCTCACTCTGCATGGCTTTTACTTGAGGTTACCTAGAAACAGCAAGGGATAAAAGTGTTTCACCATGACTGAGTCTTAATTATGGGAGAGTTCATAGAAAACCTAAACCGTATAATGGGAAAGAATGGAAAGCCAAATTAAGTTGTTCTCAGTCTTTTTAGCTTCTCTTTGATTTACAGACTCTTTAAGTAAAAAAAAAATAATAGATAAGAGTTATGTGAACCAGTTATGGTTTGATCTATTATGTTTTTTTCTGTTTTCTTTTCCCAGCTTGAAAGGGAGAGAGAAAAATGAAAGCTAACTTAGTTTAGGGCTCTGAGTCAAGAGTCCTAAGCAGAAGTTAAATTTTGAATCTCACTACAAACATCCTTCATAATACTAATTTTTTAAGAAAGTCAAAGTTTTTGTGTTTGTTGGAGAAGTGAACCAAACTATATGAATTGAAACCACAAACCACACAGTACTTGGCAGAATGGACAATTGGCTGATGGTCTCTGGATACATTTTTTCTTCAATAGATTTAAAGGTGTGAGGTATGTAAAGAAATCATAGAAACTATACCATTTACCAAATTGCAGTGAATCTCATATTTTATGTGGAAAGTTAAAAAATTTGCATTGCATCTGAACAAGCTCATTCATGGATAATAAATAAATGAGCTGCTAAAAGGCTATCAAGAATATGAAACTGCTCTGTCCCCTTTTTTGTAATTATAAAATCTCAAGGATATCAGGCTAGGAAGTACATTTACATAGAAATTCCCAGATCAAAGTTCTCCCAGAACAAAAGATTTGCTGGAATAAAGTAGCTTCCAAAAAACTCTGCATGATAATTGCAATCTTGGTGGAGCCAAGCCCCCTGGAAGCTGCCAGCCGTGTTGTGTGTCTTTTGGCACTTCTGCAATATATATAAATAGCTGGAGCCCTTTCTGCAGCCAGGAACAAGTGAGATGAGAAAAGGCTCTGTTTCTAAATTTGAAAAGAAAGCTGTAAACAACAGGCATGCTGATTTTAGGTATGCCAGGGGACTTTGGGAGTCTGCCCTTTGGTCCTCTCTGCAGGCAAGGTCAACTTCCCCTCCATTTTGTTTTGCAAACACAGACGGAGCATGACCACAGTCTGGGACTGCTCTTTCTGAGAGCCAGATCCCAAACTGAGAAGATGAAACTTATCCTGGTGTGATCACAAGCCCCGCACTGAAACCTTTGCTTTAATCAGGCTTTGCTAACCCATTGTCCAGAGTAGCTACCTTAACAATGTTGCTGTGCATTTCCTCTTCTTAATCTAGCCTTTGAAGGTGTCAGTTGGAATTATTTATAAGGGAAATACAAGGAATAAAGATCTTAGGCCACAGAAAATAGTACCACATTAAGTAAATGACAATTCATTACAGCATGAGCTGTGGAAAAGTTCATATCCTTCCTCTGTCCAGGACCACCCTGAATTTGGCATCTGGCCACATGAGTTTGTAACAGTCCTTAGAAGTCTTTGCTGTTCCCTAGTCCTATTGAAATGCCAGCCATATTTCAAACACCCATGAATTCTGCACACTCCACACAGTGAACTGGATATTCCTTTAATGGTACAGTTTTAACCACTTCTGATCCAGTCAGGACAGAGCAACGTGGTTTACTGAAAAGCAAAGATGTATGTTAAGCTGTGTTTTCATAGATTTCCATTATCTAAAGACTCAGGGTCTCATTTCAAATGTTTTTGTTTATCCTTAACTGAAAATTTTGCTATGTTATTTTTGCAGAGATGTTTGCATAATTTCATAGAATTGTAGGACCATTGAGGTTAGAAAAGACCCAAAGCTCCACACCTACACATTCTTGTATCTGAAGAGAAATATAATCCAACAAGACAACTGAGGGTTTTTTCCAACTACAGTGTTAGGTCAGTGGCATTTTAGTACCTTATAAAAAAAAAAAAAAAAAAGGGTTGTATGCTGCACTAGGAGCACAACTGAAGGCAGCAGCTGCCTAGGTGGTATTGTGTGTCAGTGAAAGCTGTAGCTGAGCAGGCAGCTGCACATAGTGCATTTCACACCTCACCAGCCCATAACCACTAGGATAACTTTTCATTTATTTCTTCATGCAGACAAGGTGGTGAACTCCAGAAAAAAATACCCACATAAAACAATTCCTAATTCCCTAGATTATTGCTCAAGGTGCTCCAGTTTATTAAGCCTTTTGGCTGCTTCTTGTATGCTCTTCTTGTTCACTGAAGCAACCCTTCAAAGTTTGCAGCACAGGGGGCTCTGGCTACAAGCACTTTTTTTACCCTGTTTTGCTAGTATGTTTCAGATACTCTTTTTCAGAGTCATTGTTTCATTTCCATCTTTGTAAAGCTAAATAGCTTTTTTTACACCCTATTTTTACACCATATTCTTTCCTTTTGGGTCTAGACTTGATGTAGGAGAGGAAAGTTAGTTCTATGTGCCATGAAAATATTTGCCATGGCACTTTCTGTTGTGCTATTTGACACTGACCTTCTTGTATTTGGCCAGTTGCTTTTACCCAACTCTTTTTTCCAGAATCCACAGCCCATTTATCACAAATGGTCCATGGAGTATTCAAACATTTGTGCAAAGCACGTTTTCCTCAGAGATCTTGTTGTGGTTTAACCACTGCTGGCAACTAGGCACCACACAGCCTCTCACTCATTCCCCCTCCAGTGGGACGAGGGAGAGAATCTGAAGAGCAAAAGTGAAAAAATTTGTGGTTGAGATAAAGATAGTTTAATAAATAAAGTAAAAGCAATGTGTGCAAGTAAATCAAAGCATAGAATTCATTTGTTCCTTCATCCATCACTTCCCATGGGCAGGCAGGTGTTCAGCCATCTCTGGGAAAGCAGGGCTCCATCATGTATAATATGTGTCCCTCATTGTGTATAATATGTGTACCCCCTTCCTTCTTCTTCTACTTCCTTTATATGCTGGGCATGATGCCACATGGTCTGGAATATCCCTGTGACCAGCTGGGGTCAGCTGTCCCAGTTGTGTCCCTTTTCAACTTCTTGTACATTCCCAGCCAACTCACTGGTGGTGTGAGGCAGAAAAGTTCTTGGCTCTGTGCAAGCCCTGCTCAAAACATCCCTGTGATATCAACACTGTTTCCAACACAAATGCAAAACACAGTCCCATACTAGCTACTATGAAGAAAATTAACTCTGTCTCAGCCAAAACCAGCATAGATATCCATTCTGTTACAGGTTTTGCTTTTTCTTATGTTTTCCACAACATCCTTGGGATGCCATGACGACTGATTACACCTGCCACCACAATAAACTCAGCTTCATTAGTAGCATGTAATAATATAGAGCAGAGTCTGGACACTATAAATGAGATCAATTCCTCTGTCTCACAAGGGAGCACTGTTCTTCCTGTTTTGTGGGCAGAGAATAGAGCCTTAAAGAGCCTCACAAGAATGCCATAGAGAAACCTGATTTGTTTTCTGAAACCTTTTTTTTTTTAATCCTAATCAGAGGACAATCCTGCCTTGCTGGCATTCCTCTGGTGCTGTGAATCACAGTGTGCTTAATTACCAAGTAGTGCTGGTCTTCCATGCAAGAATATTTTGTTCCCAAATCTTCATCCCAGCTTCAAGACACGAGAAATATCTGGATGAAAGAGCTGTTACTTTAGAACAGCTGTTCAAATGCACATAAACACCCTGCTGAAATGGCTGTTTTGCCTATGATTTACATTTGTAAGAGGCCTTAATAACTGTTTCTAGTATGAAATTTCAGCTCAAGTTTGGAGCTAACAGTGGTACAAGCTGCAGTAGTGCCAGAATGCTGTTCTGCTCTTATGCTGCTCTGCTTGCCTACCTGCTGAGAGTGGAAGTGACTGACAAAAAGCTGCTTCAGGAACATGCAATAGAGGAAACTCTTCACCTGATGCCTAATGGTATTTATCCATTTTGTCTCCAAGGTTCCTGCCTCTAAGAGCTTTCTAATGTCCTCTGTGGTGGGCATGAGGATGGCTGCAATTGGATTTCTGGTGAAGAGTTTCTGCATAGCTGATGCTCTGGGTTTGGAGTTATTTTTATTATCATAACAAGGAAAGTATCAGGGCAGTGGGGACACAAAACTTTTCCCTGAGTGTGTACCTAGGCTAAAAGCTCATTGTGGTATGATGGAAACACATCTGATGAGTGGAAAAACAGAGGTCTGCCGTCTCTAAGACACTGTGGCCTTTCTTAAAGGAGGGTATTTCATTTTTCTTCCCACATGATGAGTTCCTAAGTGACTGGCATGAAAATACAGAGAGACACCAAAATGAGGTATTGCTGCATTTCCAATATCCAATATATCTGCAGGGAAAGCTGTATGTGGTGATGGTAGAAGCAGATATTTGCACCCCCATGTTAATGGTAGATGCAGATGAGCAGGTAGAAATTTGCCCAGTGTGCTGTCTTTCATGGAGGCACACCACTTAGAAGCAGATGATGGTGGTGTTACTATAGCAGCACAACTCTACAGTTGTCAACCTGTGTCATAGGTGCAAAGTGAAAATTTAAAAAGTTCTGTTTCCGAAAACAAAAATCAAATTTGTTGATTTCTTTTTCTTTTTTCCAAATTTTAAGGTTAGTGATTAGAGAACAAATACTTCAGATTGAAGACTGACCTCAAACACCAGGAGATATGACTGCAACTAAAATGTGGTGATTTTGTCCTGAACCTACTGGATCAAGTCATCTCTCACTTTGCTGAAGCAGTGGATAATTGCATTGCCTTGTCCCTGAGAGGGCTCTGTGAATATACCTGCTTGGTGAGGAGGAAGGCCAGCCATGGAAATAAATAGTGAGTAATGTCAGTGTAGGTTTTTTGTATCTTCCTTATTAGTGTGCACATGCCTCCTGTCATATGCCTTAGAACTGGTTGCGGTGGGAGCTGATCATTTTCCCTCCAACACACCAGCTCACACTTCTTAATTCTCAGTCATGGACCAGTCCCCAGTGAAAATTATTGGCAATACTGACTGTATTTGGTGCTGGTGTCAGGGTTTTGGCAGCAGGGACTGCAGGGTGGCCCCTGTGAAGAGAGGACAGAGGTGCCCCTTGCTGGGCACAGCCGCTTCCAGAGAGCTCCAAACGACCACCACAGGACACAGCTGAGCCCCGCAGCCACAGGGAGAGGCTGTGGGATGAAGGACTAAATGCTGCTCTGCAGGAGGAGTGAGGGACAGAAGTGTGATAAACACCCTGAGCCCTGAGGTGAGGGCAGGAGGCGGGGAAGGAGGCACAGCAGTCTGCAGATCTCAGCACCGCACCAAGGGCAGGGGTTTTCCATTGGGATGGTGTTATTGATGATCCCAAGAAGCTGTGTTCTGAGATGCAGTGCTGCAATCTAAAAGAATAAAATGCCACTTGGCGGTGTCTGGGGCTCATTTTTTCATCCTAAACTGCTGCTAGTGTCTTCAATTGAAGACTATTCCAGTTTAGAAACTGGGACTTTGTGAGGCTGAAGAGTGAAGTAAACGTAGGGGATGAGCGGGACGCTGTAACTTATGTGTCTGTCAGGTCGTGACATGGCTGTGTACGGAGTCATACACTGGCAACACCATAATCCCAGCAGCTTGCTTACAGAACTTGCTTCTTAATTGACAGATGTCATGATTCTAAACACAATTAGATCCCTAAGAATGCCCAGAGGTGCCTCATTGTGTTTGCAAAAGTGTCTACACATTCAAATTAAGGGCAATATGTGAAGTAATTTTCATTTCCTTATTTGCATTTTGGATCCTTAATGTTTTTTTAAAAAGCTGTTGCTGGGAGGTCAGATATGTTGCAGTTTATGTTTATTTCCTGACTAATTTGTAACTGTGGTCACAAGTTTAACTAACATCTTTGCTATATTTATACCTGTCACACAGTGTGCATGCCACAGGGTTATTCTAAAATTGACTATATCTGTTTTAAAGGAATTCATAAAGGTTGCTATCTAATTCTCACATAAAAGGCATAAACAATCACAGGGTATTGTAAAAGTTATATGTAAACTGTTGACTATTCTGAATCAGAAATTACTTATCTCATGGGGCCTACTGTGCTTTCCTTTCTAAAGAATTATCCTTCTCTTCCAAAGAGATTTAGTTTCCCAGTGATTGCCTAGTCATGCTTCTTATTAGAAATATCATGTTAGGCTAAGCAGGGAAATGAAATCGCACCTTTAACAGAGGTGACAAATCAAGCAAACCAAGTACATTGCACACTGCTCAGATTGAAATGCATATATATACAACCAAATTGTTAACCAGACAGTTGTTTTCTTTTCTCTTCTCCTTTTTATTTTCTTGGTTTTTTTCTCTTCCTTCTTCTTCTCCTTTTTATTTCCTCCTCCTTCTTTTTGCCTTCTTCATTTTTTTTCCTTTCTTTAGGTCGGTTTAATCAGAGGTGGAGAACTATATTTCTAGACCTTGGTTCAGCCCTGAGGGCTTAACCACAAAACTTACACCTATTGCTAGGTCAAGTGGTAGGTCTTAACCTCCCCTTAGATATGAAATTTAGTGAAAGGAATTGGAAAGAATATGAGTTACACTGACACCAGAGGAAAAAACATCACTTTTTTTGGGCAACCATCAGGATTTGAGGAAGTTTTCTTTCTGTAAGCACGATATGAAATGCATTCAGTTACTGAAGGCAGGAAAGAAATCTGGTAAAATTTCTGCTGACAATCTATAGTACTGGATCAAAGAAGTACAACCCAGCATTGGTGCAACAATTGCACTATTAATGTGCATTTAATGAAGAAAAACACAAACCTCTTAGGGTGCCAAAAAATTACGTGTTTTAGTTATTAATCTGCAGGCTAGTTTGGTTTGACCAAAAAAAGAAATAAAGAAAATCCATCTGTCTGAGTTTTTTGGCTATGCTCCCATTTTTTCTGTGTAATTTAAAACAAAATATGGTCTTGACATGCTAGTTTAAAGGCTCTTCTTGCATTCCACTTGTTTTGTTCTGAGTTCATGATTTGAGGGTTTTTCATTCTCTTGCCTCCAGCCAAGGTTTCCCATATTGCAAGTGTAGATCATACTGAGAGATGTATATTTAAGTTTTAGTTCTGCTGTGAGGTTAAATTGAAATGTTTGTTGCTGTACCTCTCTGGCAATGGTGAGGTTATGCAAACATAAAAATATTATTTGAGAGAAGGAATGTGATTGTGAAGTGTTCCTTAAGTTTGTAGGTCAGGTTTGGATGTGCTCCCATTATTTATATTGTCCCCCAGTGCCAAACTATCTCATATTTACCTGTGCAACATCCACCAAGCCTCCAGGGTGGATTACTTGTATTATAGCAGTATCTGGGCCATAAGAGCAGCCTAGCAAGGAACAAAATAACTGCATAGCACAGAATAGGAATGTGAAGAGCTGGGTGGCTGCTGGATATTTCTGCAGCACTTGATCATGGACAGCTCTGTACAGCTGTAACTCCAAAAGCAGTGAACAAGCTGTTGCCATCAGAAAATGCCAAGCTTGCAAGTAGAGTTTTCTTTTTGTTCTTGGATACATTTGAGTCTTAGTTTGAATTATGTATTACCCGGTAGAATTAGCTCTCATCTGATCTCAGAAGAGTGTTTAGGAAAGAAACAAAATAAAATTTCCAGGAAAACAGGCAATTCACTTTACTTGTAGGATACAGGGAGGTAGGTTCTGCGGGTGACTCATTTGCCAGCCTGCCTGCAGCGTGGAGACAAATCCCTGCAGCCTCTTTTTCTGCTGGAGCTCTGCCTGGTGTCATTTTGCCATCCTTCAGCCCCAGAACTGGTTCCAAGAACACTACAAGGCAGCAACTCTGGGAGCTGCATTCCTGCTACAAAACCCTAGAGATTGCCTTTTCTAAGTTGCTAGAGGCACTAATAAAATCAGTAGCTCTTGACATGCCAACTACCTTGAAAGGCTGTCCTGCTGGTAGTAACCCCAGTGTCCATCAAATTACTATTCAGTGGTGAAGAAGAGTGGGAATTTGTGGTTAAGTGTGAGTCAGGCACCAGGACAAGCCTGGAATGAAGCAAATGAGCCCAAGAACAGGATTTGTATTATGATTAATGCTATTGAACAATGCTGGATAATACTTGTTCTTTCTGTGAAGTCGCTGTGGGTGACAGCTTGAAAATGCAAATGCTCTCTGGCTAACTGGCAGAAAGATGCCAGTCAAGCCAGCTGCACTCCAGACAGGGCACAGCAGTACCTGCATGTGTTATTGCTGCTTCAGCTTTTGGAGGAGACTCACAGAAAAGCTGAGGAGACACAGAAATATGACTGAAGGCAGAGAATGGTAAGCAGCAGGTGCTGAGCACTCTGTATGAAGGCTGCAGGCTTCCTCTTTGTGCAGCCTTTGCCCTGGAAGTTTCTGCTCTGGAGCACAGAGCTGACACAGTCCACTGCTTTTCTAGAGGAAGGCACCTACAAATATTTGGGGAGCAGCAGCCAGCCTGCAAATATGAGCTTGCCGAGAAGCTTGGAAACTTATGACACATAACCTGTGCTCCTGTGCTTGTTCCATAAAAACTTCCTGAATTTAACTCTTGATGAAAATCATTTAGAAAAGATCATAAGGAGGAGTATGAAAAATCTGAGAAGCAAAGAAGGTGCAAAATTACATAGAGTGGAGCTACTTTCATTAAGTATTATAATACTTCATTGTTTTACTCTACTTCCAATGCAAATTGGTTACGACAGCAAGTTTTAGCATTAGTTTCTCAATAGAAGATCAGTCTGAATGACAAATGTTAGCAATATCAGCAGGCTGTAGAAACATGGAGCTTTCTTCCATCCTTGCAGCAAATCTCCACTTCAACAAGTCTTTTCTTTCATGCTGCAGTGTGTAAGCTTTTGTGCTTTTCCTGACCTCACAGCACTATAAGAGGATTATCTAGAAGCAGCAGTCCACAGTCGTGGCAGTGGTTGATTTGCACCTCACAGCACTTTGTCAGCACCTTGTTAGCAGCTGCTTTTGTGTGCATTCCCCTCTAAAACTCCTATATACAATTTTACCAAATTGATAACTAGAGAAAACATTTTTTTACCATGCTTCTAGCTTTCCATGGGCTGAAGTTTTCATCACTGATCCAGTGTCATATGCAAAGTATATGTTTCACTTCTGTTTTTTTTTCCTTTGGCTCTCTCCTATTTGAGGCAGGATGAGTACTAAAGTATGAAGTAAGAGACGTGGTTGCTTTTCATTTCAGTTTCATTATGTGGAGGGTGCAATTATGAAACTGAACTGGCTGCCTACACTTGGTGTATTAGCCATGGTAGCATAAATCTGGACACTGTTGAAAGGTCCTGGATATGAAAGCCAGAGCAGGTGATTTTCGGGTGAAATGCCTGATACAACCTTTCCTTACCCACAGCTGCTGGGTAGTAAGGCTGGTTCTGTGACTGGCTTCTTCAGCAGGTTCTGGCTAAGTGGTGCAGGGGTGTGAGGAAGCCATTCTTCTCTGGCAAGTGAACGTGGAGCTACTTCAGTGTGCAGGCTGGCTCGTGGGATGCATTCTGAGTCCCATGTGCATTGTAGTTTTGACAAACTGTATAAATATTTACAGATTGTGCTTCCTTCTATCTCTCCAAATAGATTTCTTCATTAGAGAGAGAACTGAATATTATATGCTTCCCATGCAGTCAGCAAGATATGAACTGGGATTTAACCCTGTGGTGGCAGTCCATCAGATTCAGAGGTTTATGGACAGCCATGACATGACCCTCATCTAAAGAGGGAGGGATCTGTGATTGTGTCACAGGTCATGCAAGACTGCAGACTGATTGGTACCAGAAGAAAGATTTAATTTGCTGCTAAATGTGTGCTTGAGTTTGCAAAGCCAGCATTTGGGGAATGAAGGACATGTTATTCTGGTTTTAGAGACTTTGTGTTTCATCTGGTGTTAATGAAAGGCAATAAATGTTATATGAGACAGTACCATGTTTAGTGAACTTCCTCTCAGGGATAGAAAAAATGGCCTCTGAGTTGATTAGAAATTTGGTATGTGTATTCTCTTTATTTGTATTCTTATTGCCTAATGAGGAAGAGAGCTGTGTTATTACAGTTTCAGTACACAAATAATAGTCAGATGTGGCTTTACAGTGTTCTGTTTGGTCGGGTTTCCCTTAAGCTGTGATGAGAACAAATAAGCAGGAAAGGTTTTGCTTGGGCAAATAACCATCAGTCTTCTGAGCTTTCTGGGCAGCATCCTTACACTATGAACTTCTGCCCTCTGAGAAGAATTGGATTTAAACCATCAGCTGATTTCTACAGCCAACAAACATCGCACTAGATTGTACCAGCTTTTGATCACTGTGAACTGGGCCAGATTTAGAATGACCATGTGGACCTGGAATGTTACAGCCATGGTGAATCCCTCATTGCCACAGTAAGTTAACTCCTTGTTCTCTCCTCATCTTTGCAAGTGCTTTCCCTCAGTTTAATTTTAGTTTGTGCAGTAATAGTAGCACTTACTAATTTCTGTGCAATTTAGTTTTCATGTAATCTTTGTTTTGTTTCTTCGCTCCTGCTAGAGATGGTTTTTTGTAATTATAAAATGATCAAGAATGTTGGCACTTTAACAGTAAAATACAAAATAGAAAGGACAAAAAGGAACCCACAGGTACCAGCAAAATTATGGTCCAAGGGTAATTTTGCTAACAACAGTTTCCAGTTTCATGAGATGAATTCTTAATTGAAAATCATTCCACTCTACCATTTTATACAAAGATTTATTATGTCTAGGAAACAAACTGAGTGACTATTCCCTTGTGTATCTACACACACCCACACACTTTTATAATTTCTTTCTTTCTTTTTTTAACCTATAATAATGTGAGAAAAGTCCAAGTGAGAATTATGGCTTAGCAGAACTTTAGGTTATATTGAAAAGATTTGATGTTGTTATGATGTAAAAACTATTCTTTGCTCCTGTGTCAGAAGAGACCATATAGACCATCTTTTACCCAATTACTGCCTAATTTTCTTCCTTGATGAAAAAAAGGAAGAAATCAAAATCAAAATTGATTATCAAAAAAATTGATTATCATAATATAATTACATTTAATTCCAGTGTGCTGAGAGAATGTAATAGGATGCATGGGACAAGTGACAAGGTTTGGTGGCTGACTAAGCCATGAGCTATTTTTAATTACCTGCTTGGCCTGTAGCAGTACCTGAGGTAGGAGTAATAGCTTTTCCTAACTGCTGAAGGCTAGGGACAGCTTCCCCTGACAAGACGTCATAGAACAAGACATTTTAAAAATCTATATGGTTTTGAGAGGCCGTATGATTGCAACACATCTTTTCCAGACAGTGACTTTCCCAGTATAATTAGGCTGGAGCATTTTGAGAAGGTGTTTTTACAAATTAAGGTGCTGGGTTGGCTCCCAGAATGTGAGAGTATCAAGATATGGGAGTTCAATGTGTAAAAATAAGAATATATCAGAAAGCTACACATTCTCTATCTTTGTTATCAACATATGTAGCTAAGATAGCTTTCTTGGTCACAGCAGAAAGGAAGAAGAAAGGATTTTCTCAATACTCACTGCCAGGTGACTGACTTAATACTGCCTTGGAGATCCCTACTGATGAAAAATGTGTACAAATACCTTCTCTGTTGGCTACTTTTTTTTGTATCTGAAGTAAAAATGCTGCAAGGTTCAGGAAAGGAGGTAACAGATCCAAAGTACCTTACCATTTCTGCATTCTAAGAATCTTGGTTTACCGTTCTCATTTCTTTTTATTTTGAAGGAAGATGTTTCTGGTGGCAGCATGTGGAGTGTGTGTTTTTGTATGCCTACACATAGTCTTTAAAAGACTGCCTTGACATTGGCACTGTAGTTGATTCCCCATCTTTAAAACCTAAATCTGTGTTTAAGCTCTTAGAGGTATAGTTTTATTTAAGAACACTGGAAACTTTTACCTTATAAGGTGTCAGCTTTATTTAATAAAGCTACTTTGAGCTGAAAGAAATAGGTAAGTTGTTCTGTAGGTGATTAGATTAAGAGAGGGATACATGATAAGAAGAAAATTATTCTTCCTGTTGCCAGCTGCATCATCTGCTCTGGCTGTTGTTGACTAAACTAGATAGCTGTACTGTCATTGTCAACTGCTGATTGTGCTGTCAATCTGCTGATCTGTGAGTTCAGGTTCAGCTGAGAGCCAGTTTTTGTCTTTCAGTACTAAGGGAAGTAAGGAAAATAGTTCTCTTTTTCACCTGTATGGTGGACTTATTTTTCACTAATAGCATTTTGCTTACTTGTTCAGGCCTGTGAAAACTAGGGAACCCTGATTTAGTACATCCAAAAGCCTCATGGGCTGGGAATGTGTGATAAAGTGAAGTAGCTATGTTATAGGAGTTTACATTGAGTTTACATATTATTTCCTCTATACTTTTTATCCTTTCAACCTTTCAAGAAACAAGTATCAATGTTATATGTTACATTTTGGAGATAAATAATTCTCCAAACTGAATATGATGCTACTAAATTAGCTAAGCTGAAATATATGCGGGTTGTTTCTAAATGAACTGAGGTCACCCTTTGCAGCCTCAAGAGGAATTGGTCATGGATTGAATTAAGCACAAGTAAATAAATGAAAGACAAGAATGTTGAAAATGTAGTTTCTGTGCTAGAGAGCTCATAACATTCACATATGAATGAATACAGAAGGTAGAGGCTCTGGTACAGCCATATAGCTCTGTTAACTTCATCAGAAGGAGAGCGTGCATTTCCCCAGAGCTTTGCATTGGCTCTAGATGGGCTTGGAACTTAAATTTAATGACAGGAGTTGCAGCCAACCTTCAAATCCTCTAGGCCCTGCCTTTCTCTAAATCCCAGACTTCCTGTAAACTAGAATAGAGTGCTGCTCTATACTAGTCTGACTGTTTGGTGCATCATCTGTCTTTGAAAAGTGCAAGAGAGACCATCCATTGAAACAGCTGCAAGATATCATGTCACACAGCTTCTCTAAGAGATCCTCCCAGATAACCCAATGCCTGCCCTTCCCTTTCTGTCACTCCTTTTCTGGGAAATAATATGCTAGGCCAGTTAGATCCAATATCTCATGAGAAACTGGAGCACATTGCAAATTGATGTGTAATGAGATTTCATATAAACTCATCTTCAGTAGAGACAGGGAATAAATTGTAATTGCAGGTCACAGCTTTATCATTGATTAGGAGATATCAGGGGGTTTTATCCTAATAAGGATTAGTAACACTGTACATTAGCTTTCATTTTGGTCTACATTTTTAATAATTTCTTTATATTTGCTGAAAATGACCAAAAAAAGAAAAAAGGAAGAAAAGCTTTCTTTTTCGGTAGCCAAAACCAAGTGGCTGAGTTCTACTTGTGGCGATCTTCAAGCCTGCAGTGCACAGGGCATTCGTTTGTGGAATACATAATCTCTAAACCAGCACTGCTCCTGGCTGTGTGAATTAGTAGACAGTTATACCAAAACCAGGTGGCTGAGTTCTACTTTTGGAGATCTGCAAGCCTGCAGTGCACAGGATAACAGGGCATTCGTTTGTGGAATACATAATCTCTAAACCAGCACTGCTCCTGGCTGTGTGAATTAGTAGACAGTTATGTTTTAATGACCTATAGCACAGAGGCAAATACCCCTTGGGGGATCACTGGATGGTCTACTGGCACTACCATCAGCCTTGCTCAGGTGCTGTGCCCTTTCTGAGAATTGGACAATATGCTCTGATAGTGTGTTAGAGGACAACATGTGAGAATCACCCTCAGGAAGGTGCCATAAGAAGCAGGGATGGTGTTTGCTACCTGTTTCCTTCACAGTCTTTTCAAAATGAATCCAGTATGTCCAGGAGACGAAACATTCCTTAGGGTAGAGAGAGCAGGATTTCTTTTGCAGTCATGGCACTAACTCAGTGTGGTTCTGGATAAATCCTTTTCCCTCGCTTACATTCATTTTCAGGAGCCATAGAATCAGCCATTGAATAATATTTGCTTAATAACATTTGCTGTTATCGTGGGCTGTTAATGACTGCAAAATGCTTTGTGGTTTGTAGCCGAATGGCACCAGATTTATTGGATACACTGTGCTGCATAAATGCTGGGTATGTTTGAAAAGTGTAGACGAAAAAGGGCTGATTGTGAGCCCTTTGAAGTCTGGGTTAAAAGTTTTTACAGATTGCCATGGGCTCTGGATCAGACAGTGAGTGTGAAGAGAGGGACCCGAAAGAAAATCTTATTCAAGGTCATCTACTTGTTTTTAAACAAGGAACGAAGCTGGTGCACTTGTAATTGATTGCCCTTTTTCCTTTTACTTGGAAAAATAAAGATGAAGGAAACATTACTGGTATCCCACTGATGTGCATCCAGTTTTGGAACAGAACATGTAAACTCTCAGCACCATGGCTGTCTGAATGTCTCTGTCTGCAAATGATGATCCATTGATGAACACAGTCATGTAGATGGAAAGAACATTCTATAATGCAGCCCTGCTCAGCAAATCCTCTCACAAATAGACCCTCCAGCTACTCAGAGTCATGTTGCCTGGTTTATTTCAAGGGTCAGTGCCCGGGTGAGGAATGTGACATCCTGGGTCATTTATGTAACCGTCTAATCGTGTAACAGGTGAGGAGGGAGTCCATGAACAGTGAAAACAAATTGCCCTGCCATTTTCCCCTGCATTGTCAAGCTGATTATAATGAAGAAAACATATAAAGCCAGAGAATTGAGGCTTAGAGCCTACTCAGAGGTTCAGAGAGGAGAGAGGATGGTTGATTCCATGTCTGGTGGCATGGTCCCAGGAGCTGTGACCTGTGTGTGAATCTTTATTTGGTTTCTGTTCAAGTTATGATGCCTGAGCTTCTTATCTGTGAGTAATATAGGAGAGGCTGTGTTGTTCCCAAAGGAAGAACTGTCTGCCTTCATTGTCTCTATTACAGACTTCTCCTTAGCTAGCAGCCTGTAAAGCACTGACTGCAGACCAGGGAAATGTGCCCTGACTGCACTTAGTCCCCGATGAGTGTGCACATCAGCTGATAGTGAACAGCTTTTCTCCTTCAGTGAACCTGTGTAAAAATAGAGCTCATCCATCTAGTTCCAATCATCAAAAAAAGAACCTTTATAATTGTTCAAAACCAACAATTTACTGAGTTTGTGCTCACCATAAATTCTGGCAGATGTCTTACATCTTTTGCAGGTTTCACTCCATTTATGGACAGCATACTGTTGTATCTAGTACACTCAACCTGATCTTTAAAAAAAATATATTTCTCCAGGTTTACTGGGGCTTTACTATAGTTATCATTAGTAAGAATATGAATAACTAGTTGCACTTTCTTGGGCGAAATATGTATGCATGGCAATAGACATTGCTTGAGTCCAGATGAGTGTGTTTTAGCAAAGTTTCATAAGCTGTTTATTTTTTTTTAATGTGTGTTTTCTCTGACACAGTTAAAGAGAAGCACACAGTTAAAGGCGGTGTTTTGCATATTTCATGTTACCTAATAAATATTTTATCAGCCTTATTAACCAGGTTGGAGGGAAAGAATAGAAAATTAATCATTTATGTTAAGATGATGTTAGAAGGCATATAACTCTTACAGCTAATATATTTGCTACATTTCTCAGTTGGCAACCAAATAGTTTTGTATCTGCAGCACTTCACCACTGCGCTGGGCCATTTCCCTCTTTGCACATAATATTTATCATTATTGTGTTCATTAAATCAGCATCCTTTGACAGATTTTCTTCTTGCTTGGGTTCTCCCTGTGTAATGAGTGTCTCATTTATTGTCTACCTGGGTGTTATCTATTAGAGGAGGACAGACAAAGTGAAAGAAGCAATGGTGCTCTGATGCTGAAGTCACAGTGAACAGGAGGTCTTGCTCTCTATGAGTGTCTGCAAGTGCATCATCCCACTGCCTCTCCAAGTCAAGCAGGAACTCATCTTATGCTCCATGCATGTGTCACAATCATGGCAACTCCCTTAAATTATCAGCTTCATATTCTGTCCCCATGTGGACACAGATCTAAAGCCTGCTGGATTCCTTGAGAGTTGGTTTGTCAAGCTGGAATAGCCTTTATTATCCAGGAAAGAGTCAGGAGAAGAGCATGTCAGAAGCATGTAGATATGCAGGAGGAGTGTCTCCCTGCTAGCCACAAGCAGGGAGTACACACCAGGATCAAGGCAGAGAGAGAGAAAAGTATTTTTGACATCCTTAAGAGATCCAGGGGCAGATGTTTTTTATGCAGCAATGACTGAAAATATCCACAGAAGTAGAGAAATTTCAAGAGGCACACTCCACTGAGAATCACTGGCAAACAAAGAATTGTGAAGGTTTTCTCTTGTTTGGTCTTATTTGAAACAGCCCATATACAGGCCTTCAGCACTTAAGCAATCAAAACATCTAAGCTGTTTGCAGAAGCTATCCTTATGTTTTACTGCCAGGCAACTGAGATTGTGGTTTTTTGCTTCCTTTAGTCTGTGCCTAACCCACCTTTACTGGAAACACAGTGGTGAGAGAGTGGAAACAATTTAACAGGATTCACAAAGAAAGGAATGGTGCTATACTAAACCTGACTCATGGTAAACCCACTAAGCCCTGTGGAAAGCCTTAGTTATGGTTTTAGGACCTTAGATTTGGTATTGAAAAATATGCCAAGAATAGCTCAAAAATGAGGCAATTTCTGCCTTACTGAGGATTTTCCATTGATAATTCCTGTGCAAGGTCTGCCAGTATCTGATATTCTTAGCCTACTGTATGAATGCTATCTGGAGCACTACCTTCTGTCCTGTGCTTTTCATTCGCTCACTTCTGGACACAGTCCAGTGTCCCTGATGCCCCTCCATTGATTTAAACTTGAACTGGATTAAGCCCAGCAGTTGCCTAAGCATATTAATTTCATGGTTGTTTGTGGTTATGTTTTGGACATTATAAGGGTACTGACTGTTATAAATATCTTTATAGTTTAGCCTTATAAAAATGCAGTGCCTTTATCATGTTCTCATATTTTTATTACTATCATTACTGAGTTACCCTTCTAACTTTTAAACCACTCTGTGGTTTAAAAGTAGAAAAACCTCCTTAGTAAAACATAGCAGCCTCCTCCATAGTAGAGTATGATTTAATGAGAAATCTTTAGCTATGGAGCACTATGACTTGGCTTGTGAGCATTTAGCCAAATCCACTAGCCAGTGCCAGTCCTAGCACGTGGGTCCTAGGTCACAGTACTCCCCACTCAGAAGTTTCTCTAAGCTCTGTGAGAAGCTGTGCTAACAGGGAGCTAAAAAAGGTTAATATTTTCTTGGCTACCATATCAAGCAGCTTTACATCAACATCTTCAAGTTACATCTAGCCTTGACCTTCAGCATCTGAATTGGGACTTTCCAGACTGATGTTCTTTAAATGAACAGTATCAAGAGTTTAGAGCCAAGAGTCTGGTCTCTTTTGTTTGGGCTACTATAGAAAATGCACATAGAATTGCACTGTGTGTTAAAAGAACCACACAGTCCAAGTGCCCAGTTAAGTGTCTTGGCACATCCCTTCAACCTCCACCAAGCAGCTGTTTCAGTCAGACATATCTGATTTCTGTATGTGTAGGAACTTTCCATGAAAATCCAGACTAATTTTTGCTTGCTGGACATAAACTCACATGTTCAGTTGCTGTTGGCTCCAACCTTAAAATTCAACAAGGTTCTCAGGCCTTGGTTTTACAGGTATTCCCAGGGCTAGTGGTCTGGTTCAGGCTGTGCACCAGACAGCAGTGGTTAGGATTAAGAACCAGTTTCCAGCCTTCCACAGCCTGATTTAATAAGAATTTGCCTTCCCCTTTTCCACTTCCAGTCTGCATTGCTCATTTTGTTGAAGCCCATCTCCTCCACATGAAAAACTTGATCTTTGTCAAAGCAAATTACTTTTTACTGCTGAAAATATGAATTGTCAAGCTGCTTTCTCTGTCTTTGGGGTCTTAGTGCTGTTGTTAATCTGGTCATGGGTGATATGTCTGGCAGCTCCCTAGATCAGTGTCTATAAAGCATTTTAATCCAAGTCACACTTTGATCCTTCAAGAACATTTTCCCTCCTTGCAGTAGTGGAGGGATGCAGTGGTAGCTGGGGAAGGTGTCCTTTGTACTGTGTGTGTTCCTTGCAGTACTTTAGCTGTTGCTATTCCGTGGATGCAAAGTGCAGCCCTAGTAACTTAGGGACAGCAGAGTAGCTCCACCCCTCTGTCCTGAAAGATCCTAGCCACTCTAGAAAATTTGTACCTGGAATGACTGAAAAAGATGATGCTTGCCTAGACCACCAGTGCAGCTTATCTCTTCAGCACGTGTCCAGAAGACTGTAGAAAACCAAGTCCTTTTTCCAGCTGGCTCATTGACACCATCTGCATCTGGTACCTGACCTGGCAACAAAAGTCATGGTGGGTGTGCTGGCCACATGAGATGTAATGTGCTTTGACTCCCAGAAGACAAATCCATCTTTGATAGGTAAGAAATGGTCACCTGAACAGGGAACTTAGTGCTGTTTGGTGCTTTGTGGTGTCTGTGCTAATTGTGAAAACGCCATGCTGCTGAGTTGGCTCTGGAGGGACTCAGTGCAGAGCCCTGAGGAGCCAGGCAGGATGCTCTTGGTATCACTACTTTGGGCAAACACAAAATGCCAGAATGTGGAGCCAGCACACTCACACTGAGATTCATCTGATCTGATTCATATTTATAGAGGTCTCCCAGCCTTCTCCTTGTCCTAGTATCTTAGAGCCTCGCTGTTGTCATTACATTTATTTGTGCATGATGCCACTGATGATTTCTATCCCTGACTAATGGAAAGAGAGATGAGATTCAGAGAGACACAGTGCATGTTTCACATGTCCAAAATACACGTGAAACAAAGCACAGTCTTAGTGTTGACTGAGCTATCCTGAAATCAGGCAAGCTGTGTTAGCTGAAGTATGTGCTTGGATTAATTAGCAGCCTGGGCACAATGAAAGTATTGCTTTGAAAATAATGTTAGCATCTCTGTGTGTGGCTTTTAAGCACATCATCCTGCTTAAAGTTCCTAGAATTGACCTTCAGTCCTATTCTGCAATGTGTCACGAGAGCATAAGTGACATAAGTGACCCTCCTATCCCCACATAAAAGGTGGATGGATGATCAGGAACTGCTCAATTCCTGGGTAGCACTTGAACCACCGGGCATTCTGTCCATAAAGACTATTCATAGGGGTACTGTTCATGGTGACTTATAAAAGGGTTTTTTGTGGGGCTAATTACATGTCAGTCCTGCTGTGGATGCTTATTTCCCCAGATTCCTTTATTTTGTGAAGGTTTCTTTCTTACACCCACTCTTTCCCCTCTTTCTTTTTGCTGTGAAACATTATGTGGCATGACTCAGACTTTTTTTCTTTTGCCTTGCATAGCATCCAAGATGCAAATTGCAGCTTGAACAGCTTGTTGGAGCATAATGCTCTAAACAGAATAATGGATTTGTTCCCTCAGTTGAAGGAGTAAGCAAGAATCAGTTAAAAGCTTCTGCCGAGGTGAAGCCTAGTAGATGACATGGATGTTTCTGCACTGTACTTTCAGCCCAACAGCTCCCTAAGGAAAAGGTCATTGGATTATTTTCTGGAATTATCTTCAGGTTTTTTATCCTGTACCCACACATGCACTCTAGTTTTTAAGATTTCAAACAATTAATTGTTTCTCTAGCAAAGCCTCATGATGAATATTCCCTCTTGATTTGTTTCTAATTGGAGTGTTCCTACATCATCAGTATGCTCATACATAATTTAAAGAAAACATCAGCTCTCTTCCTACTGTCAGTTGGCTGCACATGGGTTTAGAGCACATACCTCACCTGTCCTTCTTCCTGTGAGGGTTTATTCTATTTCAGACTGGCTCTGGCTTTCAAATATAAGGACCATGGGACCACGGCCATTGCACTAAGCTGATGCTTATAATGAGGCAAATGTCACCTTCTAATCCTCTCCCATCCTCTATCAATCTCAATTTCTAACAGGTTTTTTCACTGTCTATGCAGAAATCAAGAAAGTACAGTATCACATGAGGGGTGAGGATTGAAGAACAGTGGAGGTTTTTCTGCATTTTATCATGCATGGTGCACCATAGAGCAGCACCTTTCAACACGCAAGTAAATGCTGAGCAAGCTAGCTGGGATACAGAAATGTACCTGATCATGGTAGAACGGGCTTATTCCTTCTCCTCTAAAAGAGTGTCAAACAGCATTAGGCTTTCTATCAGGAAGATCTAGGTCTCAGCAGCAAGGGAGACCCATTAGTAGAAAATAGTCTGTTTTCTGGTTACAGCTTTTTCTGAAGCACTAGGTGGTTTTTAATTAAGTTAACAGGAGAATTGTAATCAAATCCTTGGTATTATGCTCTGGCCAACTGGAACTAGACTACTCTCAAGTTCATTTTGAGATATTCTAGTGTGTCAGCACCGCACTGCAGTCTACTCTCTGTTATGGCTAAGACCCTTGCTGACAAAAGGAGACAAAGGAAAATTCCAGCATGGGAATTCAGGTGTGTCTTGCATAGCTCGTCTTTTTTACCCAGGATGTTTGGCTCTATGGATGCATTTATATTTTGAAATTTAATTCTGTTCATCCCACACTGCTTTATTACTCTCTTTGTTTATTTGGTAAGTTCTTCCAAGAAACAGATCGAAGACTGAATCAATTTTTTAATACAACAAGCAGGAGAATAATACATATCAGTTTCTTGCTCTTTCTTTCTGCTTGATCAAAAGGCTTAATTCATTAATACATCCATGCTGTAAACTTTCAGCTCACAAACATGTAACAACAGCTCATTATCTTTTCAGGTATTCATACAGCACATTATGGAAATATGTTATTAACTTTATTGAATATGTAGATAGAATTTGAGTGTTGTGGTACAAGTGACTATATCTGACTTTGCATAGTTGTTTAAATCTAACTCAAATAATGAGATCAATAGGCACAACAAATGGAGAACAAGTGCACACATATACTGTTTAAGTAGGCTGATATCCTCCTATGAAAAGTCACCTGCATGGTAGGTGAAGGGAAGGTGGTAGGTGTATTTTTCTCCACTTTAATAAGGCTTTTGGCTCTGCCCTCCACAACTTCCTTTTGGGCAAGTTGCCCATCTGTGAGATGAATGGATTCATGGTGTGCTGGGTGGTGAACTGGCTGAAAAGAAAAGCTCAGGTGGTTGTAGTGAATGGGGTTACATCTGGCTGGAGACCAGGCACCAGCAGTGTTCCTCAGGGTTCAGTCCTAGGGTCAGTGCTGTTCAATATATTTATCAATGGTCTGGATACAGGAGTTAAATGTACAATTAGCATGTTCTCCAACAATACCAAACTGGGAGGTGCTGTTCACTCTCTTCAGGGACAAGAGACTTGCAGAGCGATCTAAATAGACTGGAGCATTGGACTGTGATTAATTGGATGAAATTTAAGAAGCTGAAATGCTGGATTCTGCATGCTGGGATGGAGGGATAAATTAGGAGATTTCACTGTTGATGCTAATGCTTTTACATTAGTAATGTTTCATCTTTTTAGTTGTTACCGTGGTGTGAGGGGAAAGCGGATAAAATGACATCTTGGGGGGCTTGACAGGAGCCTGGTAAAACTCATTCCCTTGGGTTTAGGCAGAGCACAGAGGCTGGATGGAACAGTGGCAGTGACATACCTAGGTCCTGAGCAAGCAGTGTGGCCAGTGGGGAGGTGCCCTCCTGTTGCTGAGGAACTCTGTCCATTTGTACCAGACAGGGCACCAGGGGCTGGTTGTGTTTAACAGAGAAAAGTAATGACCTGAACCCATGATATGCATTTCTTGCTGGTGATCCTGAGACTGTGCTGTATGTGTATGAAGTGGGTGCAAAGCACCAAAGCACTCTCAGTCACCATTTAAAATTAATGTCATGGAGATCTACATATTTACTGTGCCTGCCAAACAGCACTTAATTACTCAGAGCCCTTTTCCTCTTGTCTGCTTTGTTAAATAATGCAGAAGGTAACTGCAAATGATGGCTCAGGTTATTGGGCTGTGGAGTGCAATGTTTGCTGTGCTGCAGTGTTAAGTGCAGAGTCTGTGACGTGTGCGCTGTAGTTCCCATCTGCATCAAAGGCAGATGTCAGAGGCACCTGGAAAG
The DNA here is from genome assembly GCF_017590135.1 of Pyrgilauda ruficollis. Classification (NCBI taxonomy): domain Eukaryota; kingdom Metazoa; phylum Chordata; class Aves; order Passeriformes; family Passeridae; genus Pyrgilauda; species Pyrgilauda ruficollis. The sequence continues at coordinate 4,985,730 of NW_024515875.1, forward strand.
AAGGTAATGTTAAACCAGCCAAAGAGCAAACTGCAAGTTTTGATGCTATAAAGGTTCAGATTTAACATTTCCAAGCAGTACGGAAGGACGTTTACATCAGTCTTGTCTCATGTAATTCTCTTTCTGAATTGTAATTAAATATGTTGGAGTAGGTGACTTTTCCCAAACCAGTGTGGCACAATTAGCAAATAATATCCTTGGGGAAAAAATTATTCCTGATGATGCTACACTTCAGTGTAAGAACTACAAGTCTGTTACAATTCAGTGACTATTTCATTGCTGATTTTAAATTAGTTTTATGGTCATAAGTCAGTTTTTAGAAGAGAAGTGGCAGCAGCTAGAGTTACTTATGCCCTTTATTGCTTGCCTCAGCAATACAGCTGTTGTTGAATAAGCCACAGACACTCAGCAGTTCTCCTAGACACCAAGGAGGTCCCCTAGGACCTAGGGGAAGCCAGACATATGAGACAGAAAAGTGCTTTCTTATACAGATAATAGTTTCTTCAAGGCCACTGCAAATTCTCCATCAGTGTCAAATTCACTCTGAATAAGTAAATAAAGATAAATAAAGAAGGAATTATTATTACATCTAACTTTCCAGGTAAGATCATGGTCTGAATTTATTTATTTATTCTAGCAGGATCTTCTTTTGGTGATGAATATATCTGTTTCCAAGGCAAAGCTTGTTCACTTTAACAGGGGTCTGAACCCAAGCCAGAGTCTGAAGTAACTTCAATCTTTCAAGTAATTTGAGCAATATGTTTATATTAACTGACGCAAAACCTTGTATGCAGCCTCACACAACCATGGAAAAATAGAATTTCAGTTTAGAGGCCATAGGTTGTGCCAAAGGCCCATTTTCATTAGTTTGTTGAGATTTTATTTGCTTTTGTTCTTTTCTTGCCACTTTCTTAATCTGTGATCACATCTCCTCCTTCCACTTATGCTTCATTGTTAACTTATTTCTTCAGTTCTCATTTCTCTGTTTTCTTTGGTCAAGGGTTAAGAGCTCTAAACACAGATTAAAATATTTATATCAACATTATCAGTTGGTTCTGCTTCAATTGCCAACTCCTCTGCTTTTCAAGGATGATATTTGATGTACTGTGCTGGCTTTTTTCTTTTCAAAGTTATTTGGGGAGCTTTCTCCAAACTCTTTGCTGGTATTAAATTATCTTAGTCATCTCATCTCTTATCATAGAGGAGCATGCACTTATTTTAAGAAATTACATAATGGCATATTCTTCAGGTGGCTTTATATCTCTTTCACTGTTTTCACACTGGTTCTTGTCATTTCCCTCATTTTTCTCTGAGATAGAACCATCTCTTGTGCACTTTCATGTATTCTTCATGATTTGGGATGATCTCTTTGGGATCAGGTTATTCAGTGTGATGACTTGTTCAGGCAAGACTTGGAAAATTTGACCCTGCAGATAGACTAAAACTCTCACTCTACAAAAATGTAGTGTGACCTTTTTTGGTATACTGAGATTTATCTATGACAAGGCTTTAATGCTAAGCTTAGCAAAACTTTTTTTACTTTTCTTAAATGATTGAAAGATAACCTAAGGCAAAGTGAGTCATGGTCTTCATGAGGTTAAGTCAGATTTTTCAAGCAGGATAGAAGGGAATATACTGTTTCAATTGGAAGTGACCTACAATGACCATCCAGTGCAATGACCTGACCAATTCCCGGCTTTTATGTCTTAAGAATGTATGTACAGAATATGTGCTGCCTTGGTCATTCATGTGTCTGTTGGCACACTCTTTTGATTGATTCCCTCTAACTTGAGTTCCATTTTATCCAGTATTCCTTGCAGAGATATATCAGAAATCCTGAGATCCTGAAAAGTATTTACATGCATGACTCTTAAGGCTGAATTCAGTTGAATTTGGCCAAGCTTCACAAGCTGGTGAGACTGAAATGGTTGTTGTTCAGGTATGGAGCTCAGAAAGACAAAGACAAGCCTGTTGTCTCTGATCTGCAGGCACTTTTTTTAGACTTTTATTTTCAGCATGTGGGCAGTCCGTGCCTTTTCTAAACTTCTCAATCATAGGTCCAGCTTACTATTCAGGACATTAGCTGAACACATACCAGAACCCTGAAATCTGAGAAAAAAAGTAGCTGTTCCCCATGTAACTACTCTGTCTTGAAAAGCAAATCTAAGCACAAGCACTGTTTTATGTTTGATAATGTGTTATTAGCAGAACTCCTCCTGCCTACAGTTCACGCCAACAACTCTGGCACAAAGTGCCACTACTAGTGATGTTCATACTCTCTGATTGCAAACACTACTGTAGCCTTAAAGATGCAGGCCAGCACAGTAACCTGTTGCTAATGCCATAAATATGTACTTGAAATCAAGTTTTAAAATAGAAAAAAATCAGTGTCCGTGCATTAAGGGTCAAACCTAAGTAAGTTTTCCAAAGAGCTGTCTAGTCTTCTGCCATATCTTCGGTTCACCCACAGACTGGTTTCCCTTCGGCTTTGTTGACATTTCTCTGCTTAGGTAATGCCATGACTCTCTGCCAGGTTATCTCATATGACAAAATCCTTATTACTGGACTGGAAGAGGCTAAAAGGTCTCTCTTGATCTTACACGAAAGAAGCCTTATTTCAACATGGCTACAGGTTTGTTATTTCTGTTTTCATCAGTGCTATGTTGCCAAGGTGTATTTATCATGAGTTTCATAGTATTTGATGTCCTGAAAAACAGGACCTAAAATATAAAAACAAAGTGCTGATGTCCCAGCTCTCATTTTCAGGTGGTTATACAAGAATCTCAGCCTTCACTTAAGAAACAAGGCTCAGCATTGTTGAGAAGTAATTGGAAACACTGTTTGAACACTTGAAAATTACTGAAAGTGAAAAATACTGGAAGGGCTTATATACTCTTCAAATTGAGAAATCAGAATATCTTTAAAAACAGAGCTCATTCTTTTTATTTTTTAACAGAAGTCCCATGGCTTTTAAGTTACTCTTGAGATTTAGGAACAAGAGCAGTCAAGTCCTTCTCTTTGTCTGTTTTCCCTAATCACTTACGCTGTTCCGTTATTCAAACCTGTCCTCAAGCTGAGTGGATTGAATGGAGGATGTGGGTTTGTCTTAGCACCTGCCTTTGCTGAGTTTCAAGTTAAAGGAGACGCACAAAGGGAGTCTGGTGCCTGTTGGTGTTTCTCTTCCACAGCCAAGCCACCTTACTTCACCTTTTATATTTCCATTTAGAAAAGCTCAAAAGGTTCTATCTGTTTCTTGAAGTTTGCTGTGTTTCCCTGTGTGAATGAAAAGATTTTCCTGCCCTAGTTTATTAAAAAAAAATTGCTGACAAGTGTGCCATCTGCAGCCCTTGTAGCATGGCTAGGGCAATGCTCAGTATTTACAAGGGAATGTTTTTCTCTCAGATATTTGAATTCAATCCATACTGTTGTTATTTATTAAATAAATAAAACTTTATTTCCTGATGTCTTATTTATTAAAGACTGAGGATTTATTTAAAATGTTAAGCTTTGTGTTTACTCTCAGGTTAGGGATGACTTTTACTCCATATAGTACAAGTGCAGGTGTGATGCTTCTGTGCCTTGGAGCACAGGAGAATGAAGAGGTGCAGTGGGCTCCCTGCACTCAGCATCTGTGCTGGGCTGTACTTGGTCTGGCTGGGCACAACTCTTCATTTCCCTGCAATGGCATCTGATTTGTGCCAGCAGGAGTGAAAGGTGGCTTAGGTTTGGTGTCCTGAGGTGTCCTAAGCAGGTTGAAAGGCTCACTTTCCCAGAATGGCTTTAGGAAAGTTAAAGCAAACTTGATGAGGTTTTGAAGCAGGCAAGCTTTTGTGGGACAGGCTCATCATCACCTCACTCTGTGCTAAGGAATTTGGGCTGGAATCTTAACAGCTTTGGAGCAGTGTTTTCCCATACAGAAGGGTTAAGTCAACATTAAAAGTGGATACTGCAACTTAAATAAAAACTTATATAAGGGCTCAGTTTAGTTCCTAGTTTTGCTAACTAGTTGTCTTAGGACTTCATGGGAACCACTCTTTCTCTGCCTCTGTTCTGTTTTCGGGTTTTTTCTGGTCCATATCCCATTTCTGCCTTCCCCCAAGATACATTCCATTTCCCACCCACGCCTTTCCTCATCTGAGAATTACTTAACTTTCTGAAGAGGAGTCCTGTGAAATGTATCCTACACAGATGCACTGCTAGGGTGGAGCTGGGAATAGACCATGGGTGGAAACAAGGGACTGTGGGGAGATAGAATATAAGAAAATAAAGATAGTGCAGAAAGTAATCTCACCCCTAAGGAGTTGCAGCTGGGCTAATTACTAAAGATTAGGAACAGGCCAGACTTTAACAGGCCACAGCTGTAACCAATGAGAAGAAGAGTGCTATAAAAGAGTGGGTTGGCTGGTTGAGAGGGCAACTGGAGTTAGTTGGCTACTGTGAGGAAGAAAGAGACAGTGCTCTGAAGAGCTGCCCACAAAACCACACCAAGAAGGTATGAAACTTATTTAATAAGGAGACAACAATATGGAACTTTTGCAATAATATGACAGCAATTGGTGACCCTGACATGATGCGGGGGGAAAAAGGACTAAACACTAAACTATATGACTCCATGGATTCAGGAAAATACTAAACTATATGACCTGTGGATTTGGGAAAAAGGACTCAAATACTCAACTATATGACCCCGTGAATTTGGGAAAAGGGACCTAAATACTAAATTATATTACCCTGTGGTGATTTGGAAAAAGGACTTAAGTATCAACCAACATAATCCTGTGGTGATTCAAGAAAGAAGACTTAAATATTAAGCAACGTGATCCCATGGCTAGTTGAGAAAGAACTGCATGAGGAAAAGCAACAAAACTGAAAGAAGGATGGGAGAATTTACTTTAGTAACTGTGAGAACTGGAAAAAGAAAAGTTCTATTATTCAGTACATTGAGTTTGAGTAGTGAAGCATATTAATTGCAGCTATTATTGTTTGTTAAGCATGAGTATAAAAGATTTTTAAAATAAGGACTTTGTAAACTGAAAAGCTGCAAAACTGAACCAACACTTAGAAATATATATTCTTACTGTAATATGTTGTTTGAACATTTGTATAACTATTAGTTCTAAATGAAATATATGAATGTGTCATAATGTTAATTTACTTGAACATGTCTTTCTAGAAATGCTGTAACTCTGTAATTAAAAGAAAAAGGGGGAATTGTGGGGGGATAGAATGTAAGAAAATAAATGTAGATGTGAGATTACTTTCTGCACTAAGGAGTTGCAGCTGAGCCAGTTACTAAAGATTTGGAACAGGCCACAGCTGTAACCAATGAGAAGAAGTGTGTTATAATCAATGAGAAGAAGAGTGCTATAAAAGAGGGCAACTGGAGTCAGTTGGCTACTGTAAGGAAGAAAGAGTCAGTGCTCTGAAGAGCTGCCCACGAAACCACACCAAGAAGGTATGAAACTTATTAAATAAGGAGACAACAATATGGAACTTTTGCGATAATGTGACAAGGGACAGGGATGAAGGAGAACAGAAGCATGAGCCAGCAGTGTGCCCAGGTGACCAAAAAGACCAATGGCGTCCTGGTCTGTATAAACAACATTGTTTCAAGCAGTACTAAGGAAGTGACTGTCCCTCAGTACTTGACACCAGTGAAGTTGCACCTCAGATTCCATGTCCAGTTCTGGGCCCCTCATGAGAAGAAATATGTTGAGATCCTGGAGTCAGTCCAGAGAAGGGCAATGGAGCTGGTGATGGGTCTGGAGTACAAGTTCTATGAGAAGCGGCTGAGAGAATTGGAGTTGTTTAACCTGGGAGAAGGGGAGGCACAAGGGAGACCTTATCCCTCTCTACAACTACCTGAAAGGAGCGTGTAGCAAGGTGAAGGTCAGGCTCCTCTTCCATGCAACCAGAGACAAGGACAAGAGGAAATGCCCTTGAGCTGTGCCAGCGGAGGTTTAGGCTGGATATCAGCAAGACTCTTTCACAAAAAGGGTGATTAGACATTGGAGTGGGCGGTCCAGTGAGGTGATGGAGGCATCCTCCCTGGACATGTTCACAAAACCACTGGACACTGCACTTAGTGCTATGGTGTTGTTCTCATGACAGCATTCCATCACATGTTGGTCTCAATGGTCTTGGAGATCTTTTCCAACCTTAATGATTCTATGATATAGGACAATATGACACTGCAGCTCCAGGACAAGAGACCAGAACTGCTCTTTTCTGTGGCTCTGTAAATTTAAACCAGCTTAAGATGATATTTTACTGTCCCATTAGAGGCCTTTATAAGCCCTTGGTGTGCACACAGAATGAAGAGCAGCCTAAGTAGCCAAGACAAAGTTGTGTGGAAGATAGGCTTCCACTAGAGCAAGTATTATCAGGGGTGATCCTCCTATGCCTAATTTTAGTGGACAGCCTTTTCCACTGATTCCCTGGCACGAGTGCCTTCTCTTCTGGTGCTCTACTGTTTGGAGTTCTTTGGCTTCCTTTGCCTGTCTACCAGAGCCAGTGATCAAGCTTCTCCAGTTTCCCTAAGCTTATCAAAGTCTCTTTCTCACTGTTACCTACATATCTCAGCAACTGGCTCTCACAGAATTCCCTAATTACCTTCATGGTCTCTCAGAGTGATGGAGGGTTTGTGTGCAAACTAATATATTGGTGTAAGGCAAATCAATAAAGAACAAGGCTACAGCAAAGCAAATCCTAGCATTGCTTTATTGGACAAAAGGGTATGCTTCTAAACATGCTAAAAATGCTTGGAATATGGAAACTCACTGGCAGACACCACTGTTTCCTATGAAGCTTTGCAGCCTTAATTTGGCACATGGAGTCATCATGGCGGAGTCGTCATGGCCCTTGAGCCAGCAGCACCAAAGCCACTGCTAAGTTCACCATTGAATTCATCAACTAAGAAACTGAACCCTGAATTCTGACTTGTTCAAGAGTGAAAATCCTACCTCAGATTTTTCTGAAACAGAGAAATATTCTTTCTTGTTGGACTGCAGCTGCACAAGTGTTGTGCAGTTTTGAAACATGGTCAGTTTATACTTTATAGGCAATAGGACCTGCAAACTGGAGGAACTAAGGTCACCGAAGTCACTAACTTTATTTGTCTATTTTAAGCCAAGGTTGTATTACCAAGGGAAGATGGCTGTTGTACAGGCATTCACAGTGGAAACCAAATCCACCTGAAATTCAGACTCCTGAAGAATGTCATATCCATGTTTACTGAGCGTGAATGGCGTGACCTACTGGGTTTGCCCAGACCAGGCTTCTTGGTTAGTTTTGTTATCAGAGATTTTTAAGACAATATAAAAGAGACTCTCAGTAAAGCTGGGTTAGTCTTCTGTTTTTATTGATGGCTCTACTTTCATTTTTTATCAGATACTGATGTCTTCCAGTTGTAAATACCTGGAATTCTCCTGTGTGGGCAGATCTTTGTTGCAGTGGAGTTGTGCTGAGGACTGTAACAGGTAGTGCCAGGTGCAGCCCATCAGACACCTCCCAATGATATTTTCTGCACACTTCCAGCTCTGAGAAGCTGGTTGGGGTCACTGGATTGGTTCCAAGTACAAAATAGAAGACAGGAAAGTCTAGTGTGTGTTGGCAAGCATATAGTATGTTTCCACCTCATTTGGAGGGGCTATGGCACTGGGAAGCCATTTCTATAGAGCTGCTATGTGAAAGGAAGTTGTATGTGTTGAGAATGGCTACATGTATATATAAGAAAGGTAACTGCATACGCCATAGATTTGTGTATCATAAAAATGTATGTCATAAGCAAATTTAATTGTGGGATACAACTGTCAGTGCAGCTTGAAAGAATCCTCTGAATTCACTGTTGCAAGCATGTGGGTTGGCAATTTATGTATTAGCTCCAGAGGGAAAGAATCATGTCTTCAGCAGACAGCTGATGAGTCTTGGTACATTTTTGTGAGCCTAATTGATTTTCTCCTGTAATCACTAATTTTATCCCACCCTGTCTGTCCCCAAGATTTCCAGGTGGAGTACACTCAATCTTTTTAAACATTTTGAAATGGGCAGTCATAGTCTGTCATCCTGCAGACAATAAATTTCCACTGACGATCCCTGCATGAAAGAGAGACAAGAGAGGTGTTAGTGAGCCAGAACTGCAGAAGATGCTATACAATTAAGAGTAACTTTATACCAGGCAAGAAAAACATCTGTCTGCCATTAACTGACTTTCATCTGAGTGCTCTGTGTTTTCAAGAGCCAAAAGATCATAAAATATGTGTGATAGTTACAATTCCCTTACACTCCTTTACAAGATAAGAAAATCAGCTCTCTGAATCAGTAGGTCTCTGAAGACAATGAATGCTGATGGTGATCAGTCCTGAACTGACTTTTAATCAGTGACCAAGAGGAAAAGGATAATTCTGTCAAAAGTTATTGTCATAACATATATTGTTCAGTAATGTGTAAAAAATCACAAATCACTTGGGTGATTTGTAGGCTATGTCTAAGAGGGGAGTTATCCAAACAGCAAATATTGATTTCTCATCCTTGATTAAATCACATGTGAAGAAAAGTAACGTTTATGAATGTAAGGAGCGTTTATGCTCTTCTCAGTTTGTGATTAGTATTATCTCTCAAGAGAGCAGTAGGAAACCTAATTGTTAGTAGGAAGCCTGACTGAAGCAGTGGGATTCAACAGTGGAGGCCAGCGATTTAGTGTCCAATAGCCGCAACAGGCTACAAATTTAATTTTCTCTGTAGCATATTGTGCATTAAATTTTCCTTTGACAAATAGGCATGAGATCAGATGATCAAATACTGTCCTGCTGTGAAGAGAATGTTGAATTTAGGCTGCTTGATACTGGCTAACTTGAATTTAAATACAAACTGCAGTCCTTGCAGATGGCAGTTGTCAATTATATTGGTAATGGCTAGTCCTCCAAGAGGTTTCTGAAAGCTTGAATTCTGCTAATAATGATGTCTAAAGCTGAGGCATAGGATGGGTAATGCTGGTAATGGGTGATTTAATAGGAGTTTGCATTTAAGGACCCCTGCTCTAAACTGGTGCCAGACTGCTGCCTCTTGGGAATCTACTGAGAACCCTGAGCCCAGATTTTGGTATTAACTGTGCTTAAATGGTGTCATTGACTGGGTGACTCTGTCCTGAAATAAGACTAATTTGACTCTTAAACCCTGTAGGTATACATTTTGTACCTACCTTATAGGTATAAAATATCTCATTGCAGCTTTCATTAACTGAGGTTTTGTAATTGGAAATTTACTGTGCTGTTAAGCTACAAGTTTATCTTGAGTGTCATTTGGAACTGGTCTGTGTCATGCTCATCAGCAAGTATGATGTAACAGTTATGTATTTTGGCTTTGATTTTCTTTAGATATTTCCTAGATGTTTTAAATTATAATTTCCTTATAAAACTGTTCCCAAAGGTTAATGACATGCAAAATTCATTTTTAGGTTTATTTTAAGAATCCCTTATTTGGTCTATGTGCACGATTCTCAGAGACAGTTATTACTCTTTTGGTCACTAAGTTACCAAGAGAGATAAAAAATAAAGAGGATCTCTTTGTGGAAAACAGGATTTGATTGGCCAAAGTTAAGGTCTGCTAAGATAGCACTCATTATCAGAGAGACTTTTAGCTCAAAATCTTAGATCAAGTAGGTTTTCTAAAATAGGACATTGTGAAATTAAAAGTCAAGCTCCTTAAAAGAAATGTATTTTAGTCACCTGAATTAATAACATGCTTTAAAATACTGGGACAGAATTATTTCTGAAGCTGTCATTTCAGCTTGGACTTGCAGACACTAGCATATATGTACATGCTTGACACACTTATGGAATATTATCTTTTTTTTTTCTCCTGTTACTTTTGTTTGAACTCCATCATACATGCCTAGCTTCCCAGGATACAGGCAATTACTTTGTACTATTGCTATTGTGTGCTTAATTCAGTAGTTATCAGCCTGTTTCAATCTGTAGATCTCTTACAAGTTTGCTAGTGGGGATGCAGATGCCATCAGGAATTGCCTTGTGAGGCGTACACTAGAACATATCTGAACTTGCCTTTGCAGATCTTAACACCAGTTTGTAGGTGTCATCCCCTCCCAGTTGCTAAATTAATGCATTTTTCTCCAAATATTGTTGAATAATCTGTTTCCAGTTCAGTTAAAAAATTCCATGAATTCCTATTCATATTGAGTTTGACAAAATCCTCTTTCATCAGTCATATGAAACATATTAGGGACCTTAAATACCCTATAATTTAGCTCAGCTGAGCTTGGTGGATGTCCAGCTTGTCTGGGCATTTCAAACATACTTTACTGTTGGGGTGTCTGGCTGTCGATTTATTTTTCAGTGATGATGTCTGAGCAGTTAAAAAGGAACTGGCTATCCAGATGACCCAAACAAATGGAGCAGAGAAGAGTTTTGTAAAAGAAACGAGATTATGACAGTCTGCATGTGCTATTTTTATACTACATAGCAAAGGACAAGCTGTGGCTCTTACCAAGAACACCTGGTAATTCCCACCTCCCTGTCCAAGGTACTTGCTACATGTTGGGTTGTGAGTGTTCCAGTGGTGCTCTCTGGACTCAGGAGACTGTTCCAACCAGATCACAGCTACCTTACAATGCTCCACCAGAAAGTCATACCATCATCACTTGGCATGTTTCAGAGCTCAGGCTGAAGGTATTATGTTGTTTGGTTTGTGGGTTTAATTTTGCAAGCTCTTTTGCCAAGGGTTTGCAATGTGCAAACTGCAGTGTGCAGTTTCAGTTGTTTACAGCCTGCTTCAGCTAGCCCATGTCCTTCTCTGAAATTTGACTGTATCAGTCTGTCTGACACAGATACTGCCCTTCCCTGCAAATGTTCCCTTATTTATGTCCTTAGGTCACCCTGTCTGCATCAGTGTTATCACCACACTCCTGAATGGGCTCCTGGAGTTACTTCAGGCCTTTTCTAATTCTTTCCAGCTGCTTTTGTCTTGCTTTATAGACAGTTGTTTTCTCCTTTTGACCTATTTAAAATGAGACTGGAAAATATAAATAGTAACCAATTCTGAAGTCTGTTCTTCCCAAAAAAGCAGTCTGATGATCACGTTTGGTGATCAGCAATAACTCTTTCATTCATTCCTTACACAGGCACGGAAATTCACAGATAGAGATTACAGACGTGTTGGTGGGAATAGCATAATTCTAAATTTTCTATGTCCTTTGCCACAAGCATTACATGCTGTCTCAAATATCCTTGTATCAACAGTGGCCTCACTGATGCAGCGTCTTAGGGAGAAGGAAGGGAAAATAGGATTTCTGCAAGTTTATTGAAGAAGTCTAAAAATACCTACCTGTTTGAAGTGATTGGGAAAGTTTTAACTGAAATACCTTCAGAGGCTTTTTCTTGCCTCTTGTTAGCTCGAGAACATTGTCCATGTGAACTAAATAGTAGGGACACAAGTTTAACGTGCTTGAAAATGAAGAGGAATTAAAAAATGTTCACAAAAACAAATGGAAATGTGCATGTTCCAGTCAGGCTGAGACTCAGAAGACCTTTTCCTGCTCCTATTCTACCTCATGAGCTGCAAAGAATCATTAAAGATGACAAATTTGCTGACTTCTGTGATTCATCCTGCTCAGGAGGAGTGCTACAGCCCGAATCTGAATTCAGAACTGGTGTAGCAAGATTTTTTTTCACTTCATTCTCTTGGCAACACAAATTGTTTCTGGTTGTTCTGAAAGCTGAGGACCAGAAAGTTCATTGATGCAGAAAACTTTTCTAGTTTGCAATTTGTAAAATATTTTCTCTATAGTTTCAACCTGCTACTATTGCAGGTGTATGACTGCCACCAGAGCAGAGATAGGACAAAGGTGTGCTGGTGGCAGATTCCTCTTCCAGGCACTGTGGTCCTGTGAGGACCTGTACTCCCAATGTACATTCCCATGACACTGCCTTTGCTCCTGACCACTCGCCCCACTGCCATCCTATTCTGAAGGCTGCCCTCAGCAGCCAGGGACAGCAATCTGCTCAGAGGCATAGGCTACCATGGCTGCTTTGTTTTCCAGGCCTGTCCTTGTGATTCCAGACTTTACCCTGGTCCACATGCGATGGAGTCTGGAATCCAGCTGCAGGGGAATGCACTGTCTGCATTATTCCCCTACTCTCTGCTGCAACCATGAGGAACAAGGATTAAGGATAGCACTGGGAAATATTTAAGATGAAAAGCCCAGAACAGGGCTGTCCCTTATGACCTTGTGATTCCTTTATCTAAAGCAATAAATAGATACCCTTGAGTCAAGTATCTATGAAAGATATTCTTCCACTTGTAGGAAGAATTTGGAGACACGGCTTCCATTTGGTCATAAACAGGATGATGTATTTTAGCCAGGAAATTATAGTTATGGACCTGCAGCGGTCTTACAATGTGCTGTCAATCTGGAAAAGCCTCCTTGTTTTAGTTGAAGGATCCCTATGGTGAACTTTGGCAAGCTGAGAGCATTACAGTGACAAAAGCACTTTGGCTGCTTTGAGCGCTATTAGAGACAGCTTGAAATATTGATGTCTTTAAACTCCCACTTCTTGCTTCTCTTCCCCTTCTCACGTAGCCCATCTTGGCAGAGCAGTGCAGCACACCTTGCCTTGCTGTCTGTATTTTGCTTGATAACAAATGCTTTAATATAGTGGACTGAGGTGCCTAGCAAAAGACATCAGCGAAGAAATAGCTCACAATCGATGTATTAGAGGGCAGCTTAAAAGAATCAAGATCCCTTTCCCAATCAGGTTTCAGTGACTGCTTATACTCTTCTTAAACCTGCTCTGTTAGGATCTCTGTAGCCATAGGCAGACAACAGTGTGGGATTTATGTTAAACCCAAAGTTTAAAACTTTGCAGTTGTGCACAGTAAAAAGGGAGAAACATTTCTTTTTAACTGAATGGAAAAATTGTGAATCCATTTGCATGACTACAACTTCACTAGCCATAGGGCCTCTCCCAAGAGGACTAGCAAATGCCAAGAAATGACCAGGACTGATCAATAAAATGTAGTTAACTAATTTTCTGGAAAGGGATCAAGGTACACTGTCTGAATTCCTGGAGTGGCTTGAATCTGTGAATTGTGCTGAAATAGATTGGGCAGTTTAAAGCATTCACACCACAGTTTGTACGGTATTAGCTTTGCATGCTGGCAGATTCTCTGCTTCTCTGCAAAGAAAATTGAACCAAAATAGGTCCCTCATTCCCTGAAGGCACAGGGTGTTTTTACTGATGTCAATGAAATATGCTCCAACTTGAGGTAGATGAGAAAGCATACAGAAGATCCGTTGCATGGTTAGTGAAGGTCAGATTCAGCCCAACCTACCACTGCTGTATTTTTCACTGCTCAGTTGGACATGAAAAATTATCCCCATTAGCATGCTCTGCTCCTGATACACCATTCTGGACAATGAATCATATGTACTGTGAACTTCGGTCCTCAGAATTCCTAGTGTGATGCTGAGTACTACAGCAGATGGTGTGCAGCCATGCACTGTTGGGGGGAAATAGAAAAGACAGGCATTTAAAAATTTCTAATGAAACAGGTGAAAAGCAAACCTGTGCACAGCAGAGAAAGTTGTGGTTGCCCCACGGATGTAATAGTCATAAGTGTACATCATCATGTCCATATCTTCTCCATAGTGTCCTGGATATTCTGTTGTTAACCTTTACATTAAAGAAAAAGAAGATAATATCATTTGCTGTCTTATAGAAGAGTCCAGTTGAATGACTACAACTCAATTAGTAGAGTTCTCCTGCCTCTTTGAAAGTTCTTGTTTCTTAACAGCACTACAAGATACAGTCTCACAAGACTGCCTTTCTCCTCTGTGCAACTAATTCAGGTAGCTATTTGAATAAAATTCAGCCACTCTAGAACAGTTAAGAGCAAACTGCTGTATTGGAATATATATATATACATCTGCAGCTCTGGGATAAAAGCAATCTGAAGAGGAAGATAAAACTCGTCTACTACTTAATGTCTTTATTGCAGAGATTTGCTCCAGCAAATTTTCCTCTTGTGAATCTTTTTGGTTTGCAGCTGTAGACTGCAGTAAATGTTGCCAAATAAAACGATTCTACACATTTATCCATGTTGTGACTGTAGCAATTAATCCATTGCTCTTTGTTCTTTCCTCTCTCTGCCTAATTTATAATGCAAAAATATGGGTCTGGACAGTATTTGTGCAGTGTATTTGATCAGAGGACCTCAAAGTGCTTCTTCAATTATTAACCAAATTATGATTGCTGCTTCCCTGGGAAATAGGCAAGTAATACTGTAATTGACTTTACAGATAATGAGCAGATTCAGGAAGGGGGTGGAAGCTGGACCAGTACTTTCTGTCAACATTGTATTTGAAGTCTGAATGGAAGCCTGGCACTCCTTGTATTACACCATTTTACATGGGTGTTCCTACTGGAGTTGTCAACCTCACTATGAAACAGCAAAGAGAAGCATCAGGTCCCACATGAGGGAGATGCTGAACCTTTGGAAATAAACAGCCCGGCTCTTGTTGAGACTAACAGGGTTAAGACACATTTAAAGAAATCCTGGCAATCTTTTCCTGACTTAATCCAGCCCAGCAGCAGTACTTGAATGATGCTTGAAGGTGATTGAAGCACATTGCAGCCAGTACTCATGCGTGTTTATATTTTGTTAAATCAGTGGAGTCTAAGCACAGGCTTAAATATTTTACTCACTAGGAATATAATTTTTGGGATGGGTTTGAGTTTTTATGACGTGCTTTGGTTGTATTTGGAGCCCAAACCTAAAACTGTTGGAGAACTCAGAAGCGAAAAGTTTACCTGAAAACTGAGGTACTCTGGGCTATTAGGTTGCTTTCCAGGTCATACTCAGCTTTTGAATGTGAATGATCATTCAGTTAGAACACTGTTCCTAACAAATCATTTTTCCTTGACAAATGAAAATTGTGTCTACAAATGAAACTCAAGCATGACCTTATAAGAACCTCAAGTCTAAACAGTCAACTTCTTTGAAAATATCTTGTTCTCATGCTTCCTTTCCTTTGGCCATGAAAATCATCACACAGATTCTGACTTACAGTACAAGGACACCCTTCCCAGAGTGTGTTTGGAAAGTAGAAAGTCAGGCCTGGTCACAGTGTCTATTCTCTGAGTTCTGATCAAGGACTCACGGATATGCAAAGCCCTTGCGGTGCTCTGCCATTGGTAAGAAATAACAGCAGTATTTCACAGGTCATGCAGACAGATGCTGCAAACTAGGAGAAAGAGAAGAAACCATGAACACTGCCCACTCAGCCAGAGGAGAGTCCCCATATTTAGTTTAAATATTTAGTTTACTAATTTGAAGCCTGAGTGTCTGATAGTGCATCTTCAGGGTTATAGAAGGTTTTAAAAATGAAGACCAGCTACGGACCAGCATTTAATTTTGCATTCTCCCATCAGCTCCAGGTTTTGACACTTTTTATTTAGCTATTATTATGAGAAACAACTAAGAGATGTGTTTCTATGTGTTCTACCAAATATGTCTCAGAACATCTGTTTGGCACTCAGCAGGGAAATTGTTCTATAATCTTGACCAGTAGTATGTGCTGGGCAGATGAGACTGTGCACCACACAAGGTTAAAAAGCTGCTTTTTCCTCTACTCAGAAACAACTGAGAGTCAATTCTTTGAACTTCTTTCATGGGCCTCTCAGTTGAAAAATAAATCTGGTGACAAACTTCTGAATTGCTGTGGTCTCACAGACCTTTTGCAGAGGCATGCAGTATTATTCTGATGTGCAGTGGGAGTCTTCATTTAGCTGCTCTCTCTTTTCTTTCTGACTGCTGTCATCTTCCCCTCCCTCTGTATTAACTTCTCCACATTACCATGCAGCCTCTTAAGGCTCCTCCACTAAGAAATGTTCAAAAAGCAAATCTATGCAATCACCAAAAAGAAATTATTTGGGGACTTGAGCTGCTCTGAAGTGTGTCTTGTTTCATAGGCAGATGCCTAGTGGCTCCTTTTGTTCTGGAGAGAAGAATTATAAATGGTGCTATGGCTGCAATGTTCAAGTTCACAAGTCTGTGTGGTCTGTCTAATTAATTTCTCTTTGATGATTGCTGTACTCATTTCTGAAACTGTTCCCCTAAGCCCCTGCATTTCAAGGCTGTCTGTGTCCTTTAGAAGGAAATGCAATTGATCGTCCATGTAGCAGGGCTCTGTGGTATGTCCCATTCCTTTTCTATTATCTCCATTTTTGGAATCCTGAGGGTAATTTACACAAAATGTGTCTGCAGTTAGAGATGCCCTTGTGTTTAATACATAGGGATAGTCTGTATGTGGTTTTCTCATCATGAAGAGGAGAAAGGTCATTTAAGATAGATATTGAGGGTCTTCCCAAAGTGGTCTGCATGGCACAGGACAGTGGTTCCCTCAGGTTTTGTTGTAGCTTGGTCTGTACTCTTATTATCAAGTACTTAACTGAAAATGTTAAATGCTTTAGTCACTAATGAATACAAAGTGTATATCAACTTGTAAATCGCCTACCATGGCCCTACAGACACATAATTTATTTACAAACATTGTAGCATTTGTGAGCCATTTTGTGTGCCGCATTTGTGCGGCAAAGTATGGTTTGTACCCAAGTGGAGTCACAAAATGAGTGTGAGGCACTTTTTGCCTTAGTTAGTGAGGATTTGCCTGCCCATGGGCTTTTCAGGTGGGAATAGCCATCCACAGTAACCTTCACAGTGCTCTGTAAGTGCTCTGTAAGCACTTCTGGCACTGAACTCACTGCAAACAGAATTGGGCTAGGGGGAACAGTGAGAAGCCTGGGAATTGCCAAGTGCCCAAGGTTGGCTGCTGTTTGGAGTGTTGTATGACCAAGCCAGGGTGCCTGTGGTACCTGAGAGGACAGGTGACAGGGGGGGCCTAGGAAAGAGGCTGGCAAAGCAGCTGTGAAAAGATGTGTGTTATAGCAATTCTGGGCTCTAGGCACTGACTAATTTCTAACACTGAGGGATAGGGGCCAGCAGGGTGCATTTAATGAAATTGTTTGTTAAACCCAGATACACACACTGGTGTTAAGTTTGTGGAAAGACTTGTAGGGGAGAAAAGAGTAATGTGAGACCTTTAACAAGTGGTAGTCTTTCAGTCTGTATGATCTGTTTGCAAGAAAATACAGAAAATGGGAACGCTGGTTCAGCTTTTCAAATCTGCTTCTGGATAATACTGGGTGTATGATGTCTGGGAGACTTGAAGCACCAGTGGCATTGTCGAGAGAGGAGAAAGAAGATAATTCTGTGTTCAGGACTGGGAAGGGAAATCTTGTGATGAGGGCTGTAAGTAGTTTGGCCTGTGTGTGTGCTGGAAAAGTTGACAGAAAAAGGTATTTTCATAACGGCATTTTTAGCTAGAATAGGGTTGATGTGGAATGGTTTATCTTTTCAGTGGTTTACATTGCTCCAGCCATTCACACATTTTTCTAAGGTATTTCACTATAATCCTATAAATCTTGCTCAGGATAGGATATGTAAACATAAAAGGCTTTAAATCTTTCCCAGGGTTACTGTTGTTTTTATTTTAATCTGAAAACAGCTGTGTTGTTTATTTTCCATGGTGAAGAATTGCTATGGTAGAGATTAATAGAAAACACAGAGTTACTCATTTAGCACTGAGAAGAATGTTTTGTACTAATCTGCAGTGATCTGTGGCACTCTTTTAACAATTGACTTCAGAAATAGTTATCATGGGTCCATTATTTACCAATAAGAAGATCAAGTCACACCGGTGGCCTTAATATGTACAGCCTGCTGATTAAAGAAATAAATGAGAACTGTGGGTATGCCTTGCTTTCAGATGCCAAGCAAACAAAAGAAATGAGTCTTTTAAGATATGAGAGATAGTCAATGGTAGAACAGTTTCTGGCTCCAGTTGTGGAATATACTTATTCCCTGATCATAAGTACATGGTTTTGGAATATCTTACGCTATTCACTTCTTGTGTAACTATAGTGCTAACAAGATGAATGGCTTCTCTTTAACCTTCATTTCCCTCATTGTGGCTGAACTCTTCCTCTAACAATACCACAGCCAAAAGAAAGAGCTGTTTCATTTTAAGAGGAAGACATAAGCTTTAACATTAACTTTCTGACATTTGAGGACAAGGAATGTCTCCTGACACTCCTTACTTTATGGGCTTACCTTCAGATGTTGTTTACAGGTGCTTCAAGAGTATGTCTTTCCTAAAGCAGAAATTTTGTTCAAGAGCCACAAGCCTGCAAGTTACATTCAAAGAACACGGGAATTATATGACTCTTTAATCAATTTCAACTCTTCCTCCAGCTGGAAGACAGAGGTCATCTGCTTTAAAAAATGCATCCTCTGGCTGTTGAAAAGCCAAAGAAGGTCTTAGCAAGCTGTCTACAGAAATTCCAGCAACTGCTCTGAGTATAGATCCCAGACTGCCAAACTGCCAGAGAACTAGAGGTGTCCTGGAGCTCCTCTAGAGACGAGATGCTCTCTTGTGTGGCCATGTCGTGTGTTTTGTGATTGAGCTCAGGCTCCAGGTTCAGAGCCCACAGATTCACACAGACACATCACTGCTGCTGTGTTCCCACTGTGTTGCACTGAAAGCCACAAGCCCTTCCAGGGCTGAGGAGCCACAAGGCTGGAGGCTGGCACAATGGGAGCAAAGTACTTCCAGGCCTGCATGAGCTCGTGCATTGCAGGTACAAGCAGCAGCAGAGCTCAAGGCAACTTGTGCCTGCTTCTCAAGAAAGATATGTCCAAAACAAGTTGGCCAGATTTCCAATACCAGATCAAATGTGTTTCTCCTAAAATGTATCTGGAAGATTGTTCTGCGGATTGAACTGCAAGGTTGTATTTGATGGGTAATATTTAAGAAAAAAAAAAAAATAAACTTCCCCCAACAGTTAAATACCTTTTAAAAAATGGGAAAAGAGGGGAGGGGAATTGGGTTGTCCAGAACTGCATGTTTCCATGACATCTATTTTGAGTTCACCTCTTGGATTTGTACCTCTGCTACTGGTCATCTCTGAGAAATCTGCATAGGATCACATAATTTTCCATATGTCTTGTGTGGTAGGTTGCGTCAGGAAAACAAATAAGTGCTTTAAACCCCATAACTCTTGGAAAATGTAATCGTTGCCTGGAGAGTGTCACCCTGACAGAGAGCAGCCACAGCTCCAGACACACCTTCTGGCACCTAAACTGCTCATTGTTTCTAGAAGGGAAACAGTCATACACAGTCTGCAGACTTGGGGCTGCTCTGTGACATGTGTTTGCTTTTCAGAGTATGGAGTCAAGCTTTCATTTCCCGGCAAAGAGAAAAATCGGAGCTCTAATGGGACCACTTAGTGACACTGCTTCTGCATTTGTGATAGATTTGCTTCCTTTATGGTGCAAATCAGCACACAGTTTATTTTATTGTGGTAGCATTCCCTAGCCAGGTAAAGTAAAGGGAGCTTTTCTGCCTCCTGTGAGGAATGTTAATTATTTTCAGTATGTTAAAAATGTGCAGAATCCATGACAAGTCTTGGCATGATGAAGAAGGAAGCTAAGTACTTGTAAAAAAAAAATTACAAAGCAAGTGCAAAACTATGAGACTGGAAAAGATTAGTAAATTTATTTTCAATATGAGCTTACTGCAGAGGAAAGCTGGGAATTAATGGTGAGAGGATGAGCTGTGAAACAGAACTACTGGGTTCAAAGAATAAGAATATAAATGCTAACAAATAAAGTCATTCTGCATGTATTTGACTTCATTCATTCTATTAAGCAAAGTGAAAGCAAAGCGTTGGTTTCACTCAGCATGATGGTGTTATAAATTAGTATCCCAACAAATACTAGCAGTTTTCAAAAAACACAGGGATATTCTAGGTGTAAAAGCCAGGGCAAATTCTAACAAATCTGTTGCATGACTCATGCACATAAGAAAAACCTGTCATTATTCTTTGTAGGATCATCTCATTTCAGGAAGAATGTAGTCCTGAAGCAGAAGAGACAAGAGCAACCATACGTAAGGATCAGCTGGTTTACTGTTTTTATATGTACCAGAGAGGCCTGTATGGAGACAACTGGAAGAGGATGGAATCAAATACCCAAGGTGAGAGCTAATTTGAAACAGTTTTGTCACACTTCAATATTGTCAGTTTTCTTAAAAATGCATTTCTGCCCACATCTGGTTTCATACTTAAGGATACATTGCACATTAAAAGTCAAGGCTGCTGAGAAATTGTGCAGTGTGGATTCTCTTTGAATATAGATTTTCCTGTGTAATGTGTGATCCACAAAGTACCACCATCATTGCATACTTTCCTGGTATTACTTTTCCACATAGTCATATACTAATGAAATAGTATATTTCATGCTTTTGCATTAAAATAAGCCTCTCCAACCAAAAAATAGGAGTCAGCAGCATGTTGATTGCCAATTCTCCACAGTTACTGTATTTACAACGAGTTCCTGGAACAGAACAAATACTATTATTTTATGGGGCAGAAACTGCAATAAATAATGATACACTATACACACACATTTTTGTTGTGTCTCACATGCATATACAATGTGAGGTCTTACTCATGGTAGCCCAGAACTACTTTGCAGTTTGTTTGGAAAACGTATTCTTCCTGTCAAGTGCCTGTTAACTAGTGCAAGATACAGACCAGAAGCATGATGTGTGAACAAAGTCTTGTGACAATAATTTGGAAATGCTAATGAAAGTTATGTTGTGAGTGAGATCTCCTGAGCTTAGGAGACAGGAAGTTTGGTTTCAGTACACTGAAATTTAATAACTCAGACAAGTCACATCTGTGACTTCATGAGTAAAAGCGAGTCCAAAGCATGGGGTTTCACACTACCCTGGTGAAGTTAATGTTGGCTATATGTTGCCATAACAACCACTACTTGCCCAGAGTACTACTACACCATCTAAGCAGGGAGAATGAACCAGAAAAGAAACCATTCCTAGCAGATGATAGAAAAGAGACCGCTGTTTTGGAGGAGAGACTTTATCTGCGTGGTGTGAGTCCTCCAGTAAAAAAGTCCTCCTGTGTGGGACCCCAGGATAGCTCTGGTGGAAAAGGACTTCAAAAAGTCTCTGCAACAGCCCTCTGCTCCAGACAGGGTCAACCACAGGGTCAGACGAGGCTGCTCAGCTTTTATTTGGTTCAGTCTTGAAAGCCTCCAAGGAGCCTCAATGGGAAATCTGTCCTCATAGAAGAAGCAGTTTTCTTTACATCCCACTGAACTGGCAGTCCTGCCCTCAAGCATGTCAGCTGCACCCCCAAGTTTGGTGTCAAATGCAAACTTGGCCAGCATGTGCTCTGTTGCCTCCTCAAGGTCATTGATAGAGATATTAAGCAGGACAGGCACCCAGGAAGGATATCACCTTTTAACCACTGCCTCTGAGCCTGTTAAACTGTTATATTTTAACTCATCTAGTTGTCTGTCCATCCAGACCCTAATTTAGATAACTGCATGTGGAAAGAGCTGATATACATACACCTTGCTAACTATAGAGGCAGAATTTTTTTTTAATGAACCCATAACAAACTATGCACCAGAAGCTTTTCACAAGCCCGGTGACACAGCTTCCTACCTGTTTTACAGCTCTCCCCTCCTAGAAGAATATGAGTACATGGGCTTTCTACCCTGCTAAGAGGGAAAAACGCTTCACCAGCTTTTGAAATTCTGCCTTTTCTGCACGGAACTGCAGGTGAACTACATAAGGCTTTCTTTCTAAGCACAAAAATGGAGTGTTGTCACTGCTGAAAATAGAAGGGCAGTATAGGAGTCTGTATGCAGCTGAGATTAAAACTAAAGACTCCAGTAACCCCAAACATTTACATCAGGATTTGCCTTACTCTGAATGCCAGCTTGTAAAGCAGACACAAAGCTGTTCCCAGTTGTCAAGACAACATCTGAGGGAAGTAGAACTGCCAACAATAACAAAAAAAGTCAGAGATTTCTGTTGTCTCTCTGAAAATTTATGCAATATTAAAGTAGTACAAGAGATTGGAAGAACTGATTTAAAGTCTGAATGACTTTCCCTCAGAGGGAAGAGCCTGGGCAGGTATGTAAATAAACCATCAGGTAGGGAACATACATAGGCAACGTCTGCTGGAAAGGAGGCAAAAGAATGTTCAGAAGAATGTTCAAAGACTTTGTTACAGAGATCCTGTAATTTAAAGGCATTAAAAATAATAATAACAAAAACATTTATTTGCCTCCTGGCTGCAAGGAGACTGAAGGATGAAAAGCAAGGCAGTGCTGTTGTGTTTGGCCAGTAGCCAGTGAGCCAAGTAAGACCAACAGGCACATAAACAGTTTGTATGCATCTCAGTGGGAAGCCTCCTTCAAAGCTGAGGTCTGGAAAAAAAGGTTCAAGCACAGGTTTACTTTTTTCTTCCTCTACTTTCTTTTCTTTTTTTCTTAAATGTAGGCAGGTTAGTCTTTGTATCACTGAAAATAGCTAAATTTAAGCTGAATGTAACACCGGAGCATAAAATGAAGACTTCTCTTGAACAGAATGGACAGAAGAAATACAAGCTGCCTCTACAAAATCTGCTCCTGTCTTTGGTTTTAATTTAGAGAAACCACACCTGTGGTGTGTTTTAGAGAAACTGGGAAGCTTGGGACGTGCGGCTCATTTTTTCACGGTCTCCATTAAGTTGCCAGCACTAGTTGTGATACTCTGTTGAGACCATGTGTTTCTTCTGAGTTTATGATCAGTAGCTCATTTTGACTTGGATCTTTAAACAGTTTTGAGAGAGAAAGCATAGTCATATGCAGTACTGTTATGAATAAAGTGGTAATTCGTGCTGGACATGGAAGATTATTAATGTAATATAAAATAAAGCTTTAAGCTTTTTTTTAAAGCTTGCTCCTCCAGCAAGGAGGAGAGGGAGATTGCCACACAGGATGGTGAAAGCCACAACTCGCAGCCGAGGAGGAGGTGCATCATTAACAGACGAAGAAAACCTAGCCTGCACAGGAGATGGGCACTCCCCGCTGGCCTGAACTAGAAAACTCCCAGTGATGGTGGTCCATGTAGATGTCCACCTCAGACAGACAGGACCATCAAGGACATACATCTGAATGCAGGATTCTGGGAACTGGAGGTCAGCTACACATCAATTCCTGGACAAGGCTTTGTCCAGTGCAAGACAGAGAACAGACACAACATGAATATGGAGGACTCCAGGAGGGGACAAAGGGACTCCACCGCAGGCAAGAAAAAGAGTATAAAAATCAAACTCTGCCAGGCCTCGGTGGTGAACAGGGGGATTTGGTGTGATAGAGGCTGGATCATAGTTCACCTGCTCCGATCCTGGGATCGGCTCTACTTTTTGGTTGTTGGTGGTCGGAACTGTATATCGGTCACAAATAAATTTAATTTTTATTTTTTATCTAATTGGCTGGATCAATTTTTACTTAGTACTAATGTTTTTTCTGAGGTAAGTGCTAAAAGTTAAGTCTTGTAAGTCATTGTTGCACAAATATGTAGCACAGAGATGCTTCTGTAAATGTGCGGGATTTATAGCAGGAAAATGTCACTCCACTTTGGAGACTTCTGTCATGGTTTCCAGCACAGCCAGGCTGATGCTGATCCCCAGACCTGTTAATTGAGGGCCAGCTACTGTGTTGTGCTGTTCAGTGTAACTGCACCCTTATTCTTTCCCTTAGCCTCGGATCCTTAGCAATCCTGTGGCAGACTGGAAATAACAGGCTTAGCTCCATAAAGCACAATTAACTCTTTTTCAGACAAGGTGTCTGACAGGTCAAGCAGCCAAAGGCATTTATAGGGACTGTTGGGAGAAAGAAGATCACAGGTTTGGTGTCTGCTTGAACTCACCAGCAGGAATATGGGCACCTCTGGCTATAGCGGCAGCAGTAAAATTGCCATTCACGGTCCAGCACTGATGGAAAATACTGACTCTGGAAACCAGCCACCAGCCCATTGTTTGAGCAGGTTTGATACCTAATAATGAGGGGAAAGAGGAGAACACACAAGGAAAACATGGTATTAGGTTCCTTCCTAGATAGTTTCAAACATTTCTCAAAACAGCATTAACATTTTTGATATAGAGTGCATGTTGAGGGCTTGACTTTGTGCTGAGAAGCACGGTTTGCACTTGCTGTGTATAGAGTAACAATTTTCTATAAGAAAGCAGCAGTAGTTAACCAATGTCTTAACATTTATAATGCACTTAAAACTATTTAATCAGGCTAAAGTATTTAATCATTCTAGTATGCTAACCAGGAAAGAAGATTGTTCTGGTGTTGATGTTATTTGATATTATTCTCAACTGTTTACAAATTATAAGGCTGACTTCAAAATAGTCCATAAAATAGTCCATTAATATTTTTGTTTATGACTGTTGGTATTTGAGGATTTGGGCTTTATTGAACTAACCTCTTCAACTACTTCTCTACCACAAAAAAAAAACCCAAAAAACAAAAACAAAACAAAACAAAAACAAAAACAAAAAAAAAAGCTTGAGAATCTATGTCATAAAGGAAGTTCATTGACTTTTTTAATTGCATGCTTTCACAACTATGTGTCTCTAAGAGACGAGATTTTTTATTAAAAACATTTAGGCTTATGATGAAATAATTATTTGATAGCAGTCACATAAGGAAAACCGTGATTCAGATGTTATGTAATTTTAAGAGTCACAGAAATTACTGGATTTTCAAAAGAAAAATCTGCTGCTTCATGCTTTCTGTGTGCTCAATAATTCTATCATATGTGTGAATCACTGCCTCCAGGTAGAATAGACTTGGTCTCAAAGCATGCATGCCTCTGTCTGCACACCCTATAACACCTTAACACTGATACCCAAAGTAATTCAAGTGGTAATCAGTTTGAATAGCTTGCTTCTTGGAGACTAAAGACAAGGAGCTCATGAAAACAGACAGGTCATTGGTTCAGCTATCAAGTGCTCATTCTCTCAAGCACCCTCCTGGCCTCACTGTTTCCCTACCATGAAAATTATAGAAATGCTGTTTCTTCCATCACTTTTCCTTTTCTTTCTTTTCCTTTCATCAAGGAAAACCTGTAGCAAACTTTCTCTGCGATTTCATAAAATCAATTACAATGATCTATCTGAAAGACACTTTCAGAAGTAACTGTATGTATAACAGATAGCAAAAATCTCCCTTAGTTTTGTGACTCATTATGACCTCATTATTTATCCTAAAGACCTTAAGTTCCTAGAAAGGAAAACACATCATCTAGTGGAGTTTGGTGTTTGGAAAGTCATTCACTTGTGCACAGGGGTGTTAGTGCTTGTAAAGACAGCATGAGGCTGAAGTATGCAAAAGCTGAAAAACAGATCAATTTTGACCAATACAGTGATGAATTTCCCTGCCTAGTTTTCAGCATCCATTTTTGAACCCAAGGGTCTTTTCTCTGTCTCTTTCCCTGTGTTCTGTTGTTCAGACAAGAATATTTACATTTGTTTGTGTCCCTATATCTCCCACGCTGATGGGGCCACAGTACTTGTGTTTTGTGAGACTCTTTCAAGGACCTTCAGAGTTCAGTCATGATGGGGACTCTGAGTTGCTGTGGTATCACACCAAGTATGGCAGTCTGACTTTCACTCAGTGGATTTCAGCAGGGCTTTGATAGGAAGTTGTTCTGGTTTTGGTTCATAGGCCATAGGAACATATGGCCAAGACTGAGTAAATATATTGGATAGCTGTAGATGATTGGTGTTATCCTGATGGAAGAATGATTGATACACAGTAGTATAGAGACTGGTTCTATCTGTTGCAAGATGAGCATTAAACTGTGTAAAATAGCAACAAACTTGTGCCTCATCTTCCATCTCTCACCCTTTCTATCTGCATTTGTACTGCTCAAGTCCTCGTGCCCCTGGGAGATTTTCTAGGTCTTTTGCATAGGTCCAATGTTGGGAGCACTTTGTTTCTCCATTTCCTTGGCATTTCCTCTCAGAAGCTCAACACTGCCCTGCAACTTCCCATCCCCACTGATCAGATCAGTGTCTGATATTCCTGTTCACTTGTCTTTGTGGAAGGTTCTTCTTCTTTTCTCTTCCCACTTCCTCACATTCAGTCTGGGAAGTCTTGTCCTCTTTGCCTTTGTCCTACAACAGTTTTTTTATCTTCCTGATGCATTATTTTCTACTAATATAGTCTGGTTGTGATGGAAAGATTCATTTTGAAAGAGACGTCACTCATGGAAACTTCTCTCTATAGTGAATTAAGAAACAAACCTAGCTAGCATAACACTCATATGTTTACATGTTATATTTGGGTACCAGATTTTAGGAAGGTGTGGTTGTTTTTTATTCTGATTCTGTCTTCTCATGATAAGTTTGATTAAAAAATATAATTGGTGTTGCCTTAAAAATTAGTTTCTGAGATGGAAAGTGTACCTGGACATAAGTACAGTTTTATAATTAAATTGCAGTTTTAAAAAGTAAAATTTGAAATACATATTAAAGGTCATGTTCAATTCTCTCTCTTTGCTTCTGTCTCAAGGACCTGTAATCATTTATTCAAGCTCAGTATTTGGTTTAACAAAAAAAAGGTAATAGTGATGTTGAAGTACTTTTCTTTAGCTTTGAGATAATGCAAGATTATTTGCCTTAATCTTTCTAGTTTTTAAGTAAAATCCAGACACTCCTTCAAAAATGAAGAGATGCTCTCAGAACTTGAAGTGCTTATTTGTGAGGTCATATGAAATATTTCCTTCCCTTTCCTTTTCCCAGGTGGCCACTTTCCTACAAGCAGAAAGTAATTCTTCAAGGGAAACAAACAACCCTCCCCACACACCTTTTCAGCTCTATGAACTAATCTGAAAACAACACTTAATATATCAGAATTTTTTCCTTATCTGTTGAATTCACTATTCTTGTCACAGCAAATCCTGAAGCAAGTAGGGTGAATAAAAATGAGTGATTCAGGAACTTGGATTTATAGCCAAGTCAAAACAATATTTTTTCACACGACCCACTCTTTAGCACTTTTACTACAAAGGGTAGTTCAGTACTCAGAGTTAATGTGACCGGGTTCTCCTCACTCCTGAAATCCTGATATTGCTAAGAAGAGAGGAAAATGCCTCTTACAAGGTGAATGCAGAAGAATGTGAGAAACTGACTGGAACTGTGTGGGATTAAACTTGGCAGTGGGTAGGTTTTCTTTTTCTAGTTGGCTCAAGTTGCCAAGTGTGAAGAGTTGCCTTTTGGATCTGGTACTGGGAGAAGAGGAAGGCGAGCTCGTTGGTAGGGCGGGAGTGAGAAGATTGCTGGTGAAGATAGCTGCTCTTGGATGGGAAGTTGCCCTTGCCTTGGGTACAGGTGTGGGAAATGACTGCAGTGTTCCATAGAAAGCCTTATTCTGGGAGGAGTTCTGTGTAGTAACAGGGATATGGTATCTGAGACTTTCCTGCCAAATATTCTTCTGAACTCGTTAATGAGTGTTGTACAGCTGAGCTCTGTCATGGCAAGCAGTCAAAGCATGCGTCCATGTTACAGATTTAGTTCAGGCCAGAACTGCTTTTGTTCTTCACTGGAGCTTTCATCTGAGACCAAACAAGAGCTGGTGTGAAACAAACCCACCCAAAATGCATATGTGAATTTTGGATCTGTGCATTACTTGTTTCACCCTATAGATCCTCTTAAATTGTGCCACATTATTTGTGAACATCAGTAACAGCCTCAGCAGCCAAGCGTGTTCCTCATTGGCTCAACAGATGTCTGCCAGACTGAATACAAACATTGCTTACAACAATAGAATTGTTTTGAGCAACGGAATCAGCTTTGGTGACACTTCGGACTTATGCCTGCACCTTAATTTTGCTCTTTCCAAAGCAGAACCCCAGAATGTTGTGCCCCACCTAATGCTGGTGCTGTGTGGGAAGTCTCCCTCTGAGGCCCCCTGTTCCTCAGCTACATCAGCACCATGTTATCCTGAGGATGAGAACCCCAAGAGGAAACCTGTTCATTACAAATCTGCTCAGGGAAGCCCAAGTTAAGCTGCAGGAAGTAGTGCTGTTAGAGAATGCACTGAATTCCTGCTGCACTGACTGGGATTATGCTCCCTGAAGCCCTCTAGAGCCATGCAGAGGCTGACACACAGCTCAGTAGGCACCAGGTCATGCTGCATTGAGGGTGATTTGTTCCTAACAGGGTAACATAAGAGTGTCATTCCATGTCCCTGTGGAGGAGAGGCCCTATACTGCTCTCCTGAGTTATCTTTGTGGAGTGCCCTCCCTCTGAGTAATTGGATTAATTGTGTGATGAGAGCTAAATCAATGGTCATCTTGTTACAGGTGAATGGGCAGACATAGAGGCTGAGGGCAGGCTCGGAACACTTGCAACTCCTGCCCCCAGACAGAGGGAACAACTTTTATGTGTTTAATTAGGCCACATCAGTCTCCAAAAGCCAATTCTTCAAGGAGTGTTCCCTATCTGTTGCGGGGTGCTGAGACATGTTGTTATGCCACATGCCAAAGGCAACCTCTGTAATATCTTCAACAATATTTTCTTTCATTCAGGGGGCATTTATGACTTTTTTTCTCCCTGACCAAGGGAAGGCAAGGCCCTTTTCATCCTAGTGATTTCTTCTTGACAGTAGCTGATGAGGCCTCCTTTTCTACAGAAACATTCTTCTTTTCCTCAGATGCTCCCTCTGGACTCAGTCCATTGCAGCTGTGCTAAATGGACTTGTAGCACTAATCCTTTAACATAAACTTGGGGCTCTGGAGAAAATTAACTTGTTTGTGTAGATAGCACAAATGGAAACATTTTCAAAGAGCAGCTGGATTGTTGGGTTTGGGTAATACAGCCTCAGATCTGAAATTTGGGATTGGTCAGAGATTAGGAACAAAAATAGTTCCTACTGATGTGCCAAGGTGTGCTGCCAGAGCCTGAACAGGAGGATCCTTTGCTCAGCAGTCTGCCTTTGCACCTAGTTTGTGGGCAAAGGAGGGAGAGAATGGGAGTGGGGAGGGAGAATCTATACATCTGTTTTTTCCAAGTCCCATCTAAACACTTTCTCAGATGTCTAAACAAGGAAAAGAGGCAATAAACATGGAGTAAATTACTTTTGTCTGGAAATGCTTCTCCTTTTTGCTTTACAGCTAACGGGGATTATAATGAGGATATGGCATGGTTTCGTCTGTATCATGTGGTGTAAACCAAACTTATTTTACTGGAGGGAAGAGTTGCTTGTCTTCACTTGCAAGATTTTGTTCCTTTGTTTGTGTGAACCCTGTCTTTTGATATGATAATTTTTGGCAGGAAAAATAGCTTTTCTTAAAACCGTTGTTCAGAGACTGGTCTGTAGAGGCAACTTTGTAGTATTCAACAAAGCAGTGAAGAACAGTCTCACCCTCAATCATTCAGACCTTAGGTGATGAAATATTTAAACAAGGTCAACATTTCTACAGTACAAATGGAGACAAGAACATAAAATTTGTGCTTCCTGAAAAGATAGGATTCTTTGAAAAGCTGCAGCATAATTAGAAGGAGTAGAAGGACTCGAGGACTTCTGCAGTGGAAAGACTGCAGAATCAGGACATGCTCTGGAGACTTTTCCCTACTCCAGACATGAGTATTTCCAAATTATCCAGGAACTGATTCTTGCTCCCAGTTGCTCTCTCTCTTTTGGATATCATCTTGGTTAGCAGATAGTTAACCTTACTCTGAAGGAGTAAGGTGTTGAAACAGATTCAACAAAGTCTTAGTACACATACTTAACTTTAAAAATATTCACAGATTAATGAGGCTGAGAAGGCATTCCTTATCATCTGATCCAATCTATTGCCACAATTTCTCCTTTGAGTCTTCTAACAGGTTCACAAACTTCTTATGTCCTTTCAGCAAAGCACAAATGCACATAATCTCTTCAGAAGTGCTTGAACATATATGATTAACTTCAGGGATGCATTTTTGCAGTGAAGCACCATAGTTAGATATATTCTGAAATGCCACTAGGTAATTCTAGGTAGTGGTCAGAAGGGATTGGTCTTCATGAGTCTGCTTGTGAAAGAGATGGGGTGTGCCAGAGAGCAGTTTTTATAGCACCTGTTCTCTCCATTGACACTGGAAGGAGGCAAAGGTCATAAACTAAGCATTATTAGGCATTAGATGCCTAATGTGGATCCATGTCATTGTCCTCTTTCTGTTGGATAGTTTTTTTCGTATCTGAAAGATTCTAAGTTTTATGGTTTGATTGTCTAAGTCTGCATAATCCCTAGTGTTAGTGAAGGAAGCAAACTTACCAGGAAGCTCTGCCAGTGGTTCTCTCTTGCTCCCAACTCTCCTATCCCTATGGTCCACCCATCCATTTCTGTCATTTTGTCCCAAATACTGAAGGCCAAAGAAAACAATGAGTTGGAGACTCTTTCTTCTCTCTTTTATAATTCCTCTTCATTTTCTCTCCTAAGCTTTTCTTTGTTTATTGTCTTTTCTAAATAAACCTCTCTTGAGTTTGTTTCTAATGTGCAGCTGTGCAGCAGTCAGGAATGGTCATTTGAAAATCACCATTTGAAATTTGAAATGCCATAAGCATAATATGTCAAAGGTTATTTTTTTTGTGTGTTTCTGCCAGACTAGATTTTCTGACAAGGGTTCTGGCTGAGAAACCAGAGGGAATTCAGAGAAGAGCTGTAGGTATGATTAGTGCTTGCTTAGGACTGTTGGAATATAAAACCTCCAGAGGAGAACTAGAAGAATGGAGACATGTTCAGCCTGAAAGCAAAAGCATGGATGAAGGTGTGTGAGTGAGGGAAAGGATAGCTGCTACCTTTACAAAATATTCAGCAAGCTTGTTCTCATTGCTTAGTGAAGGAAGGGAAAAGAATAAAAAGCTTCAATTGCAGCAGAATAGCAGCTTTTGACACTGGGTCCCACAACATACTCCTGGAAAAGCTGGCAGCCCACAGCCTGGACAGGTGGTGGAGCTCACCATCCCTGGAAGTGTGTAAGGACAGACCAGATGTGACACTCAGTTGACCTGGTAGTGTTCGGTCGCAGGTTGGACTCAATGATTTCAAGTCTTTTCAGAGCTAATTGATTCTGCAAAATTTTAGCAAAAACTTGGCAAACTTGTAGTTACTGGTGGTACAAGCAATTGAGTATCACGGGATGTGGTGTGCAAGGTGAGACAAAATACTCTGTGAGACAGAGCTGAAGAAGGAATATTTTAGTCCATCCTACAAGGATGGGAAAATGTACTAGCAAGTCCAGCAGAGTGCTGTGTCAGCTGACATGAGAATGACATATTGCTCACCAACAGATTGGTTTGTTAGGAGATCAGCAGGGAAGAGAGCTGGCCAAACAGGAGCCATTTGTACAGATGGTGACTCGTATTTGTGGTCCCACTTGATTATTGAGTGAATCTTTTTAGAACTGGGGATGGCTCCAAATAGCACTGAGGTGGATGGGGAAGAGAGAGAGAAGAGGGACACCTCTGAGAAGTAAGAATGCCAAGAGAGAAGGCAGGATTCTCAAAGGTTCCCCAGGATATATCTGTGCCATCACATTAATTTGAGGCTACACTGGCCTCCACTTTCACTCCAGTCACTGGGCTCTTGGGCGGCAGTGTTGGCATAACCAGGGATGTGCTTGCCTGCTGCAAGCCTCTCTCCATGAGGCACTGTAGATACAGCTAGCTCAGCCCTGGGGGTGGAAAACTGAAAAGTGCAGAATCCAACCAGGCACAGCTAGCTAGGATTCATGGAAATGGCCCAAGTAACTAGGAGCGCAAGTTCCTAGTTACTTGGGGGGGGAGGGAGGGAGGGAGGGAGGGAAAGGAAGGAAGGAAGGAAGGAAGGAAGGAAGGAAGGAGTTGATCCATGCAGAGTAGGCAGAGAGATGTAAGAATTTTGGACTGAAAAGATAAGCTAGTGAAGAATTACTAAAATAACTCCAAAAACTAGTAAAGGAAGAGGAACTGAGATAAACAATGGTTGAAGAAGAAATACATTTGGAGAAAATAAAGGGTTTGCTATAGGAAAAAAGTAGGCAACAAAGAGGACAAAGTGAGAAGATTTTTTTAAGAGGTGAAGGAAACAAGATTCAGATAATACACTGTGGATGTAGTCATGCTAAGCAAACAGAGCACAGTGATGAATGGTTACAGCAGAAAAAAATGTTCTGTATAGACTTATACACTATCCTGTTTGTGAGAAGTGAACTTGACAATTGCTGCCAGGGATTTTTAGAAAGCAGAAAAATAAGTTTATTTTGAACAAAAAGAAATGTCTAATTCAAAATTATTATGCAATACATACAAATTGCATCAGTATATAAAAAATTAAGAAGTCATCCAGGATTATCACAATGTGTTCTTTCTGCCTGTTTTGCAGCTCTCCCCCTTTTTTCCAATTCTTATTCCAAAATTAAACATGGGGTCAATAATTTTTTCCCTTAGCAATTGCATCAGCCATAGGCATGTATCACATGGTAAATGAAAGAATATGAATAATTCAGAACAAAATTTTCAATCATTTAAAAAGCAGAAACTTCACATTTCATTGCTAACCTATTCCCATATAACAAAATTCAAAAAATCACATTGTAATTTCTGTGACAAAACCATTTCAAGTATTTGAAAATACTCATTCCTGTGTGCATTTCATTCTGTCTGAAGAATATTGCAAACCCAGAGTTGTCCAAAACTCTGTTTCCCATTTCATTAAAAAACCCAGAAAATAATTAAATACTGGGTATTCTGCCCAAATATGAAATGCTATAAATATTTCCAGAAATTATTGTCTCCACATAATGTGATCACTTTTGCCTCCAAGGTTGATGGGAAATGCAATATTTAATTAAGCAAACTGATGATATTAAGGAATTAACATGATCTTCTGCTATCATCATGCAAATATATATGCCACCATCATCGCTTGTTAGTGTGGATTTTTGGCTCCTGTAATAACAGCACAACTAGAAAACAGCATTTGTTTATGCTTAAGCCAAAAAGCTTAGCAACAAAAACACAAAGCAAAGAGCCAGTGCAATACAGAGATTATTTTTTCTAGTGATAAGAGTGTAAGGATGGAGTGAGGAGTTTTGCAATTTGTTTCCCAGTTTAGTCACTGATTCAATGTGACTTTTCAAAAGGGACTTTGTGCTCTGGTCACATCATCGAAACAATAGCAACACCAAACTACTTCAGAGCTGAGGTTGTGAGTGACCCTTCCAGCAAGAAATTGCTACAGAGAAGACAAATGTGATGCTGATCAGCTCCAATGCATTGTGAATAAAGAGTCTTAAGGCAATGAAACCTGCTGGTTATCATGGCATTCATATGCATTTGCATTTCTCTGACCACAGTATTAGAAGCCACATTCCACAGGGGTTATCAGGGCTGTGCCCTCCAGGGGTGGTTGGGGATTATCCTACCATTCAGTTCCTGCCCTGTTGATCTCTTCCCACCAGCACTCTGTCGGCTCACCGAGGCTCTGGGATGCTGGCATGCAGGCATAGTTCCACAGTCTGTCAGAGCCTTCCTTCTTGCTGAAGACACTTCTGACGGCCACGATCACCTGCCCATGTGGGCACTGAAAGTTGAAACCTTGCCGGTACACATTGACCCATTCATCATTATCTCCATAGTTATAGGGACCATAGTAATAGTCACTGTACTGGCCCCATGCCACAGTCACCAGAGGCAGGAACACACAGAGAAGGAAAATGTCCATCCTGAAGATGTTCCTGGTTTAGAAGTGCTCCTCTGGTTTGTTGGGCTGGCCCTTTTATATTGCCTCTAACATTTGGCTTCCAGATGTTATGTTTTCAGATCCAAGTGCAGTGTGTCATTGCTTAGCAAACCTTCTCTGAGCTGGAGAGACGTCCAATTACTTTTAAGGTGGAATTCTGCAAGTACCGTAAGACTGCAGTCCCTAAGAGCAGGGTCTTCCCACCACTGCAAACCATCTGTGATCCTTCGCTGCAGAGCTACTGTGCACAGCAAGCTACATCTCACAGTACAGCTGTCACAGACATCCCACTTTCATCTTCCAGACAGCGGTTAAGTTTGAAAACTACTTTATTTGAAATTAAAGCTCTATTTGAAGTTGCCATTTTCCATCACTAGTAACATTCAATCAAATGTGATCCTCTGTGTGTGTGTAGCCATCCTCTTTTTCCTAAATGTGTATGTCATGATTCTGCCAATGCCTAGAAAGAAGAGAATTGGGCAAGGTGAGGGAATTCACTGCTCCTGTTGAAAAAACTCCTTTAGAAATCTTAAGCTGGTTTGGTTGGAGGGAAGGTGGAGTCCAAATTACTGAGACTCTGTCTTGGCATGAGAACAGCCCACCCTGAGAAGTAGGGCACTTGTTTCCTCCAAGCAGAAGTGATTTTGCTATGACTGTCTGTGAGCTCTGTGAAACGGTGGACTCAGCAGATATTATAATTTGAGGATAAAGCACATAAGCAAGTTACAATGAGAAAAGCTTCATGCGTGACCAGAGCCTACTGATATCTTTGAGTGAGGGCCATGAAGCTACCTTGATTTTATCAGGGGCTAGGAATACAAGGTTGCTGCTGAGGAACTGCTGTGTTGCAAATTCAAAACCTGACTTGCCACTTGGAAAGTGTTTATATGCAACACCCTTAGGCAATTTCTTTATCAGGAACCCACTCTTTTCAGGAAAGTCTGGAATGGTGTGCTTTACTTAACTGTGTACTTGACCCATAGAAAACTCTGGGACTTGAGCATGTTTTAATAAGTAAGACAGTCCAAAGTCAATCTAACATAATCTGCATATGCCTATGTTGCCTCTGCTGTGTTACTAATAAAATGTGTAACCCTTGGAGCAGTTCCAGGTTCAGATTCTGTCTCTTTTAGTGAAATCTAAAGACTGTTTCTTGCTGCAAGGTTCTTCTCAAATCTTTTTATGACCTCTCTTCCACATTTGGACCATGGACAGGAAAAAGGAAAAGAAAAGAAACTAGTTTATGAGCATTTATTCTGTTGCTGGTACTGACAGAAAGACCTGTGATAGTAACTGGACTTGTTCCTCTCTAGGGATCTCCAAATCCATCCTGTCTGGTCATTTTTTTGCAGGACCACAAGCATCCCAGGAGGAAGGTGCATTTACTAACAAACCTAAAGTCTCAAAACTGCCTCCAGCCTCATCAGCCAGATGCTTTTGTGCCTTTAGCTAATAGCTTTTCTTGCAGCAGAGCCTTGTTCACCAAAACTGTAGGTGATGGTTGGCTCTTTTCCTGAGCAATGCAGCAACATCTCAGTTGTCTGTGCTCACGGCCAGTGCAGATCCACATGCACCAGATGTGGTGAGAGCTGCTGCTGTGGCTCAGTGCCTCATCTCCAGCTGCAGCAGCCCCAGAAGCCTGGGGAAGGGGACTATGGAGACAGCAGAGAAGACCCCTTTCCTTCAGCTGCCCTCCACCTTAGGTACGAGTGGGGGAGACGGGTACCCAATGTCTTAAGAGAGTGAAAATGTAAGATTAAAATCCCTCGTAGTTATCTGATGAGCACCAGAGTTCATGAGCTGTGCAATCTCACACGAGTTTTTCAGATAACTCAATAGTGTATTTTTTCCCTCTCTTACTTCCTTAAACACACAGTCACATCAGGGAGTGCTGCACACTGCTGTAGATGCCTAAGAGGCATTCTGGAAGAAGTTTTAGCAGGAGGAACCACATTCTCATGCACATATGATCCTCACCTCACATAACCCTTTATAAGCACCATTGCTTGTAACAAAGTTCTTACACAATCCACATTATTACAGGCAAGAGGGAAGGAGAAGGTGGAAGGAAGGCTCTATGGAGACTAGGCAGTCTTTGCCTACCTTTGACATACGTGTGAAGATTTGAGGTGTCTGTTTTCCCTTCTAACATACAGTCTGCCCTGCCTGATCCCAGTCAGTGGGTAGAGGGGCACTTCCGTGCTGGGCTGTGATCAAGAAGTGGCTTGGCTGCTATGCAGGGAAGACAGTGAGCACAGCAGATGTGGAACAACAACTCCCTGTAGCAGTTGTGGCAGTTTAGATGTGTCCTGGCCAGTCTTATTCTGTTCTGGCCACTGAATCAAGAACAACAGTTCAAGAGCCAGAGCTTTTGAGCTGCAAACTAACCTGCAGCTTGGTGTCTTTGGTTGTCTTCTGCTACAGTTTGCACTGCTAGAAAAACCTGATATTTAAAAATCAGTGCCTCTCTGAAATTACCTGCCTTTTAATTTGACTTGAAAAATATCAGCCTTGCATATCCAGTCTTTGGAAAAGCAGAAAGTGTCAATGAAGTAGTAAATATGAGGTGCTAAAATAAATCTTTCATTATTAGTTCCTTGGTGTGGAATCTATATTGTATGGTAATTGCTTTTCCCATCAGCTCTAAGGAACGTTGCATTTAAACCACATTAAAAAATTAATTTCTGTCCTGCCCAGTGGTGACAGATAAAAGTGATTATTCTTGATACCCTGCCTCCCTGACCTGACTTTGGAGTTAACTCAGTTTTTAACATAGTTTTGACTAAAGAGGAATCTTCTTTCCAACTTGAATTATTCTGTGTTTCTCTCCTGCTGAAGGTACTAGATGCACCATTACTTAGTGATGCAGGTTTTATTAGTGCTTTGGAGCATTAGAAGAAATGCTGCAGTATTCTTTTGCCATGCTGTGACACAGGCATGAAATGCAGAAAGATTTTGGTGCTTTGAACTAAAATCACAGACGCAGAAGTATTATTTGAATGAATAACAGTAGCCAGCCCAAGCTCTATACTAAAATAGGAGAAAGAATGGTAAAGCTTTATTTATTATTTGGCAAACACAAAGGTGCTAGAGCTACAATGAGAAAAGTGAGGGTTCAGGCTTGGTCAGTGACAGGTACAACTAGATCTGTTTCTACAAAACTGAGTTGCATGAAAGTAATGTCATGTGGTTTTATTGGAGTATCTGTGCTGTTTAAATTCCCATGTCTGCAAAGGACTGGCTCATGGGCAGCCAGTTTTTACCCCACTTTGAGGGCAGAAGGAGCATGTGAGGGTTTTATCTCACAGCACTTCACCATTTAGATGCATAGGAGAGATTCCATCCCATATTACTCAGGACTATGGCCAGAAGTAAAGCTTTGCGTTTTTTGGGGCTGGTGAAGGAGGCTGAGTGTGTAATACTGAGCCCTGAAATCCTCCATACACAAAGCAGGTATGGCAGTAGCAGTACCACTAGCAGCAGCAATATATGTCTGCTTCCAAGCTAATGAACTGCATCGTGGCATTTCACCATGATAAGTGTTTTTCATGACAGCTCATATCATCCCTGAGGTCACACACTGTGAACATATTTACCATATTTTATTGCACACTGTCTCAGTGTGATGCTGGCAGTTCTGATAAAGCAGAGTGGCTTGGATGAGTCAGGGAGGCTGCATGATCTGGGAGCTGTAAATTGAATTCAATTGCAGATTACTTTTCCTTTCATCTTTGCAGCATCATGGGTTATATATATATATATATATATATATATATATTCAGAAACATAATAAAGGCCTCCCAAATCTTCAAACTTTGAAATGCAGGAAATTTTATACATATATATATATATATATATATACTTACTTTTTTACTTGCTATATATAAACTTACTTTTATGTATGTGTGTATATATATATATATACATACATAAAAGTAAGTTTCCTACATTGTCAGTTATCGTAAAAGTTTGAGGGTGTGAGGTGCTTTTATTATATTTTTATATTTATTTATATTATATTTTTATATTATATTTACAGAGACCTTGGTATTGTGGAGGACAAAGCTGCTGAAAGACTGCTTCATAAGGGGCAAAGATATATCCTAGTCAACTTTTTAGCTCAGAGATACTATCTTCTTTCAGAATAATGTCTATGGTGAAGGCTGGAGTTGATTTGTCAAGTTTTCCTGCTATTAATGATATTTTGTGTAGCTCCATTCCCTTGATGTTCTCAAAGTGTTTTGATTAAGCCTTTTGAACTACCTTTCTGAAAAAACAGGAAAGGTTAAAACCCTTTCCACAGTGGGTCCAGTGATCTGCTCAATGTTCACCAGTACTTCAGGGCTAGAAAGAGATTTTAAACTTCAGCATCTAGACTGGAATTCAAAATCCTACTCCAGTCCTGGGAAAGTATACATTTTCCCAACCTTTTCTTCCTGCTCCTTCCCTACAGAGATGTTGGTTCAGCTTCTACTTTGTGTAGCTCCTTTCATGTGAAAGGGAAGCTACTAATCAAGACACTGTGATACTGGAGGATATTGCAGAGCAGTTTTCACTTGGAAGTAGTTGTAGAAAATTCTGATATGATACCACCTGGAATATTGCCATGGAGGAAAAAAGTTCTCGCTGTAGTGCTATTTTTCCAAGTTAACATCAGCCTTTGAATTGCTTTTGTAATAACTTCCTTCCAGCATATGTATTATTAAATTTTGGATTAAATAATAGAAGCAAACAGGAAAAGCAAAACTTAACATCACAAAGTCTCTGAGGAAAGGGTAAGAAAGCTGCACTGAAACATTAGTAAAGAAACAACTGAAACAAGTTTTCTCAGTTTGGGAAACCATCTAAATGCCATGATGGCTATTTTCATTCAGTGAGTCTGAGATCTGTTATTTTGAAAACTTAATTTTCAGATAATCAGCAAACAACTGCGTTGTAGATTAATCATCATTGCTAGATCAAATAGCCCCCCAAAACTGCTCAAAAGCAACAGTCACAAACCTTTGTGACAAACCTTCCCCAAATTCCCTTTGAGTAGGGAGAAGTTGGATACTGGAAAAGAGTTGAGTTTGCAAGAGGAGGCATCTTCATCAACAGCAGAGTTTGTACAAACATCCTGGAATGGCTACCCAGAATATTCTGCTGTTAAATAACCCAAGAACCAATTGCCATCATTGCAGACTTCCACAGATCTCTCCACAGATGTAATTTCAAATAGATTTACTGAGGGTCATTTAACCAGTTCTGATACAGCCATTCATCAAATACAGGCATAAGGAACCTGGTAACCTGACTATTACATACATATTGTAAGAAGTCATGCACTATTTATGAACACAAATTGATGCTTTTTTTATTGTTGTTCTTCAAACCCACTAAAATTGAGCAACCTCTTCTATGGTTTAATTCTAATCGAATTCAGGCTTTCGTCAGAGCAGATGTATAACTGCTCCTCCCCAGCCTGCTCCATGTACTATAAAAGCTGCCCTGTTGTAGTAACTCTTACCTTTTATGTTAAAATACTCAATACCTTAAGTTGTGATTACAGTGACCCTTCCAGGATCCTTACAATAAGGAAAAGCCAAGTTGGAAATGTTTGCCATTACAGTTTCACATGTCAGGACAGGGCATGGTACCTTTCCAATCACGTTACTGCTAAAAGCAAGGTGGTTTTTCTGAGTACTTTCTGCTAACAAAGTCTGTTCTTATTGCTGATGGTGCTGTTACCACTATCTCTTTTAGCAGATAAGCTTGAGATCCATACCAAATCTTTAGCTCCAGTCCTGTATTAAGCCTAGACGCTCAGGCTACAGTATCTGAAGGTGAAGCTGCCAAAAGAAATTAAAAAAGCCTTGAGGATACAGGAAATTCAGGGGGCACTGATTCAGGAAAGAGCCAGATGCTTCAGGCTGAGTCAGTGCTGAACCTCCTCACAGATTTGTAGGCAGCATTTTGCCATGACCTTTTTATAAGTTGAGCTGAGTAATCCCCTTTTCATCACTCATCCTTCTTGCACACTCACATGTGTGTGTGGGCTTTAATATAAAATTTTATATTAAATAATACCATAATAGTTATATTTAGTCTTTGAGCTAAATTCACACCTTTCTATCTCTGTGCTTTTGTTGTTTCCCACCTGATACAGCAGGAGACCTTTCTTGGAAAAGCAGTCATCACCAGATCATCACAGACAGAAATGTTCTAAACCTTTGTGACTCCTCCAGAAAAAAACTTTTTCTCCAGTGGTCTCATTAAACATTTGAGTGCAATTGCTACTAATCTTAATACATAAGGAATTTTGTATATGATAAATTACCCTTTCTGTCTTTCAACTTGTTTTAAGTTTGGCCTCAAAATGTGTAGCTTCAGCTGATTCTTGAAGCATTGAGAAAGTCTGCTGAAATAAAACAGGGAGGAAAAAAGTAGAAGTTACAAAAAGCAATCAAAGTATTATTGAGTTTCTTTTCGTAATCTGAGAAGAGATACAACAGAGGCCTCAGCCCCATTTGTTTAATTTTGAAAGTCCAACACAAAGCTTGTTTCCATGTAAGGACTGGTTACTTTTGTTTCAGTTTAATTCATGGGATACCTTTTAGAACCGGCCACAGCCGACAGATGTAGCATTTTTAAAATCCATGGACTACTGACCTGGGGCTTAATATGGGTGACAGGTTCCAGGGGTGTGACTGTAAGTGTCTGACTGAGCCATGTTAAGGGATCAGCTGTGATGCTTGTCATGCGGACTATGTGTTGTGGATGGAGAGTGGGTTTCACTTTCAGAGAATTTTGGTATCATTGGAAAGTCCTCACATGGCTTTCTTCAGCCATAGTCTGTGACCAACAGCTCATAGCATCACTGTGAAATGCTGGAGGGGAAAATCTGAGCTAATCACTCATAATAACTCTGCACAGACCCATGGGGTAAGTTTGAGGTCAGGGCTGAACTGATCTTTTGTGCGAGAATGGCAGTAGCTGTAATTCACTTGCTGGTCATGGGAATGGGTTGAACCAAAGCCTTTTTTTTTTTTTTTCTGAGGTAGATAAGGGGAAAAAGAGCTGACAATGTGACTTAGAAGTATCTCAGTTTTACATGCAAAGGACCCTATCTATGCATGACCTTTCAGGCCTATGCAAGTGAATGCTGAGTAGGAACACTCAGAGCTCATGGTGTTTTATTCCAGTTTTGTGCTTTATTTTGTGTAGGCTTCTTTGTGTCAAAATAAAATCTAAAGAGTTCATAATGATTTTGCTACAACAGTCACTGAAGTCAGATGCTGTCTGGCAGCCCATGTTATGTGGGAAATGAAATGAGATGCCTACTTGATCCTTTTTGGCCATGTGCTTTTTGAATTTGGATAGTTGGAGTGACACTGAAACCCAGCTCCCAGCACCAGCCATCCATTTTACATTCTAGTCATGAGAATTATTTCTCTATA
Organism: Pyrgilauda ruficollis; assembly: GCF_017590135.1. Lineage (NCBI taxonomy): Eukaryota > Metazoa > Chordata > Aves > Passeriformes > Passeridae > Pyrgilauda > Pyrgilauda ruficollis. Next base: position 5,026,872 of record NW_024515875.1, read on the forward strand.
CTGTTTTTCTGTTGAGATGCTGCAGATTGTGGGGGGAAGAAGTGGGGAGAGAGGAAGAGAAAATCTGGGGAAGGGGCTTCTGCACCCTGCCACTATAATTCATTGCCATCTGACTTTCTGGATTTTCAGCCCCGCTCAGCCATCCATCACTCTTCATGTGACTGTCACCTTATATCATTGTAATTAGCCAGTCCCAGAGATTTGGCAGTGGAAGTGAAAAAGTCCCAGAAGCTCTCTGCCAATTTAAAATTAACCCCGTCATTACAGGACAGATTGTCCTGCTCCAGAAGTAGCTCCTTGGCACTTGCACTGAGATAATAGCATGGTCCTGCAGTGGTATCCAGCTCCTTGACTCCCTCTACTTTGTGTTATGAGTAGAAAAGTTGTCCATTTTTTTTAAGTTGCAGAGTTAACAAGTCAAACCAATTGCTGCTAAGTTGGAGTTTCAACTATTTGTTGTTGACAACTTCATGTTGTAATCACCTGTTGTTAATAGTTTTTCTTTAATTACCTGTTGTTGATGGTTAGAAATCCCTCTTCGTCGGGTATCCCTCTGCTGCTTCCTGGAAAATGACACCTGGGACTGTGAGGGGGAGGTGACATTGAAGCTGGTATGCAAATGAGGAAGCCCCTCACCAAATCCAGCAAGAAAAACCCCTAAAACAATGAGCCACCATGGAATTAAGATACCTAAGTGATGGCTAGAGGTGAGGAACTGAATCCAGTATATGCTAAGATCCTTTTTACTTTTCACCCTAACCTAAAGGATGTCGGCTAGAAAGAGGACCTCGAATGTCAAACTGAAGAACTGGAATCTCCTGGTGCTCTCATGATGACAGAAGCCCCAGCTCTGCCTGCAGACCAGCGGACACAGCTGCACTCATCCTCCTCCTCCTCCGTGCCACTCCTGGGAGCAGCAACGGCGTGTGCGTGACCCGTCGGTTCTCCCCACCTGAGCTGATTTTTAATAAAGGCATTAAAAAAGGAGAAAGATCTCCTGCCCTATTTATTTCAGTTTGTTGTCCTTGTGTCCTCCCAGCTCTCATGCTGCTTCACCCGTCTTCCTCCCTCCATGCCACCCCTCTTTGCTGCCTATGAGAACTGAAGCTACTAATGAGGGTGCTCAAGCCAGCAGTCCCAGTCCGTGGGTGGATGATAAATTCAGCTTTCTGTGGTTGTGCCAATTGAGGGCTGACTGCTCAGCCTCAGAAAAGACCTTGCTGTTCTGTCTCTGTTCTTCCCATCCTTCTGGGACTTATCCCCCTGTGCCAGCACTGCAGAGTAGAGAGCCACCAGGGTCCCTGCCCGTTTGTGTGGCCATTGGTTCAATCTGCTGTCTAAGACTCCCTGTCTTTGTTGCTGGCAGTGTCTCAGCCAGGTGGACGAAAGCTAGGTCAGATCTGCCTTCTCATGCTACAAGCTCCTCACCTTTGCTTATAAACTTTCTCCAAGTGTGATTGGCAGATGCTGTTGTCAGGCGCCTCTTTACATGGCATTTACAGATCTTGCTTCATTGTCTTTTAAGCAGGGGGTGGCTGGAGGTCATCCTTGTTGCTTTCTTCAGCTAATTAGGTGCAACTCCTGCTCTGCTGCTGTACAGGGGTGACAGCACTGACAGCTCACTGGAAGATTGCCTTCCCCTGGGAAATAGCTCGGGTTGCAGACAAAAAATTGAGATATGGAGATTGTGACAATATCTGATGCCCAGTCTCTGTGGTCATTCTATCTGTTCAAACAAATAGAACACAGTCAGGTAATGAAGGTCCTGATGGTCGTGCAGTTCAGCTGGGTAATGAACTGTTTCAGTGAGTGTGACAGGCAGGTTTGACATGGCCTGGGCTCAGATACCATTCTGACAGAGTTTGCATATAATCAAACATGTATTTGCTTAACCCATTCTGCACCATTCTGTCAAGGCACAGCTTTTTTCACTCTGACGTTCACAAAAGCTGGCCCCCTAGTCCTTAAGGACAAGGTGATGCCTATTTTTTTTGCAGTAGTTCTGCACTGCCATGATCAGTTCTCATCCACGGTGTGCTTTTCTCCATCGCCTTGCTCTTGCAAGCAGTTATAAAGACCTGTTTTGCTACAAACTGTCTACTATTAATTTAACCTCTCTGGGAGGCTGGGCCAGAACAGCTTCTGCTCATCGCCACAAGAAGCGTAACTGAGAGCCCCTGAAACATGATTTTGCTATCTAGTCTATATTTGCTTAAGCCATGAAGTTTCTGAGCCTGCTCTCAACCTTCAAACATTTGCCTTTGCACCACACAATTTACTGAGCCTTATACCAACCCACATGGCAGGGCATGTTTATGTGAGCGCTCCTGTGTTTTGTTGGTGTGCCTGACACCACGCTAGATACCAGCAGTAACTGTGCTCACTGAGAAGCAGGTAAGTGCCCACAAAGCTGTTACTGCCTTAAGCTTTTCTAATCACATCAAATTCCCATGGTTTGCCAACTACATCCACAGAATAATGTATCCTTTTCTTTGTGCTACATTCTAGCTTATTTTATTGCATGGAGAGCTCCAACAACTTTATTAGGGCCGTATGTTCTCTGTGTCTCTTCTCAGCTTTAGTACATTTACAACCGCTGCTCATCGTGAGAAAAGGTTGCATGGAGGAGTAGACTTGAGGGTGCATAACTTTGGTGTTATGTGGTTTATGTGCATAAATGAAGAGAAAATACTTGCCAGTAAATGGAAAGATAGACATGGAAAGAACAAAAAAGAATTAGCAGAACTCTAAAAAATCTCTGGAAGCAAAGTTGTGTATTTGGGGTATTCATAAGGTGAGGCATGACAGGCACTAGGGAATAGTCTGTGTTGCACCTCATGACTGCCATCAAGGGAATATGACAAGATTAGGAGGAATTTCTGCTCATCACTTAAATGCCCAGCTACATTTTATGTCCACACAGTGCAATGCGAAGTGTCAGCACTCATTGGTTTAGGAGCTCACGATTTAAGCTAACTGGAAATGTTTGTGGATAAGTCTTGCATTATGGGATTGAGCTGCTTCTGTAACCATACCCAATGACTCTTCCTGGTGAAGCATGATAAATGGAAGAGTTTTCTTCAGCAGAGATCAGGTACTTGACTCTGGCCAGGAAATAAAGGCCAGAAGTTGCTATTCTGCTAAGCATGGGAGGCAACATCACACCATCCTTAAGTTGCAACAGGTACAGCATAGTTCAGGTTGGAAGACACCTCTGGAAGTTTCCAGATCAACATCTTGTTCAAATCAGGGTTGGCTGAAGATCTGACCAGATTGCTCACAGCTTTATCCAGTCTTGAATATCTCCAGGGATGGAGAACGCACGCCTTGTCATTTTTCCACCTGCAGACAGAAAGCATGAGTTATACAAGTGCAATGTAATATCTTTGTGACCAGAGGAACTTGGTAACAGAATCAGAGCTGCTGTTACTCTGCTACTTGAGCACTCCTTGCTCTGTAGCTCTCTTTATCACTCTACCCTTCAAAGCATGATGTTGTAAATAGTGTATTTTTCACTTTAGGAGGCGTGTCCTGTCTCTGTGCCATTAGAATGCTTAGCAACATGGATGCAGATGCATGCCACACATGCAATGAAAGTCAGACTGTCTCTCAGCCTATATTAGGCACATTTCCCAGCTCTCACATCATAATTTTTATGATGAATTCAAAACCCAGCAATTAAAAGGAGTGCACCAGTGTTCTTTTATGTCAGCAATGGGTTAGACTAATTGCCTTTGAAACTATCAGTGTCCCTAGCCCAGTAGTGCTGCAGCTCTCCAGATGGCAACCTTGCACCCAGTAAAAGAACTGTGTGTATTGCCTAAAACCCTTTTTATATCATCCTTCCAACAATATAATTGTATATTTAAACCATCTTCAGAATATCAACAGTTCAGCAGGAGTTGCTGGTTTAGTAAATCCTGGAATCCCTGGTTAATAAATCTTGACACACCGGGTTTAGTCATAGCTCAAGATAACTCTGCCACTCTACTGTTCTGAATCCTTAAACAAATTGCTTTGTCTCTTCATATTCCTGTTTGGCCTTCTGCTCATTTTTGGTATTTCTGGCCTAATGCTGTAAACTCAGTTGTTAAGTTACTGTCTTATTATGGATTTGACAATTGACATCTTGCAACCCCAAGCAAATACCCATGTTCTCCAGCTATTAACTATTATTGCTTGCTTCTTGCTCTCTGTCTTTTCACAGGTGAACTCACAGTTTTGTGCTGTTGTGGGAGAAAATAGGGAAAAAAACTACCAACCATTCAGCAGAAAACAAAAAGTAGTTTCTTAGCCAGTGGCTATTAATAACTGCTATGAACCCATCTCTCTTAATATACAATTTCCTGACAGTAACTGAATTTGGCATTTGCATTTGCTTTTATTTCTTCCAAAAGCCCTGTGTCATTTTTTCCCAATTTAAAGTGCTTTTGTACTCTGAAAATTGTTTTTAATATTGGCACTATGGGGCTCTTTATTTATTCTGTCAAGTTTACTCAGAGCAAAAACATGTGGCTTGACAGCAAGAAACTCTCTCTCTGGCTTTTGTGATCTTTGGATTATGGTGGAAAAGACCTTTGCTAACTCATAACACTGCGGATGTCAGGATCTTCATGAACTGTGCAGAAGTGATGGAGAGTGATGAAGGAGAGCGTGACGCACAGCGCTGAGAATAGACAGCGCAGGAAAAGCAGAGACAGCAGGCTTCTCTCCCTTCTCCCTCTCTCCCTGCTTCAGAGGATTTATGACGTAACAAGCTTTGCCGTGAGTTGAATACGAAAAGAATTTCTCCTAGACTGTAGTACAATCAGCATTTTTGCTGCATTGGCTTCATTGCTTCGCTTCAGTACTCTAGTGAGCTGACTGGCAAAATCCCAAGCTGCATGCTAAGATTCCTGCAGCACTGCAGGCAAAAGAGTGCCCAAGCTGCAGAAATAATGAATTTATGTAACTCATAAGTGCCCTTCACTTAGTCAGAAGATTCCCTGAGGAACAGCAAAATCCTAGAGAGGATGTTGCCAACATTCCTTTGCTGTCATCCACTGCAGAGGCAATAATTTGCATATAGTTACTGCTCAACGAATTCCCTGATACAGTCTCTGCTGTCCACACCAGAGCACTGCTGGCTGCTTTCATACACAACACACAGATCCAGATGCCTATAAACATGAGGCCAGGATGATGGGATCATTTATCTTTTCACTAAAATGAAACCCAATCAGAAAAAGCAATTTCATTGCTGTATCTACATCTCTTACCAGCTTACTCTATCCTTTACTGTCTTTTCCTTGCAGTCTGAATACGAGGCTCTCGAGTAAGGTTATTAGATGTTCACAGTGCTGAAGACAATGAGAGCATCAAGGATCTTGGTCTTCCTTCATCAATCACTATCAAAATCACATCAGCATTTATTTGTTTACACTGTGTTCTTTCTGTAGGAAGGTCTGCTGAGACCTCAGTGGTAGTAAGAAGAGAGTGCTGTTTTCTCAGCCATGCTTCCTTTTAAGAATATAAATGGCATAGCTCTTTATGGCACCCAAAATGACATTTTTCCACAGATACCAGTGAATATTTTTTGAGTTGGCTTTTTCCTTTTATGCCTAATTGATACTTTTTTTACACTGTATATTTAATAGCTTTCTGGCACTTTCCATGTAAGAACCTCAAAGTACAAAATTATTGTATCTATTTTACAGATATGGGAATCTGAGGAAAAGCATGGAAAGGTTCACCTGTCATCAAGGTCATACACTGAGTTTATAACAAAACTGGCATTTTTAAAAATCCTAGCTGTTCATCACCATTTCTTTCCCTCTTTTTAGCCATTCCCATTCTCTGTACCTTCTCTCCTTCCTGTCTTCCTTTTCTGCTACCATTTTGCCAATGTCATGTCCTCTCTTTCAGCAGGTCTTATCCCTGAAAGTGGGATTTGTTTTCCATATTTCTGAATGTGGATCTGATACTGAAACATTTCATATGCCATGCAGACTCGTTTGCTGCCAGTCCTGCTTCTCTTTCAGATGCTAACAGCTAGGAAATTCCATAGCAAACTCCCAGCTATTACAGGGACCTTGGACACTGCCAGTAATTCTCCTTTCTCCTGTTATTTTTTCTGTGGCCCATTGTAGTGTTGGATTTTAACTTTTTTATGGGTCATTAGTATTTTTCTTTAGAAATAGGCCATTCTGAAATGTTGTGGAGCATGCAGTGTGTACAGACTCGAGAACAGTTTTCCATGGGACTTTCTGGACTCAGTATCATTTGTATGACTGTGTGCAGCAGTATGTGGTGATGCAGCCCCTCTTTTCTCAGCCTCTATTTCAAACAAAATATTTCTCCACGTGGTTATTTTAAAAACTTCTGGACAATATACTCTGTGAAGTCAGAATAGCCAATTCAAAATTCTGATTTGTATTGATGTGGGCCCTCTTTATGTTTTAGACACTGTGTAAATGTCTTTTCTGGATAGATTTATTATCTTGTTTTTAATACATTGAAACAAGGGGCAGCTGTTAAGGAGGAGGGGAGGCGCTCTGCCAATGTGAGGACACCAGGGGAGCTGTCTGCCCATTTCAATAAGAAACGAACAATTTTTCTTTTGCTTTCCACTCCTCCCTCCTTCCTAGTGCTCCTGCTCCCTTACATTCACTCCTGGAGAGAAGTAGGAGTTCAGTCTCCAAACTGAATCAATTCTTGCTGCCTTTGCTGAGACTGTCATCAGAGCAAGGTTAAGTGTCACAACAATGTTTTTGTGTTGTGAATAGCTTCTCCTATCTGCACTTGCTTGATATAAGCAGGCTTGTAACCCCTTTCCTCTTTTTCCTGCTCAATGCTACATACACACTGCAGATCACTAAAGCTGGAATTACTTGGCTTTACAAAGCTTCCCTAAAATGACTTGTCTCTCCGTGTCTCTCTCCTAAAAGCACCACAAGATCTCTGAAACCCTGTTGTTTGTCTGAGTGTGCTCAGAGGAAAAAAATCTTTATTTTAAAGACCTATTTTTCTTCTCACTTGTTTTACATCTACTACCAGTTATCTGTATGAACAAGGCATGGCAAAACAGCAATAAGAAAGAGTAACTCCATACTGATAAGATGGCTACTAGTTGATCTGCCTTTACAGCATGTTCCAACTAGCTCTACGCAAGAAAACCATCAGTGACTGGAGTAACAACATGGCTGGGAGAGTCCCAAGGGATTTAGCCAATTCCAAGTGGATCAGCAGCCTCATATAAGATGGTCTGGTACTGGTGGAAATTACAGTTTTCAGCTGGGACAAGAAATGCACTCCTTACTGAGCTATTTTCCACAAGAGTAGAGACTGTCACAGTGTCTGTGCTACTTCTTGCAAGATGCTAGTAACATTCTGTCCTTCTCAGAATTTCCCAAGTACTCTTCATTTGTAGAAGCAATCCTCTCTTCTTTCTGTCCTGAGCTCCTGCTAAGTAAATAGTAGTTACTCTCCTGGTGGGAAATTTACCCTGTGTGTGGAACAGAGAGTATACTGGAAATAGCAAGTGTCAGCCATGATGTTTGATGGGATGATAAAACTTGCTCCTGTTGCTTAAATGGCATCATTCCTATGAAGAAAATTATAGCCTAATGGTGGAGTATTAATCTGATGAGAGGAACTTCTCATCAGCTTGGAAATCCATGTATGGTTGACAAAACATCATCTAAAGTTGGCCCCTTGTTCCCCCTTAAAGTTTTAAGTGCACTTCAACTTTTGAAGCTAACCCATTCTGCTGGAGGACTGCCCAGTCTTGCTTTGGCTTGGCTCTTTCTCTGGATTCCTGCCACATAAGAGACGTTAGCTACTTTGGTTGTGTTTTAGAAACATGGAAAATGTGGCTCATATAAGCTTATGATAATGGATTGCTGGACTTTTCAGGCTGATGTTGTGTTTTGTGTTCTGCATTTCATGCTCAAGAATTTCCCTTGTGTAAACTTCACCCCTGTTGTTTCTTTGCAAAAAGAAGTCTTTTGGAGAGGGGAGAGGATTTACCAAGAATAGGGAGGGAAAGTGGTTTGCCATGAAATGTGTGACATATTCTGTACTTCACTGGAGCTTTGCAGCAGAATCCTGTTTTGCTGCTCTCTGATATCCTCTTTTGCTCTACATTTGACTGATGTTTGTTAATGCTTAATTACCAGTCTGCACTGCTGTTTGAACCATCTCATGACTTGTTGAGGTTCACTGACCATCACATTGCCATCCACAACCACCTTGGTTTTGTATCATCAGAGAGAAGAAAGCTGTCTGACAGAAGCACTTCTTACTGGAGCTTCCAAACAGACAGCCACCACAACTCTTATCTCATTGTAGCTAAAGATATGCTCATGAGGTAAAAGGTGAGAAAAAGGCTATTTAGTTAGTAAAATAACATATGTATTTATATATCCTACTGCCTATTTAGATTTAGGTATCCCTTCAAAAATTAGAGACCATCAAGGATTATGAGCAGATATTAAAGTGCATGATTTTATTGTGAGGCCCTTGGGCACAGGGCAAGTTTCTCTCCACGTCTCAAGAAGGGGCTCCCCACCACCCCAGCACTCACCTGCATGAGTGTGGTTGTGCTAAGGCAATGTATGGCTTCACACTTTCACTTCTCCTTTCTTCAGGTGTCTGCCAAAGGTATGGCAACATCTTGGCATCAGACTGGCTGCAGGGAAGGAGGGTTGCTTAAGAGCTGCAGAGCTGACTTGTGAGACAGTTCATTTTTTGTTTGGCCTTTGCTTCATTCAAATGCTTTGGCCATTTTTTGTTAGTTGAGCAATGTCAAACTTCTCAAGAGGACATTAAGATATGAGCACAGGCAAGAGAGGTGAAATGCACAGCTCCTGTCCCATGATGGGCTCTAATTGCTCTAAAGAATTACACACTTTGTCAAGTCCTGTTTGTAAGTCCTCTCTTGGTTCAGCCTATTTTTCAGAAGGGGAAAGTGAAGATGAACTGCTTAATTTGCATAGCACTTGGAGACAAAAATTTTCAGAAAAATTAAGGCCTTGACATGGTGATTTTTATATGCATGTGGATGTCTTGTCAGCCCATGGTTGTCCTACAGAGACAGCATTTCCCTGAATGGCTAGGTTATGCCCATGTGCACAGAGTGTATAAAGTGCTTTTCATTTCTGATAAGATGAAATGCCCTTAAAATAAGCCCTGTCCCCACAAAAATCAAGAGCAAAGCTTCCAGTGACATCTGAGGGTGCAAAGTATTACAAAACCTAACCTTCTAAAAATGACTGAAGTCTGGACAGGCCAGATTTTTCTAAGGTGCTAGTAATCTGCTGTACAGAAGAATCTCATTTCTTAGCCTTGTTTGCTGTACAAACACCTTTTGTTTTAGGAGCAGGCTTCCCATGCTGATCAGATCAAGAACTGATCATTTGACAATTTGAAAATTGAGAATTTACAGCTCAATGGAATGAGACCATAATGCTCCTGTTTAGGTACTGGAGAGTGTCACAGAAAAATCCTGAAGCATCTGTCTGAAAAGATTAGGGAGAATCCCAATTCCAGGTCTGGAATTCAACTACCCTGCTAGTTTTTCATTGTTCATATTCCAAGCCTAAACTGGAATCCAGACAGAGGCATATGGTCATTCTGCCTCTGAAGAAGATCTGAAACTGCAGGCTGGCATTTCCCTGGCCTCAGTCAGAGCTGTTCCTACTGCTGTGTTTTGTGGCACCAGCCCATTTCAGCAGCAGCATTAGGTTAAAGGATACCCAGAGGCCTCCTTGTCAATCACAAAGGAGTTCAGCTTTACTCCCAGACACATCATTCCTGCCCACAGCCAAGGTCTGAAATAAAGCTGGCCGAGGAGAATTGCTCAGACATGCAGGTCATGGGCAGGCCAGGGTTTGTGCTTGGAATGAGTCAGCCCCAGAACCTCTATGAGAGTGACATTTGAAGATGAGGGCAGAGGAAGACGGGCCATGAGTGCATCAGTAACCCTTGTGTGTGTGCACATCTAAGCTAGTCTGTGATTGAAATCCTTGCAGCTGGGTAAAAATTTTGCTTGGCAGACAATGGGGGTAGCTAGACTGGCCCTGAGGGTGGGAGGAAAGGGTAAAGGCAACTTCCCACCTGAGAAGTGCCATGACAGACACTGGACTAGATTTCATGCCCTTCCATTGATTTCTGTGCCAGGCAGCCATGGTGACTGTAGCCATACTAAAACCAAGGTTTTCCTCTCCCTCCAGGGGAAAAGAGAGGCCAGAAAAGAACCACATACACGACCTGCCTTTGGAGCTGTGCAAAGGCTGCTGCTCAGCTGAGGACCTCTGGACTGAGTTTTTCTCTGCAATGTGACCAGGTGTCTTTTGATACCTGCTGCACATGGCTGTGTGGGATTTGCTTGTGGGAATGAGAGGAAATGGCTCACTCTGTGCCAGGCAGGGTATTGCAGGAAAACTTGTGCATAAGGAGGCAGGACCAAAAAGTGCATTTCTTAGGAAATACGTTAGTCGCAGTTAACAGGATCAAGATGAGTCATGTGGACAAGAGGCAGTAATGGGACTGTTTCTGCTACTGTTTCAAATTTCCCTGTAGCTGCTTCACATATCAAGAGATCTGTGAAGGATTCGTTCCTGGGAGCAATAATGTGGAGTCCTCCTCTTGATTGTAGCAGTGTAAATCAGGAACAAGTCTTTGGAAGTGAGTGTGCATGACATAGTAAAACAGAGGTTGAAGGCATATAAATCCAAGAGCTAGGAAAGGGAAGACTAGAACATAAACTGAAATGATTGACACAAGAGGCAGTAAGAGTGCAATTCCTTCCTACAGTACTATTAACCTGACCTTAAACTTTAGGAAGAATTATTATGTAAGGACTGCTCTGCCCTGTATCCATTTTGGCTTCTGGCTGCTCTGCACCATCAGCCAGCAGGAGAACTGCTGTGAGGTGCCTGGAATCAGGGTATCCAGCAAGGCACGCTGCCCTTGTGCCAGCATATATCAAAGGATACTTATGGCAGCATGAACAGCTCTGAAGGAGCAGGCAGCAGCAGGGATTGGCGAAACCCTTTCCTTACTAACCGCACCCCGAGGACAGGCAAGCACTTGCAGGGATGTGTACTGTTTAGTCTCAATTGCTAGTTCCTATTTCTCTCAGTTCTGGATAACTGGCTGCTGAAGTAAAGGCTATTTCTAACCTCTTGGAAAAAAATTTACTTTAGCTTTCTACCTGATCATATTGGTACTGATTTTTTCCACTGTTGTGGAAAAAGGCTGGCTGGACAGTGCAGCCCAGAGCAGAGCTACATGTTCACAGAGCACCTAGGAGCAAGCCCAGAACAGCTAAGCCAGCTGGTTCTGCTTCTGTGTGCAACATATGCCATTACAAAGAGAGGGTTTGGGATGTTTGTAAGCTCTTTTTGATGAGGCAATATCTTCTTTTCCACCAAATATATGCTGTCCTAGTCTGTAGCTTTGCCTAATTTCCTATCAACAGCTTCAAGGAGACTTGGATATAAGGTGTTCACTTTTAATCCTCCGCCTGCAGGAGCTGGAGATGGGGCTTGAAGGACAGGCAAAGATATAAAACTTGTTCAAAATACGTGTTCTCCATTTCCAGTTTCCACTTCCTTCTCTTACCATATCAGGAGACGTCTATGTTTCATTTCCAGTTCTAATGGAGAACGTCTGCTAGTATTTTCTCATTGACTGCATTAATTTTAGAGAGCAATCTAGTAATTTTGTCATTCATTGTGAGCTTCTGTTCCCTCTAGTGGTGGCTGGGCTCTGTGTAAGCCATAATATATAGGGAGTTTGTTTTAGGTCTGAACCTATATTCAAGATCTGATTTACCCTCAGTCTTCATTGTTCTTCACAGATATTCACTAATAGGAAACATTTAATCCAAGCTTTGGAGTTTGGAAATAGTCTTTGTGTGGGCCTGAACTTCCCAGGACCTTTTGTGTCAAGCACCAGTCCACCAGCAGGTGTCCCAGAAGCCCAATGGTTTTCGGCACAGCAGGCACAGGATCTCTCCTACCTGGTCCTGGATCTTCTGAAGACCAGTACAGATGCTCTGCCACAAGCAGGATGCAGCGCTAAATCAAAAGCACAACGTACAAATTAAAAGTGTGTGGCTTGCAGGACTGGGTGTGCTGGAGCCAGGATCTTCACCTCACCACGTGGATATGCTCCAAGTAGCCTGCTGTTGCCTTGGTGGCTGGAGTCGGCTCTATCAGCACAGCCAGGAGAGCTTAATCCAGTATAGTCCAGAGGATTAAGAACGAGTTTCTGCAGCACAGCACAAGAAGGGGTGAGTTCAGGGATGATGTCAGGCAGATATCATATTTTGTGTCATGTTTAGCCAACATGGGACTACTGGGTTGAGATGGCTGCTTATCATTTCCCAGTGCTGCAAAGAGAGAATTGTCATTCTCATACTCCAAAAGCCCTTCATCTTTGACACGAATAAGAGCTCCATTGGGGACTTCCAGTTCTCTGTTAGCAATACCATCAACAGACAGTAGTTTCTCCAGCTCTTGCAATGGAAATGAAACCTCTGTCTAAAGGAAAAGCAGCAATAATGTTGTACTAGTTCATGATAAAAGCACAGGAGCATGTGCTAGCACCATCTAGCCAACATCCCCATCATTACAGCACCAGCTACTCTCCTCTTTTTTCCATTTTTGAGCTCGATGCAAGTAGTTGTCCTCTCTTTTCAACTACAGCTCTTACTGTCTTGTATCCTTTGTCCTCTGGCATTACGGCACATCTTCCCCCACTTCTCATTGTCTTTCAGGGAGAGGATGAGAACTTGCAGGAAACCTATTGATTATGCTGCAGTATGCGGGAGAGAGGATGTGATGTTCTGGTGGTATCCCAAACCTGAGATCCTCTGACAAGGGTGAAGCCATTCCTGCATTCTGCTTCCAATATGGGCCTGAAATAATGTGGAAATGGCTACAGTGCATGCACTGGAGAAGCTCTGCCTCAACCCAAGGCGGAAAGCAGGGAGCGGTGAAGTCACCTCTGCTGCCTGCTGTCTCCTGTTGTAGCAGCCCCAGGTACGGGTCAGCTGGACCCACCTGTCTCATTTCAAATCCATGTGACCAAAGCAGCAGGGGAGGAGCCAGATGAGCAGTAATTAATTACCTGAGGAGAGTAATCCCTGTGGACTAGGCAGTGCTGTGGGGCCAGACATCCTTGCACACTATGGAGAGCAGTACCCTGTTTCATGCCGTGGAGCCTGTCCTGGCAGCCCACCCTGTCTTGGAGCTGATCTCCTGGTCTGCTTTTCCAGGCTGTGCTCTGCCTGGGTAGTGACATGGAGGTAGTGCAGCAGTGTGTGAGCGAGGGCAGGATTTCCCTACAAGCCTCGTCCCCAGCGTGTGAAGGTCGCTGGCTCCCGGGTAAATTTCCATCAGATGCGGCACTCTCCGGCTGCGACTCAGCATTTCTGACACCCGACTGCAGCTCCTCTTTCTCATTTGATCATTTTCTTTGTAAGGGGAGCTAACAGCCGTTACTAGAGTGATTTGGCCACCATCCAACAGTGTGTATATTACTCACACATTTCCCTGCTAGCAAAAGGGGTTTTTTTTCCACTGTCTGGTTACAGCCTCTTCCTATCTTCATCATTAGATAGCTCAGAAGGTCAGTGCTAAAAGAGAAATCTTGGAGGCTTTCTTTACAACCCAGAGTAAGGGAGGGCCAGTGCTGAGGGAGAGGAAAGGGGTAAGAAGGAATGGAGGGTATGCCTGACTGAATTAATTCTTCTCTAGGATTGCCTCTGGTACAGCTGAAAACACGATCCTGGAAAATGTAATATTTATAGAAACTGTACTGCCCTGGTTGGGTAAATCTCAAGGTCATTTGATGATCACTGCAAAAGGACTGGCCAGACACTGCTGCTGTTGCCCTGGCATCATGAGACCGTGAGACCTTCAATTCAGCACTGAAATCTGCATACAAAATGGGATCGTACTACCTCTCCCTAACAACCATCTCTCCTGTAACTGCCTTAAGAAGGAAATGCACAGCCCAGCAGTGAGGAGGTTCAAAATGCCTGCACAGCTTCTTTTTTTTTTTTTTTTTTTTTCCCTCCTTTTCGTTGAGAACATTAAGAAATTAACTCTAATTCCCTCAGAGGCAGAGGTCTGCAATTCATTTCACATATAGGGCATCTCAGGAGTTTGCCTGAAGGACCAAGTGTTGGCCTGAAGCCAGTTCTTTCATTTCTGAGCCCTTTCCATTCCTTGAGGGAATTCTGCATGGACAAGCTGGATGCCAAAGTCCCCAGAGAGAAAAGAGGAGCAGAGGATTTGTGTTTTTCGCTATATCTGCTATATTCCTGCACAAAGACTAGTCCTGGCCTTATCATCAGGTGGGCACAATCCTTCCACTGCCCCCAAAATTACTAACTGTCAAAGAAATTGGTGATCATGGGGAAAGGTGAGAGCAAGGTCATGATTGCAGCTATTTCACTCTGGTCCAAACAGCTGTGCAGATCTAAAGAGTGAGGGGTCTCCACTGGAGAAAACAGAGTCAAGGAGGCACTGTCCTGAGGCACGTACAGGAGGAGGCACCTTCTTAAGCACAGAGCAACATCTTCCCTAATATTTTGTTTCTGAAGTATTTTCTCCAGTGGGGGTGCTTGCAAGTCTTTAAATTTTGTGTGTGCAGTTAATAGAGTAAATTAGGGTAATTATTTGTGTCTTCAAACATTTATTCAGCTGTTAACCAAAATTCTTGATTGCAGTAGCAGTATTTTAACCAATGCAGCAATGCAAAGCAGTAATAAAAAAAAAAAAAAAAAAAACAGAAAAAAGTCAGACTGTGACACAATGGTCTGTAATAATAATAATCTTGTTGCAACTGAAACAAGGAGCATGCAAAAACATACAGGAAAGGTGAAATCTCAGAAGAGTAACAGGCACGAGAGATACCTTTCTGCTGTTCATGACCTTGGGTCAGATTCAGCTAGGCCACACAGATGCGTGTGCCTAGCTGTACTGGAGCATGTCCTTTGGTGCTCGCTCAGCTGAGGCTGGAGGGCTTCTGTGAGCACCTCCCTGCTTCTCAGCCCTGCAGCACTCCAGAGAGCCATTCCCTTCTGGGTAACTGGAACCTGCTCTGCTTGTCTCCATGGAAATACTACAAATATCGCCTGTCTGTCAAGCTGCTCTGAGGTGGATTCAAGCCTGGTATGTACTGTCTTGGTGAGGAGTCAGTTCTGATGCAGAGTTCGTGAGTAGGCAGCTGGCCAATAATACACAGCTCAAGGGAAGTTGGGGAAAACACTGGAAGACTAACAATTCTGAACACAGTGTCTAACCTGAACCTAAGCCAAGTTCAATGGCTCATTAAACTCAGGTGACAGGATTCTGTGGGTCAAGGGGAAATGGATGAGGAAAAATGCTGTGGAAAAGCATTAACTTAATGATGCAGGTGAAGGTGAAGACTGTATGTGAACAAGCAGTGCTGTACATAAACATGTTCAAACACGAAAGGGAGGTATAGGGTAAGACAGTTTAAAGCATTTGACCTCCAAATTCCCAGATCGAACCTCCCTGCTCTAGGAAGGAAAAATTATGTATAGATTTGAAGGTGGGTGCTATAGGGAGAGCAGTAGTTTCTGGTCTCTCTGAAGATTAAAGGCTGTGAAGGGTATGAATTCCTAGCCTAGGATGGTCTGTCTTGCTAGGGCTTGTGTGAAATTGAATCCACTCTGGAGAATTCATACCAGAAAGGCTGCAGCTCATACTCATGACATTCTCAGGGATTAGAAAGATGAATTTTCATGGGCCAAATTACTTTAGAGATTCTGGCACTGTCATATCAAGGTGAATCCTATTATCCATCCGGGGTATGCAGGACAATATGAAAGCACCACTGGGGTATGGAATGGAGAGGCAGCTAACTTGCATGGGAAGAGATGGTTGAATGCATCAGTGGGAGAGAGGCCTGTGTGTACACTGTCTTGATAAACTTCAAAATTTAGGGCAGAGAACACAGGCTGAGCACAGTCTCTTCTTGTGTTCAGTGTTGTCCTAGCCATATTCGGGAGAATATAAGGCTGGCTTTTAATCAGTGAGGTCCGGCTCAAAGGGGCAACATTTGCATGATGCATCCAAAATAAGCCTCCATTAGGAACCCTACGCTGTTCCTCAACAAACTTTTTAACTTTTCTTTGAATCCTTTCAAAAGGAAAATACATTGCCCGGATTTGCCAGCTACCTTGATGATTAATGGAATGCTGAGGCATCAGGTGTCATCAGATGGCCTCACACAGGGGTCTGGTAAACAAGAAAGACAAAGCTGTAGCTCAAACATTGTGGAGGCCTTTGTCTGCTTGGTTTTTTTTTCTCTTATTTTTTAATGCTTCTTGTTGAAAAACTGTAGTGTAATAATTATTATGCTTATGTACCAACACATGTAAAGGAGGCATGAGTAAAATTCTCTTCTTAGGCCTTGTTCTTTGGCTATAGCACCAACTCCACAGTCATTTTCTCCTTCTGGATGTGGGATCAATAATAAGTATATACATTTTTAACACTAGAGCAACCATGCCAAACAGTGCCAAAGAGGCCCTACAGAGAGTGCACAGGTTAGGGGTATGTCAGGTAAGAGGAACATAATCTATTCATTCACTCCCTCTAACACTGTTTCATGCCTTTTAAATTATGAAGAAGTCACAAGAGTCTCCGCCTCCTTGCACATTTTTGAAAGAACTCCAAGCAGAATGACCTCCTTCTCTGTTCTCTTGGTGAGAGGACACCCTTCTGCCTACAGTGAAAGGAAGAAAATACAAGCATCTGCTAGTCCAGCAGACATATTTCAGCAGTGGAAGTTTACAGGTCTTGCCTGGTATTTTCCCTCTTCCTAAAGCACATGTTAACAATTTTGACCTTTCTAGTAATTTGATTCCAAAAACAGTGTTGCAGCAGCTGAGCCCTACGATGCCATTTGGAAGATTATTATCACTCTGAAATCAAAGCAAGCAGCTGCTCGTTCGAGCCTGTATGGAGATCCCCTCACTCATGCAGATCCTCCTCTCTCATCTCTCCGTGTCCTCAGCCCTGGGCCTGCTGTCAAGAACTTCCAGTCTTCTTAGCCAATGTAAAGGACAAATATGCTGCCAATTCTCTGCATTTGTGTAGTACAAAAAAGCTGTAGGAGAGCCAAGCTGGTTGAATATACTAAAGGCATCCTTGCACCCAGGTACCTCGGATAGAGGGGGCAGGGTCTGTAAAAACTTTTGTTCATGGTGTGCAATTAGTTGAAAGGACACCTAGGCTATTTGCAGATAGATCAGAAAGCGTTCTCTTCTTGCCTTAAGCAGAAGCTGGCTCATGCAAAAGTTCTTGTTCCAGATCTGCATTTCCTTGGCTCCTCCCACAGTGTGAATAATCCCTAACGTTTCCGTGACTCAGTGGATTTGCTATGGAAATCATGGCAATATTTTCAGAGTCATAGTCTAATACCTGAGCCCCGACAGGATCCGTGCCCCCACATCTCTGGCATTTTGCATAGTTATGTAACGCCTCTTACTCATGGCACTGAAGTCAGGAGAATGTCCAAGTTGTGAGGAGCAAGTGAAATTTGGAGTAAAAATCCAAACCTCCCTTTCCCTCACTCCTGAAAACCTTATCATTCATGTTTGAGTATGCAACATTTTTTAAAATGTGATTTGCATCTATCTTGCTCTGTTGGTGAGAACAAAAGGGTTACAACTTTATTTTAAATTTCTTCCTTTTGCATGGCAAAATTCAAGTTACTGTGTGGAAAAAAAGTCTGATCAGCTACTTCACGAGACTAACATGAGCATCTGCCTTCATCTTTGCCATTTCATCCCCTTTTCTCCTGGTCCCCTCCCTGCTTTTCCCTAAATGCTTAATAAGAACAGTAGCTGGGAGACCAGGTGTGTAAAAAAAGAGAAAGTAATCTCATCCGTATAACCCCCTAAGCCCACAGCTGTGTTTCTTATATCAACTGAATATAAAACTGTTCTCAGAAAACTGATAATAAAAATAATTTTAGAGGCTCACTGTTCCGTGCAGAGCAGTAGCTGTCCTCAATGCAGTTTCTGGTTGCTCCTTTATGCAAAGTATCCTTTCTGCTGTGTGTGACAGAGGTTGTTCTCCCAGGTTAGATGGAGCACTCACAATGAGTGCAGAGGCCACAGAGCCTTGTCAGGGGGTGGCTACACTGGGGAGTGGTCACAAAAGAACTGTTCAGATATTTTTATGGGATATTCAGAGAGGGTCTTTTACCTGGCTAACTGAAAGGTAGGAGTAAATCACCTTGCAGTGAGTTCACATTTATGAATATAAATAGGATTTGAAAGTGGTAGGTGTGCATGGCTTCCATATCAGCCACAGCTGCCTTCTCTAGGCCATAATCATATTTTCTGAGAAGCTGTATAAGCCACTACTGCTGTCTGTAATAACAACAGTAGCACTGACTGCTCTGCTCATATACTCATATAGCCATGGTCTCTTACAGCAAGAGCTGCCTCCCTTGAGGCTACAGAGAGCAGATCCACCTGCAGACTGCCATGCCGCAGCTGTTGAGCAGGTGGGGAAGACAGAGCCAGAAAAGCAGTCATACATTGCAAAGCCACTCTCAGGTTCTGTTTCACAGGTCAAGAAACTGAGACAGATGGAGGGCAAGTCATTTTCTCAAAGTGATATGAGTAATACCACTGGCAGTGCCAGGTCTCGAAACTAATCCTGGCTTAGGCCATGTTCTTGGAAGCGTACAGTAAACTGCACAGCAACATCCCTGGGCTTCTTGCTCTTGCCCCAGGGAGACTCACTGCAGACATGTGGCACAGCTGGCACTGAGGGTGCACCACTGTGTTGGCTCTAGTCCAGCAGTACTGCTGTGGGACCTTCCCCTTTCTTTCTTCTGTGGTGAGCAAGTAGTGATTATTTACATAGTAGGCGCTCTTTCCTAAATTAAAATGATCTCTTCTGGGTTTTGGTCCTGTTCAGCTTGGTCTTCCCTTTTTTGGCACATGATGTAGTTGGGTGACAGGATTATCTATAGATAACATCTGGCACGGGCACAAACACTGACATTTAACAAACCAGTAGGGAAGAAACAAAGGAATTGTTGATTGCTGGTGCTCCAAGAATAGGCTGCACTGAGAGCAAGCACACCTTCTATTTCCCCTCTGCTCCTTGTCCCTTCAGTATCCTTTCCCAGTGCACTCTGAGCTGTAGTTCCCACTTCTTTTCCCCCCTCCGTCACTCCCTACAATTGGCTGCCCTGGGAGCACGTTAAACTCGGGTGCTCCATGCCCTGATTGCACCAAAGTCTCAGCAGACCATGGGCAAAAGTTGAAACTGTCACCTTTTTTTTCAGTCACAGGTATTGCAGTGTGAAGGATCATGACTCTCACCAACTTCTCTAACTGTGAGCCTGGGGTGCACCAATCTGCCCCATTCCTAGATTCCTAGATCTTTTTTCTGCCATTCTGCCAAAATTCCATCTTTTTATTTGCCGAGTTCTAAGGTTCTGCTAGACCCTTGTCTCTGACTAAAGAGCTTGCTCACCCATGAGCCCTGTTTTGGACTTTGATCTTCCTCCTGGTCCTCCAGCTTGGCCAAGTCCTGGGCTAGAGCAGATAGTCAGGTACGCAGTACAGTCTGCAGGGAGAGTGAGGGCTGTAAAGGAGAAACACAAAGGAAATCATCCCAAACAATGCTTTTGGCAGCAGTTTGATTGCACATGATGTGATATCGCAGAATCACAGAATCACTAGTTTGGAAGATACTTTCAAGACCATCAAGTCCAGCCCAGCCTTAACACCTCAACTAAACCATGGCACTGAGTGCCACATCCAGTCATTTTTAAACACATCCAGGGATGGTGACTCCACCACATCCCCAGGCAGACCATTCCAGCACTTTATCACTCTTTCAGTAAATAACTTTTTCCTGACATCCAACCTAAATTTCCCTTGGTGAAGCTTATGTATCCATCCTGGGCCACATCTAATCTTGTCTTCTTGTCTTTTCTTGTCTTGTTATTCTTGTCTTTCAGGAAAAGTGATGAGGCAGGAAAACAGCCGAACAGACCAGCTTGTCTTAGGGCTAGGAGTTCTATGACTTGTATGGCTTGTATGAGTCTTTGATGGCACCCATGGATTCCAGGCTAACCCAGGATTCATTGTCTTTTCTAGTTATTCAGACTTTCCCTAGCAGTCCATCATCCCAGGAACCAGCTAGTTTCCTGAAAACTAACACTGTCATTTCAACCCAGTATCTTTGGCAGTCCCAGGACACTTCTCTTACTCTTTGGTATGCTTGGATCTGGCCTAGATAACTCAGACAACTTTCCCATTGTTCTTTGAACAGCACAACCCTCTTTGCACTAGTTAGTTGTTAGGCCAAAGTATAGGAATGCTCTAGGTGATATGCTTCACTTTTAAAAGAGAATATATGCACATAGAAACTACCAAATTATGAAAAACAAGTGGTTTCTTAAGTTCTCTTTTCAGGTGGCTGGCTTGCAATCCAGTGTTAATTATCTATTGCTCATGTCTCCTGAAAAGATATTTAGAAGGGAGAGGGAGTAGCACATTTCCAGAGCTAGATATTGGAAAGGATCAGTAGCTCCATCTCGTAGTAACACTCGTCAGTCAGGCGTGTGCTGTGTGTCACTCAGTGGAGGAGTGCCTGCTCCACTGTGCAGCATCTCTGCTGTCACTGGCAGCTTCAGTCCTGTATTCCTCACTTAACTTCCCACTGTGACTCTCCTCTGCACCTTCCATCCTCTAGTATCAGACTGCTCCTTGATTCTGGATCATCCCCTTTCTTGACTGTGCCATGGGTTTTGTACCTCTGTGCCTTTGGTAGTGTTTCATGCTGACTGCTTTTCACACTTTCAATCTCTTTTATTTCTCCTATTTACCCCTCCCTTCCTGGTGTTTTCAGCATTACAATAGTATTTGGCATGTCTTTGAAAAAAATTTTAAGCCAGAATCATATTTTCTTCAGGTTTTTATAGTTTTAGCCATCTCACAATGCAAGAGGGAAAAGTGAAACTAAGCACACTTAGTGATCACCCTACAAAATATTCATGTCAGAAGCTGACTTCAAGGTATCAGTCTCAGTACATGGTTCTCTGGCAGGGCATGAGCACTGCACTTTGCTCAACACCACTTAAAACGTGGGAATTCCTGCCATCACAGATCAGCCAGTGGGATGGCCTGTGCCAGCCCCTTTGGAATCTGCTCTGGTGCAAAGTCAGCCAGAAAGGCAAGCTGGTAAGTTGTGTACAGGTGGGAGTCACTTGCAGGATTCCAGCACCAGTTTTGGGCATAGCAGCTGGAATATTGCAATGTAAATCTTTTCCGGATGCTTGAAATGTGCCCGAGAGTCATGGATTTGGCAAGAGGGGAGGATGTGAGAAAGTGGATAGATCTTTTCTTTGTCCTTTCTGATCTCTAGGATACTATTGTTCTCTGATGCTGTGCTTTCAGAGCAGGAGCACACTCAGTGTCAGCATCAACACAGGGCTGAGTGTAACTTGTCTACCTGGAAATATACACATGCTTTAATTTATTGTGGGGAGTGTAATAGAAGGAAATAAACCAAAGCATTTCCCCCATTTATGAGGGCAGTCTGTGTGTCTGCCGTGTATTGCTCCCCCTTGGACAGAGCTGTTGGATGGCTGTCAGCACACTGAAGGCTTTTACATGCAAGAGAAGGCCAACCTAAACTCCCCTCATCTGGTCTGGATAATCTGACTGATCTCACCCTTTCTGCCGAACAATGGAAAATTGCCTGAATATTTAAACATGTATTGTTCTTAGAGAAACAAAATGTTCAGCTAGTTTGGTTGCCTTAGCAACATTCACTTCTAAAAATACAAAAGGCACAATCTACAAAGTAAGTGAACATGTGGAACAGGCAAGGAAAGAAAAATGCTTCTTTCTTCCTGACCCAGAGCAACTGGGTCCTTGGCAGAAATGCCTTCATTTAAATCTCAATGAAGGATTTAGGGCGTATCTTCACACACTTGTTGAATACATTTAATTCTTAATTGTTTATAACATGGCTGATGTTCTAAAGGCAAGTCCCTGTGGCATCTCTTTTGCAATGGCTCCAAACCAATTCTGTCAGTGGCCCTTTAGAGTGATGTAGCTCAGAAAGCACAGGTTGCACCAGAAGAAAATAGCAGGTCACTGCAAGGGTTGCTGTGTGCTGTGGAGCAGGAGGGTTAAAACAGTAAAAGTTGATCAAGAATGATTAAAGGCCAGACAAGACACATCTTGCAAAGGCAAGTAAAAGAAATAACAGATGATTCCTTTGTGACATGATGTGGAAAGGACCTGTGCATGCTTGGGGAAAAAAATGAGGGATCCTAGGTGTGACCTAAGGACAACAAAAATTAAGCAAGTAAAACTCCAATTTTCAGTAATTCTGACAAAGGACAATATGGAGCAAACACTGTGCGTACAGAAAAGGAAATTACTGTATTTGAGATGAAACAGGAACGTAAGCATCTTGATCAGCTCCAGTCACAGGGACCAGAATATCTCAGAATATTGAGATAACTGGCATATGAAATGGCAAATCTTACAGGGCGGATTTTTAATTAATCTGTCAAGTTGGTGGTGGCACTGTCTGACTGCAGAATAACAGATGCAGAGCTTCTGTCATCTCTAAGAAAAGGAAAAGAGTGTAATCTAGGGAAATGCAGACCCATTCTTCTGACCGCCACAGTGCCTACAGGTTTAGAGCCAGTCTGTAGGAGGGAATAATTAAAAAAAAACACAGAGGCAAATGAACAGTGAGGAACAATGCAATATTAGTTTGTCAAAGGCAGAGCATGCCAGAAGAGTTTGATATTTCTCTTTGATAAAACAACTCTTTTGGATTGGGGAAATGATAGAGATCTTACCTGTCCAGACTACAATAAAGAACTTGACATAGTGCCATAAGTGAAATTAATATCTAAAGTAGAAGTTATGAAAAAGTTAGAAGGTAGATAAAGACCTGGCTCATGGGGAAACAAAGTCAGGTTGTACAGAAAGGGAAGGCATCAGTTTGGAAGAGTGGAATTCAGTTGCTGGCTTTCCTAGTGCCTTAGCTTTAATATGCAGAAATGTATCAGCATCTGTAGCACAACACTGTTATGGCTCAACGGCTGGAAATGCCAGAGAATGACAAAAACTTGCTCTTAATAATATACCACACTGTCATTGCACAGTGGCTGCAAGCCCCAAAATGTTGCAAGTGTGTAAAGACAAATAATACACTACAACATATCCAGAAAGAGAAGGAAGAGTGATTATTGGTATGCAGGACTCAGGAGAGATCTCATCTGAAAACTGGAGTACAGTTCTTGTTGCCCACTTCCTAGAAAGATGAGTTTCAATGGGGGCTGGTGAAGAGAAGAGTGAGCACATGTGACCGGGGAGAGGGAGGCTCATAGCCTGTGTAGAGAGATTAAGGGAGACTGGTTTTTATAGCCAGGAAAGTGAAGGATGAGAGTGGCTAGATTTCTTCTCTATAAATCTATTGGAGTGTAAAAATCAGATATTACAGCTGAAGGACATCCCAAGAACAACTGAGTCTGAACTGACCATAAAGGAATTTACTCTAGAAATTAAAAGAAAGCTTCTAGTCATCAGAGCAATCAGGTTTAGAAACAGTCTCTGATGGGAGAGGCAAGGAAAGAGGCCAGATGCTTTAAAAAGATTTCACTCAAATGAAAGACATTTTGTTCTTTGGCATCCTGTGATAGCACTCAGTGACTGAGAGGCTTCCAGGGCTATATTTGCCTAATCACAAATCAGTTTGTCACCATCCATATCAAAGAGGTCTTTTCCACTTTACCTAAATTAAAGTCTGTGCTTTCAGTCACATCAGTAGAACTTAGGGTGCAAAGCAATGATTCACAGAAAACACCTGGTGGGAGGAGAATGACGGCAGGGAAAGGAAAACACAATTTCAGCAGAAAGCTGCTGTCCTTCCCTGATGCTGAGGGACATGCAATAACACCACGTTTGCCAACTGGGGACAAGCCCTGCAATGCTGATGCCAACAAATGAGCTAAAAGAGCTTCCTGAAAGAAGAGTAACTGCTTATATTGGGTATAGATCCATCATGGAGACAAGCAGAAATGGATTCAACTTTCTCACTGTCTGTTTCTGTTTGCTTTCCTCCATGAACTGTGACTTTGTTGAGAATGTTCAGATAAAAACTTTTTTTTTTTTTCTGGTGGTTGTTCAGCCTGGTTTTTATCACTTAGAAGGTAGTTGCCATTCTGTTTTATATTCACCATGTCCCATGACATTTTGTGACTGTTCCTCTCTCAGAAACTTTTTACAGAAGACAAACTGATGTTCAGACCAGTAGGATGACTTGGCCAGAGCAGTTTGGGCAGTCTGGAGTAAAAGAAACTGTCTACCAAGTCACTACTCCCTGCCTCACCATAAAGTCAACGTCTCTGCAACCCTTCTTCTGTGTTTCATTTTCCCCTTCGATTTCAGTCTGCTTCATTCAAGATCATTCATGTCCTCTTCACTGCCTTCTTCTCCTTGCCAGCTGAAGCACATGGCTGAGGTGCCCTGCTGCAAGCCTCTGCCCTCTGATTTCCCATTATTTTCCTGTTGCTCCATCCATCACTCTCCTGGCTGTCACAGCTGTACATCACCACAGCAACAATGCAGTGGTCCTTGGATGAACATAGAAAAAATGAGTTATTATGACTCCAGCTGAGGCAATATACATGTACAAATGGAAAGAGGGCCTTGGGAGTGCCCTGGGCACAATTTTTGGTTTATACGGTGGATATAGAAGCTGATATGACAGACTTGGAAGATCTTGCTCATCACAGCACAACTCACGCAATTAATTCCCACCTCCTAGTCCCTTCAGCCAACAGCTTTTGTTCTGTGTTTTTTCTGCAGCATTTAATTTGCTGTCTACCCTTTGCCACCCCTCCCATGCCAGGCACAGCTGGTGAGTGTCATCTGTGACCTACTGCAGACCATCTGGCAAACAGTGGTGCCACAGAGGTTGGGACACAAATCTCTGATGCTGTTACATGAGCCAATGAGCCACATTCAACTCCCATCAGTGCAATGCACAGAGGAGAAAAAAGAGTTCTCAGAGAAGAAGGCAGTCCTCAGAATCAAAATTTACCTGTAGTGTGGAAGGTGTTTGTCAATGCTGCTGCAGCCCTTTGGGTGAGCTGTGTTTTTTTCTCTGAACTATCAGAACTTTTATGTGTTTCAGTTGTGATGAGAATGGAGATTTTCTTATAATATATATGTCTTTCCAAGTAGGGAGTCTCAAAACCAACTGTGATATAGTGAAAATGATATCTGTCTGTAGAGCCAGGCACAGATTCTTGCCTTCCACAATCATTGTCCCATTTATACGGATGTAACTTTGGTGCACTTGCAGCATTGTGTACAAGGAAAATTACTTAATTACACATAAATGTAGTCAGTGCTGCCATATATTTTGATAAATTATTAATCAACCAGATCTACAGATGAATCAAGTAAATATTTGTCTCAGAAAAGTGTGAGGGCAAGGTGACATGGGTTAACATTTTATTCAGCTAACATCACTCTGCAAAAAGATGAAAATGGATCCAAAGGTAATGTTATTAAAAGGAGTTTAGTGTTTGTGCTACTGTGCCACAGATATATCTCCCTTGGACACTGATATAGTGGCCAGAGATTGAGGTGTGCTCTCCCCTCTTGTGCTTCTAAATAGCAAGAGAATCCAGAGACATAAAGCTGGGTGTTTCATGTCAGTGCTTATGAACTTGCTGTCAAAGATGACAGGTGCTTGGTAAGGCATTAAAGGTTTTCTACAAAATACAGTGAAAATACACACCAAACGAAACACACCTACATTCCTCCTTGCAAGAAATGAGAAAAAAAGAGAAGGAGAAAGAAAATGTTATTTAATTTATATAAACATGAGGGGAAAATAAAGGCACATACAAATTTTTAGTCTATTTTTTAGTTGATTATAAAGGAAAAGCAGTGAGCTGTGTCTGGTTTGATTTTTATTTTTTTTTTAATAAAGACTGAATTGCTGAGGAACACTGCTACACTCTGCCTCAGTGCATTTCTTTTGGTCAGTTTTCTGCCTGCTTTACACCACAGACTCTGTGACAAAGCTGGGACCAAAGATCTGTCCCACTCTCTCCATTTTCTCTCCATCCTCTCTTCCAGCTAAAGAGCTCACACACTAAAGTGAACTTGAGGGCTCATACCTCACTATCTCTACCACCACACCTTGGTCTTACCCTTTGGAGAGTTATCTCTTTTTTATTGGCAAGATGATTAAAGGGCAGGCTAGTTCATATATACCAGCTGCTCCTTTGCAACAGTTTTTGCTTTGTTCAGGGAGGTTCTTCTTCCCTGGTATCTGAAAGACTGACGTGGACTCATGCCCTCTTTTCTGAGGCATCACAGCATGGTAACAGCAAGAGAGTTTAACCCTGTAGTCCAGTGGTCACAAGCAATGTTCCTGTAGTCCAGTGGTCACAAGCAATGTTCCTGTCATGCGATCCCCTCTCCCCTGCATGTGTCCTCCTGCTTGGCCTCTGTCATAAGGCTGCGTAATAGTCACATCCCCTTCTCCATCAATCATCTCCAGTTGCTTGTTTCCTGCTACTCTTTCTTTGGCCTGTGATTAAAGTATCTGTGGAATTCACTGGCTCTGGGACTGTCATGAGTATGTGGTGTTGCGGCAGTGCACCACTTTACAGTATGGGGATACAGCGTAAGAAAAAGGAAGGGAAAGTGGTGAACTGAACTGCAGCAAAGGTTGTGTCATCTCAAGGCAGATACAACATCTGTACACATTTGTCTGTAGCCATGCTCTGTTGTGCTCTCCTGCTCTTCTTCTCACCAGGTGGAAGAACCTGCAAGGGTGAAAGAGAATCTCACTGGGGAGATCCCACAGAGATTTTGCTATGTCAATTACAAAACCTACCCAGCTGTCACCAGCTTTTTCTTGTAGCTTTGATTGCAATTACTGATTTATTCCTATACCTGGGGGCAGATGTGAGTAAGGCAGTAATAATGTCTTTATCCTCTTCCCTCTGTAAGAAGGAAAAATGGTCACGAACTTGGAGCTCTTACTTGACAAGGACAGGAACTGTGTAGGGCTCCTTGTTCAAAAAAAAAAAAAAAACTGTCTTGCTATGTGGCTGCTTCTGCTTTCTCACTGTCAGAAAATGTCCTGAGCCCAGGAACACCTCTGCAGATTGACACTGGTTAGAATCATAGAATTGCTTAGGCTGAAAGTGACTTTTGGGATCATCAAGCCCAACCACTAACCTCACACTGCCAAGTACAACACTAAACCAAGACCCTAAGCACCACATCTACATGTATTTTAAATACCCCCACGGATGAAGACCCAAGCACTTCCCTGGCAAGACTATTCCAATACTTGACAACCCTTTCAGTGAAGAGATTTTTCCTAATATCCAATCTAAAACTCCCCTGGTGCAACTTCAGGCCATTTCCTCTTGTCTTATTGCTGGTTACTTGAGAGAAGAGTTTGACCCTCACCTGGCTACAGCCTCCCTTCAGACAGTTGTAGAGAGCGATAAGGTCCCCTCTGAGCCTCCTTTTCTCCAGGCTAAACAGCCCCAGCTCCCTGAGCTGCTCCTCACAGACCCTTCACCAGCTCCACCACTCTTCTCTGGACACACTCCAGCACTTGAATGTTTTTCTTGTAGTGAGGAGCCTGAAACTGAACGCAGGATTTGAGCTGCAGCCTTACCAGGAGGGTACACTGGTGGAGGGGGACAATTCCTGCCCTAGTCCTGCTGGCCACACTATTGTTGATACAGGCCAGGATGCTGTTGGTGCTGTTGGCCACCTGGGCACACAGTGGTTCATGTTCAGCCCCTATCAACCAACAAGCCTGGGTCCTTTTCCACGAGGCATCTTTCCAGCCACTCTGCCCCATGCCATAGTTCCCAAACTATTGCTTCTACTGCACAGTGTCTGCCTGGGACCTGGTAGGAATGAGAAGTGAAACTGCCGCTACAGTTGAAATGTAGATCATGAAACTTGGTCTTGAATGGACCAAGTTTCATGCAGAAAAACAACTTTGTTTCAAGATATTTAAGAAACCATTCATGGACCATATGGAGGGACAAGGAAATTTTTGCTTGCTCAGCTTTTCTGCCTGAAGCCAAGAACTCCCCCATGGTTTGAAAGGTTTTGAAGATAGGGTGTGTGATATAACTAGAAGTTTGTACTTTGTAACCAGCAGTTTTCCTCATAAACTGGCCTAGATGGCATTCAAGCACATGGCAGGACCACACATGCACCATGCTGTGACTGTGAGCAAAAACAATGCCTGCAGGCTTACAAGCACAGCAAATCTCCCCAGCCAAACCTAGACTACCCTGAAGTCTTTTTCTGCCTTGGATTTCCACAGAGCAGGAATATTACCCCTGCATCTGCTTTCATTAGATAACCTTTTTTAATCCTCCACACTGTTTCTTAGCCAGCAGGCATCCCATAACATCCATCTGACCAGTACCTTCTTCCCATTTAGATTCCTGTCCATCTTCTGCAAGGAATCACTTAATATGAGTTACTGCTTTTTCGTTATGTGATTATTTTAGGTATTTCTAGGGCTTTTCCTAATCTGTCAGGATATGCTATATCAGCCTAAACCATGTCTCTGTGTTTGTTCCAATTCCTCTTGCAGATTGTGTCCCAATGATTCCCTTTCCCCTCCATTCCCCCTGCAGTGAGACTTCAGGTTTGTGAGGGGAGCCAGCAGGAGGACTGGTCCTACCAGAAAGATCCAGCTCACATCTGCTTCTCACAGGTGAGTGCCTCCCATCCTTTGGTGTGTATGGAGATGAGCACGCATGCCTACACAAGCATCCCATGGAGGTGGCCCATTTAACCCCTTGCATTAATTCCAGAAAATCTGGCTGGATCACAGCTTTGCAGTGGGCACCAAGGAAAGCTGTCCTGAAAAGCTGGCCTTTAAAGCCATGAACTGATGACGTTGTCAGCACATAGTGTTCATTCCCAAGTCATGAAGTTTATTCTGGGACCACTTTAGAGCTTCAAAGCTCTTCCCTTGCCAGGAAAATATCTGTGCTGTTGAGCTCTCCTTCAGATTCTCTCCACATGCCATAAAAGAAATATTCAGAAACCTAATCTGAGGGGGATCGGGCTGCAAATGCTCCTTGTCTCCATCAGCTTTATGGGGCATGAAATCTGAGGGTGCTATAGAAATCAGGCAGCCTTTCTAATGCACACCAGCTGTGTCATATGCCTCCAGCAGGGAGGCAAGTGCTCAAGTGTCCCTATTGCTTCAGACTCCACCCTTGCTGGTACTCTGCTCACTCAGAAGGACCCTATGCCTGTAGCTAGGACTGCTGCTAGGTAAGCAAATAGGAATGACATTTTCCTCCCTTGAAAAAAGAGTGAGAGGTGAAGGATGGTCTTGTGACTGAGACACTGAGCTGTGACTCAGGGAAACAAAAATTTCTCTTCAGATCTCTGTTGCTCAATTCTTGAGTGACCTTGACAAGTCACAGCTACTGTTTCAATTCCTGGTTTTGATGTGGAGAAAATAATGGTTTCTCGTTCTTTTGTCCAGCTGTGTCAGTGTTCGACTTTTTGTGCCACGGACTTCCCTCATTTGTGTGTCATCCAGCACATTTAGCCCTTAACTGTGGGTGAGCCTTTAGGCACTATTATGGTATCCCTAAGCAGGAACAGCAGTGGAGCATGCATGGGCAATACACTGGTTCCGACAGCTTCCTGCTGGTCCTGTTCTGTTGGTGCATTTTGACTCAGCAAAGGCTGGCACAGTCTCTTGAGAGTGAACTCCCTGCTCTGAGCTACAAATAACTACCCCAGCCTCAAAAGGATGAACAGCAGGTGCTAAACATTCGCTGTCAGATGCTACATTGTAAGTGAAGGCAAAGAGATTAACCTACTTTGTATACCTTAGCCAGGATGCCGAGATGTGCTCTCCGTTCTGCTGACACAGACCTGAGGGGAAAAGCTAAATCAAACTATATAACCCCCACTACAGAGGGCTTATGGGCCATCAGTTGGAGGGCCAGAGAAGTGCCAAATGCCCAACAGTATTTGGAAAGGAGTTGATGGCAGCAAAGCAATGTATGTTTTGGAAATTATATATAAAATTCCTGTCATTGTATAGGGAGGTGTCTGAAAAAACAGAAGCCACTTATTCAAGACAGACTGCACTGAGAAATCAGGTGGGAGATGAGGGGAGAATATGTCTCCATGAAAAAGAGGTGTTTCCCCAGTAGGAGTCACCTGTTAGGCTGTTCTTGGGCCACATGATTCCAAGCTAGATCAGATACTGAGGAGGATTTGATGTCACCAGAAATCAAGAAGGGTAAAGCCCTGTATGAAGGGGAACCAGAAAAAAGCAGCTTAAAGGTGTGACACAGAAGGTTCCTGCTTCAGGATCTAAACCTGGGTCAATTCTTCTATACCCTGAGCAGAATAAGTCCTGTGGGATGAGTGCAAAACTGGAAGGAGGACAACAGAGAAAGATCTTGTAAAGGAAATGAATGGGAAAAAAGGAGTAGGGATGAGAATGTTTGAGAGAATGCGGTGAAGAAATGAAGTTAGGAAAAGAGGAAAAATTGAGAGGAGGTAAAAAGACAGATTTTTAGTGGCCTGTGGAGATGTAATTGTTGAGCCAGGTGTACCTGGAAGCACACCTTGAAAGATGTATCTGTGGCCCACCTGGTAGGCCTTGGAGAGGAATATTTTGTACACTCCTCTTACTTTTTGGTCTGGATTAGGAAAAAATGTTATGAAGGCTCAGTTCTCTTCTTTAGGATCCCTGAATACCAGAACAAACTAAAATCAAACTGTTTTCCCAAGCACACTTATAAAGAGTGGCATTTTTATAATGCTTTGAATTCCTTAAACTCCTTTCTCTGATTTGAATAATCCCTACAAAGCTATGTGATTTCAGGTATATCTTGCTGACAGCAAAGGCAAATTTAGGGTATGAGGCAGCTTTACAGAGATATCCTAAGCCCAGAAGGACAGGGTCTTCTTTCATCAGGAAATAGCTTTACAGGCTCTTCCTGTTTTTCTAGGCCAGTTTGAAGCTTAGTGCTGGCTTAGATCTAGTATGAAGCTTCAGTCTTCAGTCTTTCACCTAAGCCAGCCACATGCTGATTCTTCCTGCTCAGAGTATTCTCCGTGCATGTGTGTGTGTGTGAGAGGTTCCTTAAGAGCTATGGCAATTAGCATCATATTTCTTTGTTTTATTGAAAATTTCTCAGTAGTCAGAGGTTCTATATCTGAGTTATGGGTTTAACCAAAGTTCAGCTTTCTTTTTATTTAGTTAACTGATGGTTGCTGAGAAGAGTTTTAAAACATGAAAATTGGAAGTTTAAAAGCCAGAAAAAAATTAAATAATTTTGAAAGAATAGTTTTAAGTGAATGCCATCATTACTAGTTGCCTAATTTGTGATTTTTAAACAGATTGTGTTTTTCAGAGATTCTGGAAAGGGAAAACGTGATAGTAGCCAGTGTATTTGTGTAATAAATTTTCTGCAGGTTTTTAAGATAACTTAGGGAAATGTGTGATACAAACTGTCAGGTTACTTTCTTTGTGTGTATTTTTTTCCAAAAAGCTGTTTACTTTGAAATAGGGTGGCCAAAACAAGTGAAAAGCTTCACAAAAGAAACTCACAAATGGAAGCAAAGCTGAGGGATTCTTAGAATTATGCAATCTCCATAGATAAATCTATTTCATTGTCTGAATTGATCATGCTGGGGTTGCACATGTGTTCTGGCACTTCCACCAGCACGCCTCCCACTTTTAAAAAGCCTTAAAATGTTGTGGTATGCTATAACAACATGTCAGAAATTGTGCTGCCCAGGCCCAGCAATCACCTTTGCCTCTGACTCCTACAGAGTCCCCTGGTGACGCACAGTGACACTGCTCTACACATCCAGGTGTTTTACTTGGCCCTCCAGACGAGCAACAATGTCCAACCCCAATTAATCTTTGACTGCAGCATCAAAACCAATCAGACCTTAAAACACTTCCTGACTAAATTAGCAACCTCTGTTTACTGCTGCTTTTACCATAATTCATTAATAACACTGAAGAGCTTTCACTTTGAAAGCACCTCACTGGCTATTAAGGGCCACAGCACACATTATGGAAATACAATTGCAGAACAGCAGCCACACGTGTGGCTTGGGTCCTGGCTCTGTCTGCCGTGCCTAACAAATCCAGTCTGCAAACCTGGAGAGCACCTAGGAAGTCTCAGGGTGTCTGTCCCCTCCAAGCCCCCAGGAGCAGCCAGCAGCTATGTCCTCACCTGCCTGCAACCTGCCAGCAGCCCGTTCTCCTGCTGATACAGCCGTGCTCAGCCTCAAGCAAGACTAAAGTGGGGCAAGACCAAAGTGCTGCTGGCAGTGGAGGTGTGGAGAGAGGACATGGATGTGCCAGGACACTTGGCCCAGCAGAGCCTTTCTTAGTTTTGCTAGCACAGTGAGGAAAGCTCAGCTGGCCTTGATGCAAAGGCAAGTTGACTGCTGTTTTATTACTGATCCTTCATGTCGGTTCTCAAATGTTCCCCTTCCACTTCCATCTGGCTCTGGATAGAAACATATCAGCCTCTGAAAACAAGGCTGATGAAACCTGTTGCTTTCTCCTTCCTTGCAACATGAAGTGTATGATAATGTAATCATCAATAGGAGGGACTGTCCAGAATAGCATGGGTGCAAAAATAGTATGTCCTCTGTGTGTGTGTGTGTGTGTTTTCCCTGTGACACCCTCCTATTTCATAATATAGTCAAGGCAGGGTTTCTCTTGTTTCCCTGCTTGTGCAGAAGTCATTGTAGATGGTCAGGCACCATGTGAAATTCTCCACATCTACAGGAACCCATATCCTGGCTCCTGTGCACTCTGCAAAACTAGAAATCAAATCCACTGGGCAACAACAGTAGATGTTGCTCAGCTAGAAAACTTGACTCACTATCAAGAAAGAAATTAAAAATTATTGAAATGAAAAGCATTTATCTTAAAAGCCCATTGGACGCTATTCCCCAGGCTACCTGGCACCACAGTCAGTCTCCATCGCAACAGCATCCACACAAGTTGTAATCAGGACCAAGTGGTCACACTGGTGGCTTCTCTCCACACTTCCCAGGCTGCAGCACAATAATAGCAACAGCATCTCTTGCATTTCATATCGTCTGCAACCTTAGAAACACCAGCAGAAAACAAAATGCTATTAAAGTGTCTCTACCAGTGAGACAAAGCTGATTTGTGGCCTAAAGGGTATATGAGTAAAGATTTAAATGGTCATTTTGGTGTGTGCTTAACTCAAGTTACAGCCATCCACAGCCATCTACACTATTTCCATGCTGGTGTTTATCTGGGCCCATCTTCTGGCATTTCTGGTGTTTTTCTCATTCGCCTTGGTGCACTTGAGAGCTGGCAGCACAGAGAGCACTGAGGTGACCCAAAAAGAGAGGGAGAAGTGCAGTTATCCAAGCCTGAAGAGAAGGACACAGAAACAACACTTGGCAGGAATACAGAAGTCTCAGTAAAGAGATAGAAGGCATAATGAAATCAGCAGACCTACAGTATAGGGCCAAAGCTGTTGGAACCCAGGATTTATGATGTCCCACCAGGTATGAGAAAGGCAGACTTTTTTCCTTATCTCTGTTTTCCTAAATAGATGGTATATTATGACAAGACTCCCTTGGCAGTGGATTTGCATGAATAATGTGGCTGTATGTACCCAAGTAAATAATATTTTGTTCTCAAACATTCCCAAATGGTGTTTGTGTAATTCTGAAGTCTTAAAATCCTACCTGCCTGGCAAAAGTTTGGCTGCAGGAATTAAAAGGAAGTGATGCATCCTGCAGGACAGAAAACCCTCTCCAGGACTGCAAGTATGTGGAAATTCCAGGGCTGCCCAGAAGAGACTTCACCCACTGTGTATCTGAAGCTACTTCTTGGTTGACAGCAGCTGTTGGATACTCTGTGACACCACAACAGACCAAATTGCTTCAGGAAACAGAAAACTGTCAAGCAGATGCTGCTAGGACATTCATGGTGGGAGGAAGTACTAGGAATTTTTATTTAGGTACACTATTTTCAATAGTGACACTCTATAAAGGGCGTTTTGAAAGAGCTGCTCTGTCGTTGCTTATAGAGAGCATCAGAAAGCATCTTCAGAGGTGTACAGCTGCAAGATACCATGTGAGAGCATTGGATCAACACCTGAGCAGGGTTTGCTTTAAGGTCTCCTGTCCAAATACTGACAAGTGGAATTCAAAAAGAACGAACAAGCAGGAGCACAGAAAAGTGGAATAAATAACTAAAATATTATTTTGTGTCAATGAGAGAATAACTAAAAGAAACAAGTTGAGCTACTTATTTCTAAAAACTTAGTCAGAGAGACCAGTTACCAGGCAGCATCTCTAGAAAGGGAAATGCTATGTAAAAGTGGTTTGTAACTAATTAAACTGGAAATTATTTTTTTTTTCAATTTGATGCTCTGTCATTGCTAACAGGAAAAACAGAGAGGATGTTGCGGTAACTCAAAGATTCTGGTGTGACTAAGGTACTTAAAGTGGCCCATATGGATTCCAGACCACCCACCAACCCACCCCAGCCCTTCGTCAAGTCAAAACAAAGCATTACATTTTTGAAGAGTTGCAGCTATGGCAAAAAATACAGGCCTCTAAAAAGCTTATTATTAGACACTGCCAAGACAGTTTTTTGATGATAATTTCTGTTAATTTGGCAACACAAATAAAACACCGATATTTTTTATTATGGTACGTGATGTGAGGTGGAGGCTCTTTGGCAGGTGTTCATCTTTAGGGCTCATCTCTCAAAGGAGATGAAGGGGGCAGGACATGATGGCATGCTCTCACAGTTGCAAATTCTCACACATTCATCTCAGTGAGACAGATTGTCCTTTCTACAATGTGGGAATAGTGCCCTAGAAATGACCAGCACAGAGCCAGTGTGAGGTCATCACTGAAATCCGGGGTCATGGGCAGCTGCTCCTTATAGAGCAGCAAGAGACATCCTGTTCCTACACAGCTGAGTTTCTACAGGAGAACAAAAAAGTCTGTGGTGTGCAGCCAGGACTACTGCTCCTGTTCCAGATGGTCCACTGAGAGATTTTCTAACCTGAATGATCTAAGAGCCCAATTGCCATTTACATGTAAAATTAAACTCCTAAGCAGTTTGTGCTATGCCTGCAATTAGTTTTACAGCTGTTAGGTTTCTAGTTTTGAAATCAGTGCCTTTATTATGTCCCCAAAGATGGTCCTTTCCCCAAGTGTGGCTTGTTGGCTGAAGTCAAAGTGCCCAGTGGAGGGTCAGTCAGTGCTGTCCTCAGAGTCTGATAAAGTGCCCTATGAAATATCTTTGTAGGGCATTTCTGGAGGCTGTTGCAACACTCAATAAACCCTTGTATCATATTCTCATGACTCTATTTTCAACAGTGTTCTTTCATTATAGCAGGCAGCACCTGCGATTTTCTGATTCTGAAGCCTTGAGGTCCCAGTGCACCTCTGTGCTCACACTTCTATTGGGACACATCATACTTCTACTTCTGATTTTATGGGGATTTATCTTTCTTTAGCCAGAACTTTTTGATTAGGATTAGCTATACAACACAGTTTACATCATGTTGAGTTTGTTTGGATTTTTTTGGGGCCGGGTCTGACAAAACCAGATAAGGAGGCTGAGCATTCAAGGAAAAGCTGATAAGAGTGATTAATTTCGTACACAAAAAAAAGAGAAACAATAGAAATGTTAGTTTTGTACCAAGAATCAAGAAAATGTGTTTTTTGTTTCTTTTATTTCTAGATATTTTCTGTAATCATCTGAGGTGATGCACAGAGGTGTGTTCTGTCTTTGGAATTGTTCAGCTCACACTATCCTTGTTGTCCTCGCTGTCATCCTGTAGCAATTAAGTAGGGAAGGTTCATAAGGTAAGTCCCAGGTGAAAAGGGAAGGAGCAAGACAAAGTGTTGCTCCTCTGGCTGCTGTGGGGTGAGGTGGCTGTGGTTCATGCATCATCCCCATAAGAGCTGGCAGGAGCAGATGCTTCTGAGCTCAGGTCATTGACTGCCCACCTGCTTTCAGCATTTGTCCCAGCCAAGTTCCTCCTTGAGGCTGTGGAAAGGATTCCTCAGTACATGGAGGCAGGAAAAGTGCCACTTGTAGGGCCAGGATTAAAGGATCAGAGCTTGCGGGAGCGGTTTTGGGCTATTGGGATTGAACTCACTGTCTGTTCCAAAATAATGGACAGCACTGCAAATTAGGTGGGTTCTCTCTCTGCTGAGAGGATATTTTAGCATCTTCGACAAGCGGTCTGATCTTTGAAGCCTGATGCAATGTGTTCCAGCTTTTCATGACAGGGACGATACAAGCCTGTAAGAGGGTCATGGAAGGGCAGAGTGTTGGGTCTTTTTTTTGCTAAGAAGTGTTGTTAAGAGTGGAATCTTTTATTTCTGCCATTTAACTTGCACATGAGACACCCAGAGACAGATATTAAGACATGGATTATGACCCAGGAACATCAGACTGAGCAGAGCAAACTCTTCAGTGAAAGAAGAGAGGGAGAGAATAGCTGGAGCAAGTACAGGTCAGCTATGCGGAAGAGAAGCAAAAGGGCTTTGAAGGCCAGGGGCACCTGTGTGTACCTTCTGCCTGCTTTTCTGAAGTGGGACTGTAGGAGAGGATCCTGCATATTGAGACAATATTTCATGATGGCAGATTTTGGGAAGCTCTCCAAAATTGTGACAAGCCAAATCGCAAGAACTCTGATGGATGAATCTCCAAGTGTTGGAAATTATCTGGTTTGTCTGCACAGAGAAATTGCAGAGGCTTTAAATATCCTGGAGTCAAAGCTCTGTGATCTCCACTGTGAATGAAGATTATATTTGTATAAAGGTGTATGATGCCAATACAACCATTTCAGTATGTGGTGGGGGGTGGAGAAAGAGAGAACACACTTCCAACTGAAATAGTTATGCCTGTAGAAGAAAACAGTGACTTGGAACTACTTAAGCAGAATATATTTATCATACCAACTAGCTCCAAAAGGCTGCATTATAGTCATTAGGAGATGAAATTTATATCCTAGACTAAAACTACATTTGAGACTGTAATAATCTGGTTATGTCCTTTCTACTGGCTTCTGCCACACCTTCTAGCTCTAAGGAGCTGGAGGAAACTGTCCTGAAGGAGGGGTAATTTTCTTTTTTGTTCTAGTTCCTCAGCAGACATGGCTGTGGAATTCTTTATTGGCAACAATATATATCATAGCTTCAGTAATTCACATGGGAGTGGATTTCAGGTTAAAAGTTACTTAGATAGACTCAGCATTTTTGCTCGAGTCCCCTGGCTTCCCGAGCAAACATGAATGATTCTGGATTTTCTCAGATCTTTGGAACCAAAACAACTTTTATGCGGCTAGATGGGCTGACTATATAGAGGTGTACAGTACCTTTCTGTACATACACATTTGGACTTGGGCTTGAGCTCCACTCCAGTGAAGTATTAATTGATAGTGGAGTATGACTACCAGCATATTCCTAGATTAGCCAGAATTGATTTCATTTGCCTAGTTCCCAATAAAATTCAGAAAACATTTTTCTAGGCAGCAGTGAAAGCAAGGGAGTGCCTCATCAGTGCCTGAACCCTCTTCTAGGAGTGGAGGGGAGGATATCTTCTACAAACAGATGTCACAGAGATGGCTGCCCTGGCAAAACAATAGTGTCCCAAAATAGTGTCTGCCAAGGACCTGGCAGAGGAGGGGGGAAAGATCAAGTGAGTAGATGGGGTAGAGTTCTCCATATTGATAATTCAGCTGACACAGGGGCTGGTATTCTGAAAGGAAAACTTTGGCTGCCTGACTGCCAGTTTCCCTGTCTGGCGAACAAAGAGTTTCAGTGTGGCTTCATCATGATGTCTCTTCACCTTTCATAGGACCAACAATTACACAAACTCACTAAAGAGTCACTAAACTTTGTCTCCATTAAACTTATAATACTTCAGCAAAGTTGTAACCAGTTTACAGTAAGGCTACTAAAGTTATCCAAATCTCTTTTCTAGCCCATGTAACTTAAAAACAATGTTATGTATTAGTCTGAGTGTAGATAACTGTACATTATTCTAGTTTTATATAGAATAACAAAGACCTATGTAGTTCAGTAACCCATATACAGGAAAAAGAATTCAGCTTAACTATCCCACAGCAAATTGCTCTGTCTGACTGTAGCAACCCTGCCTTAGTTTTTTCCCTGTGATGAGACCAGACGTGCTCCTGTCCAGGGCTTACATATTTCTGAATGACAGACAAAAGCTAAAGGTTGAGAGCAGCTTTCTTGTTTGCACTAGGAAAATTGAAGTCTACAATGTAAGCAGCTTATCATCTGAAATATTTATGTATTCTTCCCTATAAAAGCACCTATCTTCTCTGCAAAAGTACAGTGAAGCAAAATGCACTTCCTGCTGCTTAAAATGGTCATCAAGGGCCTCTTAATTGATTATTGTGAATTTCAAATTATTTTCTTCTTTAGTTCTCTTTGCTGCATCTTTTGTCTTTAGAGACAGGTCAGCCTTCCTGGAGGGCACACAAAACCTCACTGAATGCAATGCTTACAAACAAGGTCCATTGCAGAAAATGACTTCCAGTGTCAAATATTTTGCATTAAAACTGTCCACCCAGTGAACCCTTCTTACTCATTTTATTTTGCTATTTGATGAGTTTAGGACAACAAAAATATCAGAAGTACACAGATCAAAATCCTACTTCATTACTTGGGCTACTCTGTGTCAGAGTGAATACTTGATAACTGGACCCTATGGATGGAAAGGGAAGGAGGGTACAATAATTTAAGCATTAGTCAAGGTTTCAAAGACCTGTATTCAGTTCTTAGCTATCAAATGATCTAAGTCTCTCCATCATCCATCTATGAAACACTTTCAACAGCTGTAGCCTTTTTCTGTAAGAAGTCTTATGAAAGGGAATGTATCAGCACCAAGAAAATGTCTGGGTATCATACAGCTGTGTCAGCCAGTAATGCAAGCAATGTATTGGACAGCGTAGCGAAGAAAACGTTTTCCCATTTGCCATGTTAAGCTATGAGTCTTAGAAATGGTGAAATAGTGTGATTTTCCTCTTCCATTGATTTCCAGCATTTTAGCATTTTTTGTAGCCTTCTGTAGTCCTCTCAGATTCCTTTCCAAGTCGGAAGATAACTCACGTATGCCTTCTGTACCTTGCACATCTGATACACAACATCAAGACATGTTGAAGAGGTGGTGAGAAGGTGTTGTGCAGATCCATGAGGGAACAGGAAATTTCCCCTGATGTCTCTGTCTGTGAGAAAACACACAGCACTGGAGTTATAGGAATGTTTCTCACTTGAGCTATTAGGAACTTGATGAAATTGCAAATATTCTCATCTTCTCTTCCCTGAAGCTTCTCTCTAGCCTTGGCTGAAATTGCAACAAATGTTTTCTTTGCTTGGAGGGAAAATAAAAAGAGAAGGCAAAAAGTGAGAAAATGAAATTTTCTTTAAAATGTATTTGGAGCTGATGCAGTAAATTTAGTTGCTCAGTTGCTGCTTTGCAGTTGTTTGTGTTTCTGCCATCACCCACTAATGTAGTTGAAAAGCTAACTACTGAAGTCAGTGAATGTCTTTTGATTTATTCTTTCCTCTATTTTATATCCAGTATATATTTTCATAAGTTGGGCTGTCATTACAGTGAAGGTGAAATTTCTGTCCTTTTTCTAGAGACTAATTGTATAAGAAAATAAAACCCCAAAATATTTATAGTATCAACTGCACTGTACCTGAGTATACCTAGAGTCTAAAAATACTGATTTTAATTAGCGACCTCTTCGGGGTGAAGGCAAGAGCTCCATTTTTAGTTACAAGATATTGGTGGAGGTGGAACTCCAGGACAGTTTCAGGGCAATAAGTAGCACGGATTTTGGTAGCACATTTCCTCGCCCAGCAGTGGAGTGCAGAGGGTTCGTGACTGTGCTGTTCAACCTCACAGCATGCTTGCCCTGTAACTACAATGTGACTGAGACATCTTTAAAACCACAGTGTTCTATATTAAAGATCCCATTGATGGCTAAGTGATGCTAGGCTGATGCTAGACTGCCAGAACTGCCTGCTGTTATGGGGAAACAATTATGTACTGAATACCTAAAGACAGATATATTTGATGGAAAGAACTGGAACTGGGCTTGTAAAAGATAACTGTGAGTTAATCAGTGATATAAATCAAGTTTTTCAAACAGTTGCATTAGAGAATTCTCCTTTGAGTTCTGCTTTTGTGTGTGCATTCCTAAAGTGGAAGGCAAGACAAAATTACTCCATCAAATTATTTGCCAGAATTATAGTCTGGCACATTCTGCTGTCTGACTAGCCTTGGTGGCCAGGGTTAATATTGCTTTAAAAACTGAATTTAAAACCTTAAATTCAGTTTTCAAAGTTTTAAAACCTAAAATCACTATCTGATTCAAAAAATCTCAATCTTAAATATTATATTAGGGAAGGGAGGGGTGGGGGGAACTTTTATCTTACACAATGCTATAAAATAGTAATTGTAATTGGACAGCAGTTGTGTCTTGTTAGTTCTATTGTTCTGAAACAGTAATGATAGAAGACCATTTCCTTGCCTGTATCTAGACACGTGCAGATGTTACTGCAGGGTAGCTTGTGAAGAAGCTAGCATTTGCTACTCGGAGTACCAGCCTGTGTGCATGCTCTGACCTTACAGTAAGTTTCAGTAATCTTGCTCCCTTTTCACTAAACCTAAGTCCCTTCAAGCTTTCATTTACTGCTGCATAAGAACATGTAACTGGGAAAATAAATAATATTAACTTATTCCTCTGCTTGAGCTATTCCGTAGCTCTGCACTAACTTCAGAAGAGCAATATCTGGTTCTGAGAGCAAAGGGGATCAGACTGGGGTTCACAGGCTTGGAATTTTCAACAGGGCCTAAAGGAGAGGGGTCAGTACCCACTAGTCCATGGACCTCCCTTACACCCTTGAGAAAGTATCGTGTGCTGTGCTTATCTCTGCATTCCTAGTTACTAGCTCCAAATAGTTTAGGAACAGTCAGGTTATTGCTCCATGCTATGATTAATATGATACGCTGTTCATGTGCTATCATCTGGGACATCTCGGTCGTTTAGGGACACAAACAGCTATCAGCAGTAGGTTAGGATAGATGAAGGGCTTGAGCAAACTCTGCTGAAGCCAGTGTGAGTTTTTCCCATGACTCTGATCTGAAGATAGATAGAATCATTCTGGCATGAAATTTATGCATACTTCTTAGTCTCCCTGTAGGAAAATGTGGAAATAAAACATTGAAGGAGGGCTTAAGAGAAACTTGTTCAGCTGTGATCAGTCGTGCACTAAAGACTGTGCTCTCAGGCATGCAAGCTGGTCTGCTCCAACTTCGCCAATTCCATTTACAGTGTGTTTACCTGTTACGTTAAGGAAGATGGAATGTTTGGTGGTTTGTCCTTTTAGATGCTCTTTCTCCTCCAGCTGTTGTCAAATACAATGAATTGTTACACGGCTGCTGAATTTATGCTGTTGTATGACTGCATTTGTAAGGAGGAAGAGCCCAGTCTGAAATGAGCCTTGTTTCTCAATGGCAGGAGCAGTTGCAGCAGGTGCTTGCTAAGAATACCTCTGGAAGAGAGAGGAAGAGCAAGTATGCCTGTGTATATCACTTTGCACACTGACACTCTTCCCAAGGCAACTGAGGAAATAAGCCAGATAAGGTTGAAAATAGCAGCTATTTGACAATCCTTTTGTCTAATTCTACGAAGATTTAATCAGACCTGTATGTTTGTCATGAGATTCATTTTAAGAAACAGCTGTTCAAAGAAATCCTCTTATTTTTCTGCTGTCAGTCAGTATCAGTTTGCTGCCCCAGTGGTAAACATTCACTTCCACCCTGTGACTATGTATTCAGCCAGTGGGAATTCACACCAAGCAGTCAGCACCTCTTTATTACTGAGAATTTGCACTATCTGTGTGCAGATGTTCCTGCTGTTAACTTGAAAATCTGGCTGTATAGTGCCAGAAATATTTATGAATCTGGGATTCTCTTCCTGGGTCTGCTGCTGAAGCCTGATCATTTGACTGTAGTTAGTGGAGATCTCACAAAAGATTCACCAGCAGGACTGGTACAAATACTACTCTCAAAAGAAGTAGTTACTCAGGTGACCAGAAGGAGCTGCTCAGGTGTGTTTATTGTAGGTTAGAAAGTGCCTTTGAAGGTAAAATCTTCTATGTAGATACAGATTATGTGCAGCAGTGATAACGATTTCTAACAATGTCTTCAAGCACCGACCATAATAAAACTCTGTGCTACGGTGCCTGTCCTTGAATTAATACCTACACATTGTAATGATGTGGTTTTATGTGGATAACTCTCCACCAGGAACCAGAGAAGGATGTTAATTTACACTGCACAGTCATCTAATTAAGTTGCTAAAATTCATTTTGTCCACAGTACTTTGGGCTGACTTTTAGTTATGTAAGAGCATAGTAGATGCCACTTACATATATTAGAACTGAGAAGAGGGATGGGTATAAGATGGTAATGTTTGCAGGTAATTAGCTTGTTTAGGCTAGATAAATCTGGAAAAAGTGAGGATCTTCACAGGGATATAGCCAAATCTGGGGATGGGCAGCAGGCTGTGAAAGTATGTGGGTGTATCAGTGAGTATAGGGGAGCTAGAGGCACATAGGATCTATTGATACTTCTCATGTGAGTTAACTGCAGCCACAGAGCCAAGGCACTTACTACCACTGACTGTCTAATGGTGCTTCATTAGCACCATGCTTTTGAAATAAATTCAATCTATTATGGATTACAGGACAAATTTATATAATTTCTCATATTTTGCCCAGATATTGGCCCCTCACAGACAAAAATACCATGTCCTGGATGATCTTGAGTGAACTAATCTGGCACAAAAGTTTTTAAAAGATTAAAAGCTTTATAGTCCATTGCCATTCTTCTGAATCATTCCCATTATTAATTTCATCTCCTTATAATACCTCTTTTCAACAGGAAGCTATCAAGTGGATTCCAAGAATATGGTCACTCTGACCCAGCTCATTCAGATTCATTTGTCTCGTGATAAAAATTACAGGCAGAATACACCAGGTGTACAGAAGAATACAAATAGTTCAGATGTCTATGTGGAACCACTGTAAGTAGATCTTTTCTCTCCAGTAATGTAATTTTATCTTGCTGTATCTAATTGAAGGTGGTTGCTGAATCTAATGATGAGATTGCTCTGTTTTTTGTCTTAACAATGTCTCTAAAGCCTGAAGCAATGAGAGAAAAATCAAGATTATTTTAAATTATCTGGTGTGAATGATTCCACTGTAGCACAGAAGGATATTTTTCTTGGGCTTTCATAGATTTCAGTAGCTCGAAACTATATTGTCTTCTTTTATGGAAAAGTTATAAAACCTCCTGTAAGGTGAGAAGATTCATGAATTGGTTTAGTAGTCAATCACCAACATGTGAGACAGACACTGAACTAGCTAAGCATTCTCTTAGATACATTACCCCCAAAAGCAGTTTCTGACACTTCTAAAATGTAAAATGATGATGTGATGCTTCTGATTTGGTGATAATTTACTTATTTAGGTGTGATTTGCATGAGAATTTGTGTTTGCAAAAACAGACACAGGTGGTTGTTCTGCAATGTTAAACCAGGTGGCCTCATATTCATGGTCAATGTGCCACCTGGAACACAGCTTGGGAGCCTCCTTGCCAGCCATAGACCTCTGACACTCGAGCAAGAGCTGGCTCACCATTCTGCCACAGAGGTCTGTTCCATTCATACCTAGCCCCATCTTTTAAATTATTCAACAGGTTTGGTCCCTGCACTAGAGGGCAGTCAGAGCCAGCTGCACCAGCTGGCAGGTATGTCACACCAGCCCCAGGAAAGGTGGGACAAATCTCAGGACCTGATTTTCTTCCTTCAGTCCCTTAGTATTCGCCTTTACCAGGGCTAGGAATGAGCAGCACAGGCTCTGCCACTTCTCTTCATGAATGAGAAACTGAGGTGCAGTGGCTGAAGGCCATGATTTCAATAGGATAGGGCTTGGACAGCTGGCACTGGTTTCAGTAAACATTTAAGAGCTTGCGATTGTCTGGAAAATCTGTGTGAATAGGTTTACATAGTCCCTTATACCATCACTGAAGCCATCAAAGAATTTCTGTTCCCTGCAAAGCTTTGTGCTATTCACAAGTCCAATTGACCTGCTGAACATCACTTTTATAAACTACTACATTCACTTGTTTGGAAGGTCCTGCAACATCTTAAATCCTGTTTAAATTGTAAGCAACACAATAGGAATATCCATTCCCTCACCTGCTTTCTCCCCAGGGCAGCTGAACATGCCTGGCTTCTGGCTGTAGGTTGGTATGGTCTGTGCCCTGTGGCATGTGGTGTGACAAGGACAAGGGATTTGGTAGACCCTTTAAGAGTGTGGGCTCCCATGAGACAGAATTCACTGAATATTTGGAAAGGTATGCCGTCATGTGAGTGGGGAAGTGTGTGTGAAGAACAAAGCAGAAGTAAAACTGGAATTTGATGGC
Organism: Pyrgilauda ruficollis; assembly: GCF_017590135.1. Lineage (NCBI taxonomy): Eukaryota > Metazoa > Chordata > Aves > Passeriformes > Passeridae > Pyrgilauda > Pyrgilauda ruficollis. The sequence goes on from NW_024515875.1 coordinate 5,071,511, forward strand.
AATAGGTCCAGGATGATGAGTATTTGATTTTTTTTTAGGGAGGAAGGAATTTTTCTCCCTCTTAGCCAGCACTGAATCATTCATGGAATTCTGAATTTGCCTCTTGAGAAGGTGGTGTTGCCTGATGCCTCAGACAAGATACTAAACTTGGTGGTTGCTAGTGTGACCTGGCCTAGCAGATCCTGTGCTGTGTTAGAGGAAGAACTCTGGCAACCACCTGCTTGGATATTTCTACCCTTGTGTGCAACCAGATTTACAGCACCACAAATATGAGGAAATTATATCCAAAAAGGAACTTCACAGAAATACCATGCTGTTAAGGAATAACAATTTTTTATAAAGTTGAGTTTGCAGACTAGCCCCAAATGGATTTTGGGTAAAAGCTGGGGTTTTTTCCATCAAAAAGCTGAAAAATGGCAGAGAAATAGAGGATGTCTTATTATCTCTGGTGAAGGGCCATGCCACCAAGCTATCTTGGTCAATCCTGCTCCTCCTTTGGCCCTCACATGCACTGCTCAAGACTGTCTGCAGCCCGGTAGCCAAGCCTGGCTTTCCACCATCTGCACCAGACAACCTTTCCTTTGGGCCTGCTGCTGCTGTTCAGTTTGCCAGTTCAAATGGCAAACACGGGTACAAACATTACCAAAAGCAAAGCCCCGTGTGGAAGGGACAGTGTGCATCTGGACCTGGTCCAAGTTGAGTAAGTCGTCTTTCTTCCAGGAACCAGGAAATATCTTCAGGGGATTTTTTTTCCTCCCTAATTCCTGCTTATTCTATTTATAAAGGACTGGCAATTTGTAAACATCCTCAAAGCACAAGGTGCACTCTGAGTTTTTGCTTTCTCAGGTTTCATATCTGCTTACATTACAGTAAGTCTAAATGAATAAAGGGCAATAGTAACATCCCCTTGCTTTGTTTTTTGGCTGGCATTTCCAGTCTGTTCTAGAACAGCTGAACCCAGGAAGGCATTCCCACTGTTGTCAAGGGCTCGAAATGAATATTCCAGAGCCAGTCCTACATTTTTTTTTATTTTGCATGCCCTAGACTCCCACCAGTTTCACTGGATGCTGACGATTTTTGCCAATGGTAGCATCAGATCCCCGAGCAAGGATCCATCTCCTGTGCTGAAGCTATAGGAGATTCATGTTTCATTTCCCTGTGCTGTGTGTAATCCTTTTATGCAGCATAAAAACATGGGGAGTACAAAGCCCCACCATTCTGATTTCATAGTTTGTGCAGCACCTTTGCACTCCCCTTCTGTAGGGGACTGTATGCAATGCAGGGCAGTGAGGAGGAGGAGAGCTGGGGCCTTGGGAAGTGCTTGTTCTGATGACTGAAACTTAGTAGCTCTTGGGGATGACCAAAATAATTTAAAAATAAACCCAAACCCAAATCCTTCAATAAAACATCAAGGTCCTTTCCTGTTTATCCTTCCCCTTTCCATTTCATCCTTTTTTTTTTCACTTGTCTCCTCCTTTTTATGTCTCCTCTCCTATAAGCACCAAAATTTCTTTTGACCTTCCTCTCAGTTAAGACCTCTCTCAATTTTTCAGACACCTCTGGCCTCAAACAGGAGCTGATGTGCCAAAACCCCATGAGAGAGGTCTATTCTCACAGTATTTCTGACCTATTTTTCTTGTGAGTGGAGATGGGTGCCCTCAGAAGCTCAGAATGGTATCTAGGGTTTCAGATGTTTTCCCTGACCACTGTGGCACTTGTCCATCACTTGTCCAGAGCACATACTCTGTGTAAATTACCTGTCTGCTTAAGGGAAAAAGGAGTCACCACAGGGGTGAACTGCTGTCAGTTTGGAGAGTGAAAGGGTAGGAAATGTCACTCTGCCTTCTCTTTGGTAGGGAAAACAGTGGGACAGCATATCATAAAATGACCACTTGAAAGGCAGTAAGGGACAAAAGGACTGAATTCAGTCACATTTCAGGTCAGCTGGGTGCCAGGTTTTCTCTCGTCCAAGGTATGATAGCTGTTTCAAGCATTTTTCTTCATGACAGTAATAGTAGACAAGGTTTATGAATAAGAAACTGGAAGACAGAGACATAAAGATGACAATTGCTTCACAACACAAAGGGGGGGGCTATTCCCAAGGAGAAAACACTGGTGCTTAAAGCCGGACCTAGACCACTTTCGGATGAGGCAGGGTAGACAGTAGCACAATTCCATCAGCCCAGTGCTTGCTCTGGTGCTGACAAGGAGTCCTGGCTAGTTGTGCCTTTTTCTGTAGCTTTATTGGCCAGTTTAAAACCAGCTTGTGTGTGTCAGTGCAGGCTGAAGCTGAAGATGTGATTTTGGTTGTGAAAGAAATGGCAGACCAGAAGCTGCAACACTCCCTGGCACTCCATGTCTTCTCTTTTTCCTGTATTATCCAGTACTGCCTCCCCTTTGTCTGTCACCTTGCACCAAAAATAACATCATATCAGATTGATTCCTGGCATATCATTTTGGAAGCACAGACATGCTGGACTCTGTCAATGAAGTTTATATAACATGAAAAGAATATTTTAAAAAAATAGACAGTTCTACAGTTCTCTAAAACTCTTAATTGACCTGCATTAACCCTTCCATATAAACAGCCTTAAAAACTCTGCAAGTCAAAAAAGCATTGAGGAGTCTTCCTCCTCAATGCTTTTTCCCATAGATTTGGTGGGTCCCAGATAGCGTGGTTAATTTGGAAGGCAAATACCATAGAGATGATGCCCAAGGACAGAAGTCCACTCTATTGCCTTCATGGTGCAGAATATATCCAGGCAAGGGCAGAAGAGATGGCGGAGCAACAAGCCCTATTGTGTTTCACTGAATTAAGAACCAATTCCACGGCAGCAGTTATGTTGATTTAGTAGTAATTTTACCTAACAGTTTACCATACTAGCACTGCAATTCCAAACAAAGCCCTAAAACCTTTAATAATAATGCCTGGGTTTAAAGGAAGATGTATTTCACCTTTTTTTGCCTCTTTTGCTTTCCTTCTCCTTTGGAAAAATGCCCAACAGAAACCATGTGTGTTACTTGTACACAGTAGTACATAAAATGAGAAAACTTTTCAGAAATTTTTCTCTTCTTGTGTTAGAAGTGGATTCAGGCCTATAAATAGATGCATTCTTTACAGCATTAGCAGTTTGTTTCAATTTTAATCAGCCACATTGCTATCCCAATATCATTTAACCTGTAATCGTCTTTTGTCCAGAAGTCCAAATATTAGCATTGCTAATAAGAACTCACTAAGGTGGCACTCAGGGGGGTTATATCCTCTGAATGCTGCCAAGTAGTTAAGTTATAATATAGTCAGAGATTTGAAAGGCTGCAGTTGAAGTACTCTTCCTCTTTAAAAAAATGACTATTCTGGGAACTAACCATCCAGTTACTACAATTACTCATTTCCAGTAGCAGCAGGTCCAACCCAGTTCAAAGGTAAAATACCTGGTGAAGTGTAATGGCATAGTCTACAGGGAAGTTCTTCTCTGAGAACAAGTATGATCACCTTGAAGCAAGTACATTAAAAATCCTTGAAGATTTGTACTGTACATGGTGTTGCTAAAAATGCTGCTTTATTCAAATTCTAACATTATATTTAAGCAAAAAATTCATAGGCTTTTTTCTTAATTAATAGGTTGTGGGAATGTGTAGGGCAAAGCCAGCTGACACTGAACTCTAAAATGCCTGATTTAGCAGAGCTGAAGGGAAATCCAGGAAGAACATTGCTGTGCATGGCAATCTGGCAGTGTGCACATAAGCAAATGTTCTGGTGCCATGGACATTTTAGATCTGAAATATACGTGCAGCCTTTAGATCAAAGGGTTCCTAAGTGTTTTATTATGCCGATCTATCTAATAATACTGAGCAAACTCCAAAGTACCAGTTATCTGGTAAACATTCACTTACCCACCTCTGATATGGAGCAATTGCAGGACACAATCATAGTCACATTCTAAAGCATGCAACAAACTAATTTCAGTTTTGTGGCAGAAAAACTGGAAGCTCTTACTCTCACACGAAACGACAGGAGAAAGTCTTGCAGCTGATACCCTTGCCATAGTTTCATGTATGTATGTACCTCAGTCTTTTTAAAAGAGCAGAGGAGATGTAATGTGAGGTTAGGGGCAAGATCCTGCTTGGGTATGGGGATTGCCCTGGGAGTTCTCATGGAGAAGAAGGTGGAGAGGGTGCACAAGCACAAAGAGACCAGTAGCAACTGAGATCTCCTTGAAGGTACACAGAGCAGATGAAGGGGGAAAGAACTGAGGACACAGACCTTCACTGGTAGGTTTGGGAGGGGGGTGAAGGAGTGGGAATGTTTGCAAGGCCTCTTTGCCCGTGCTGTCTGGTGTTGCACAGGTGTCTGTGCAGGCAACGGTGGGGGCTGCAGCACCTCTGCCAGGCTTCTGTGAGTTCCAGCTACTCTGAAATATCTGGCACGGAGTGTGTACAGAGTGCCGGTTGTTGTCAAGGCTGGGAAGTGGTGTTGGCAATACCAAGTGGAGTTGGGCCAGAAATGGCACTTCTTGGTTAACCACTACAGGCCGAATTAAACACAAGGTGCTGCAGCAAGTGGATGTAGGCTTGTCACAGAAGGTGACTGAGGAGCACCACGAAGGGCAGCAGCTCAGTAAAGGACAGGGCAGTGTGATCTTCAGAAAACAGATGTCATGAAACTAGAGGAGGAAGAGAAGGAAACACTCATCCCATATTCCTTGAAATTTCACTGGCTCCTAAGTCATAAGGCTTAAATGGTATTGCCACACTTTTCTGGCATTTGAATTAGGAAAGGTTCAAATGTTCTTCAGATGTTGAATACTGCAAATCAGCCAGAAACACCTTTTTCTTCTGCCAGCGGGACAGAGAAGAATTACAATTTTGCCTATTGCAGGGGGAAAGGGAGTTAAGTTGTTGGAGCTAGGGTATAATAGCACTTTTTAAGGTATGGATGGGGTTTGGTTGGTTTTTTTTTTCCCCTCCATACCAAGCTTTTCCAGCCCTGAATTATTTTAGTTAGAACATGTTGCTATTTTCATCTCTCATCAGTCCAAACCATTGACCTAGTACGTCTTCTGAGATAAAATGCATTATTTGATATGGGAAAATTGGTGTCAGTTAAAAAAAAAATTGCATGCTCACCAGACAAAGAGAGCCCTTAAGGACCAGGTCTCAGGCTCTATATTTGCATATGAGTGCTGACTCAGGTAACTGAGTTTTTGGCAAGATAGTGAGCACCCCACAATGTCACATTGAGGCCCAAAATATATTAAGGCATCTGTTCGCAAAAATCATGTGTGTGCTCACCCCATTTGTTTACAGAACTATCCAAAATAAAAGGTCAAAACATCACTGTAGTTTAGCTACAAGATTCTGAAAATAAAGAACAAGCAGCATGATTTCCTTCTCAAATTCAGTGTATTATGTGTTAATTTAAAACTTCCCACTCCTGTGGAGAACAAAAAGTGAACCTAGCTGGAGGCAAGTGGTGAAGATAAAGAGTTTGAATTGTTCTGACCCCGCAAAGAGAAAATCCCAAGCACACAAATCAACACTTCTATCAGTAAAATAAATCAGGTCCTTAACATTTTCACAGCCATATCTGAGTCATGGGGTTTTAATAACACCACCACGAATACCATTATTTATATGCCAATTATTTAATTATTCAAGGAAGAACATCCCCAGCCTAGGCTTTCTACCAACTCTCTTCTCACCATTCCTGGAGGGTTGCTCTGAAAAAAAGATGGCCTTACTCTCGCAGAACCCTGTAGAAGTCCGTGGGAGTTTGCTTTCACTGTGACTTGCAGGAAACAGTTGGTGAAAAGCTAAGTCTGATGGTGAGTGCTGTCAGGCAAATGGCCCAACCCAAGAAGGAATACAGGCACCTAGACACTCACTGATCTCTGTGACAGGCTGTGACCTACATTTCTTCAGGTGGCTTGCTCCTGTATCTTCGTTGTCTTTCAGGATAAATGCATCAAAGTTCAAAAGCTTGTTCATTTTCACAAAGAATAAAGAATGTGTGTGTTTTCAAGAGCTGTGGGCAAACTGGTCAGCAGTGCAGCAAGGAGGGTCTTAGGGAGGATGGTTAAAAAGCCGAGGGCAAATTTAGATTACTTGACATGCAGATGGGCTGTGCTGAATGCATTGTGCCTTGGCTGTGCTGTGTGGCCGGGCAGAGGGTGGCAGTGAGTCTGGGCACAGGCAGCGATGCCTCACAGCCTGCTGATGACGGCTGTGCTATTGGTGAAACAGGGACATCCAAGGATTCAGCCTCAGAGCAAATGGAGCCAGTGCTCTGGTGGCCCTGAGTGTCTTGTGCAAGCATCCTAGCTGCCCCAGTTTTCTTTTCCTAAAGAAAACCAGGGCATGGGAGAGCTGTATCCTCCAGGTATTTTTTATCTTTGCAGAAGTCCTCAGAGGCCATGAAACCTTACAATCCTTGGGGCAAGAAAATACAATGTGACTGAAAAGCTTCTCATACACAGATCTAGGAATGCATCAGGTTTAAGCATGGGCAGTCTACTGAAATGCAGCATATATTGCTTTGGTTTAGGAGTTGACAAGCCAAACTTTCATCAGTATCCACCACATATACAGATTTCCCTGAGAATTCCATGGTTTTCCCAGCCTGTGCCTTTTCAAGGTAGCATCATTGTCCTCTTAGAGTCACTGCAGCTTATTGCTGGGGACACCCACACCATGCAAGAAAAATCCTCACAAAGCACCTTCTTTCCAGTGTTGTTGCTTCTCTACTCTATGTGGAACATCTTCCAGACTAACACACAGATACAGAAAAACATTGCACAAGAAATGGATGCTTCCCTGGGCAGGCACAGAGCAAAGAGGATTTGTTCCACCCCTGTCAGATATCTAGAAGGTTAATATTGGTGGTGGTGCTCTTGCCTGACTCCCACCTTTCATGATCTGCAGACGACTTTGCATTGCTTTGATGCACAGTCTCCAGGGCTGGGTTAGCAATCAACCCTCGGAGCTCACAGGAGCACAGCCCACACCACAGTCAGCAATTTTGTCTCCTGACTTGACAAAGACCTTCACTCCACTTGCAGCTGCCCTGAACTTGCAGCTAGGTAGGATGAACAGAAGTTTTGCTGAAGTAAGATTAACAAGTTCAAGCCTTTATTAACATCCAACTTCCAGAAGTGGATGTGATCTAAGGATGCTTTTTTACTTCGTGAGAAGATAAAACATTGCTTAATTCCTTTGGGTAGGTTAAGATTTCTATTAGAACAAGAGGCTTGAAAAGGAGTACATGCTTTTTGGAGAGAGTGAGACAAAAAATAAATACAAAGAACCATCACATATGTATATAGCTACTGAAAAAAAATTTAAACATTTGAAGTGCAGTATTCAGCAGTGACAAATTATCCATCTCTTTTGTGTCTTAGGGAAAAGTATAATAAAATTGCAGACCTTGATCAATGGTAGATGAGTCATTTAATGACAAATGACTTATCATATAGTGACAAGTCCAAACCTTTTAATTCAAATACATTTTAATTTCCTGTCCTGCTTAATTATCCAATAATGGCAACTTAGATGGAGAATGATAGACTGTGCATACAAAGTATCTTAAACTCCAAATTTTATTTGTAAGCTATCAGTGAAGAGGATGCTAAATAGACTGGATCCTGACCTCTCCTCAGTGCTATTGCACTTACTTAACCCAGATGAGGAGCACTCCTGAACAGTTAAAATGAGTTCACCAGAACTTAAGTGAAACAGAGAAGTCATCACACTTTGAAAGGCAGAAAGAAAAATACATGACAGCTTGCATTATGACCTAGAAACTCAGCCACTGAATTTTCATAACCTTTCTGCTAAAACCAGGAATATATAGCCCTGCCTTGCTCCAGAAACTATAACATCCTGTCAGTTTATATGGAAAATGTGAATGTTCTCTCAACTTACTGTAGGCCTTTGTTTTGTTTGCTTTTTATCTACCTTGTTTCTCCTTCAGCCTTCTGTGTTTGCTAAAGCTATTCAAGAATGCAATGCCAAACAACGCCCTATTACTGCTCTGCAGCTTTTATTTGAGAAGGCAGCCTCTCAAATGTACTCATCCTAGGCAGCAATAGCTACCTTCACCCAAAGTTAGGGTTGCATAATCATTTCCATTTCAAGAGTTCTGGTGTTTTTTTTTTTTTTTTTTTTTTTTTTTTTTTTAATTGGTTTGGTATGTTTTTTTCTATTTTCCCCCCTGAAGTTGCTTGTAAATTCACTAGACTTGATTATTCAGGCTGAAATTTTCCATGCTGGATGTGTACCTCAGGCCTCTTTTCCTTAATTTAAAACAAAACATCTTCACTATCATCCATTTCTGAGAACAAGATGATGCAAAACATGTTCACTTCCCACATCAGAAATCTTACTGTAAATTGAAGCGCGCTGGTGCATTCACTCCTTCGCCTTGTTTGGAGGTCAATGCAAAGCTGCTCTGCTTCTTAGAAGAACCTTTGTCATTACTGTGGTATTTCTGGAAATTTGAAAAAGTGCAGGACTCAAATACTTCAGCTCTGCCTGGTTAGAAGGAACCTAGAGTTTGCAAACTAAATTCTGCAAAAATGTGCCAGCCTTTCCTGTGGAAACCAGCACAGTCTGAAGTGTCACAGCAGTGACACAGCACCTGCTTGGCCTCAGGCAAAGTGCACAGGCATTAGAGAAAAGAAGGTCAGCCACAGGCAGAGGATTTTCCTCTCCAGGTCCATAAGTAAAACTGGGTTTGTTGTTCATGTTCAGCACATAATTTACTCTATTTTCCTCTTAGGGAAAGTCAATGGTCATGAGTTTTTCACCAGGAGTAGTTTCTCTGTAACCTCAGGTGGGAAAGGGCTGATGAGGAGTTGATGTTCCAGGTATATCAGATAACCCCTGTGAGGATTAAGGTGAAATTTTGATATTGCCATTGTTTAGTTTCCTTATGGTACCTCAGAAGCATTGTGAAATATACTTCACACACCACCATTAACACTACAGCCCTTCAGAAGCCAGATCTGCCATTGCAACTATATTCAGCTCCCCTTTATGGCATGACAGTAGTGTGGAGAGTATAGAGAAATAATTCAGAAATTATGATGTCAATGTGACCAACTGGAAAGAAACATCCACCTCCGGACTCCACTCATTAAACTGTCTCCTCTGAAACTTATGACTTTTCCTTAATAAGATTCAAAGTATCACCATTTTCTTTACGTCAGGCTTCTTCCTCTCATTCCCTCTCCCTTTGGCCTATGTTAATGAAAATATTACTACACAGTGAATAAAGAGCACATATGTGGCTAAAAGCAAGCATTATGGCAAGATATTAAACCTCTCATCATAATAAAAAATAAAAGGTAAAAATGTATTTTTTGAGAGGCATAGGCTCTTTTAGTTACATTTTTCTTCTTCTGACAGAAGCTGTAGGAGCAGGTCTATGACTCTGCCACAAGCCTGGAGCAGCTGGGGACAGGTCTACTGCAAGCATGGACAGCACAGGGCTGCCTGGGGCAGCAGAGTGCTGGGGGCTGATTGCCACAGGACCTGCTCGGCCAGCACAAAAACTCAGGGTACTGCTGGAGCTGATGCTGTGGCAGAAAGGGCCAGATTCTTTCCCTGGCCCCTGGTGAATGAGGACAGGGTCTCAGCACATCTGGCTCCCATTCTGCTGCTTCTTCCTCCCATCCTTCTGAGCTGATGTCTCAGAATGGTAACTTTGCCTGTGCAGCTCAGTTAATTTGTTCAGTAAGGCAAGAGGGGGTTACTGAATAAATACTGGGGTAAGATCCTTGGAAAAACTTCACTTGTTTAACAGTATTTAAGAGCATTTCCTCCTAGAACTCTGAGTTCTAGGAACAAACGAGGAATAACTGAGGATTTGCCACTCATCAGTTATGTGGTCATATCAAGCTCAAGCCATCTCATACAATCACACATGCTCTTCAGTTTGCCCCCGAATACACTTATGTGAAAAGTTGTGACAAATGCAGAGACAAGTGATGTCAAAAAATAGTAAACATATAACCTTTTTATAAGCATATCAACAAAACCAGTGAGACAGTATTTCATATTTTCTTGTCAAGTTTGCCAAAGATGAATAACCCCAGCAGCTTGAAATGTGAGTTTTGTGGTGGGCTACATTAGGATTGATCACCCACAAAAGATCACAACAGGGATCCTCACTTGTGCACACCTTCAAAAAATTTGCAGTGGGGTCATGAAACTGGAAATGTTTGTGTTTGAGAAAGTTGCAGTGCTGAAGTGGCTGTAATACAGAATCTCTGATACCTTTTTGATGTTGCTTAACTTTTAGTACTAATGATTTTTAAGGTGTTTAGTTATCTTAAACTGCTCTAAAGGCTTAGACTGTTTTCAGCAGTTTAACTTACAGTTGTGCCAGTTCATAGGGGTTGAGGGATCCCAGTTAAAGCAGTGTGTGGTCAGGGCATGTCAAGACATATAGTTCAGCTCTGATGAATGTTCAACATGTTGAAGCAGTCATAGTTTTCAAGCTTTTTTTTCCCTGTTTTTTGGGTTTTTTTTTTTAATAGAGGACTATCACATATAAACATAGAGGGTTTTTGGCACTGAGGCTCAGGGAAAATATAAATTTCCTCAGAAGTTAAGTATTAACTCTGAAACTTAGAGGTGAAAGTCTAAAGTGATGCTCCAGTGCTTTTTGGCATGTTACTTATTTTGGGGCTTTCACTGCTGTCTTAGGATTGCTCTCTAGGAGTAGATCATTGACACAGATCCTAGCTCTTACGTAGTGCTTCTCATCTGCTCATGGAAGTGACTGTTTGCATTGCCCTCTCCAATGTGAAGAAGGGCAGTTGGCAAAGTTTCAGAGGTTTGCAACAACTACTTTATTTTTATTGAGACGTAGTAAGAAGACACCAGTTTCTCTCCTTTCCCCTTGGGGAGGGAATTTACTATTCCCATGAAACTAGGCTGAACCTCAAAGACCCAGCAGGCCAGCAGTCTGCCTGGAAGCATTCGTGCAGGAGGCAAAGGCAGATGACCATGCACTGCATCCAGAAGAGACCCAGGGCAAAGAGAAGGGATAGGGTGGTGAAGACGTGGGCACAGAACACAGAGGGACCCAAAGCTGGTGACAGAGAGCACAGCTGTGGCTGTGTGATAGAGAATATTAGCTAATCACTATCTGCACAGCCTAGCTTTTCCAGCACAAATTGGTTCTCATTATATTGCATTAAATTCACATGATACAGTTGTGCTGAAAGGCTTTCTGGAATTCAAGCTTCAGAGGAGAGTTGCAGCCCTGTGTTTCTTGTCTAGTATTGAAGGGGTTCACAGATTGGTTACATCTTCCTATCACAACTCCTCACTCCTTCCAAGAGTCTATTTTCTCATTGGCATCTCTCCTCCAAGGAGAGATGGCGCTGCCATTGATTCAGCTGAAAATGTAAGAATGGACCTTGCTGAGTGAATATATCTGTCTGGCAGATGCTTAATATGCTTGGCACACTGCTAGGGATATTTCATTAGCAATAACAGTAGTACTGTCTCTCTAGTAAAGATCTTTACAGACACAGGAGAGAGGACTAAACCACTACAGCAGTACTTTCACCTGAGGCAGTTACAGAAAAATCCCTTTTGCTACTGCCACCAGCTCTAACTGGGAAAATAAAGGGTCTGTTTGCATTTGTGCTGAAGAGGTAATGTTGATGTGCTTCTAATTTTTATATAACTTTTATATAATACCACAGAAACCCTTAAGATTACGAGAAATACAGATAAGCAGCAAGAAATAAGAATGTGCCATTGTGTTCCTGCAGCTCCTAATTCAGTTTTTAGAGTCTATTGGGCACAGGCATATTAGTCTGACATTAGTCACAGGCACAGATGATTTGGGCTTTGGGCTCTGCCTCACCTCTGTCATTTTAAGATGAGACTCAGACCATTCTCCTCTTCCCCTTTCACCTGTCATTCCATGCCCTTTGGCACCATCATCTCTTAACTACTTTATATTACAAATACCTAACCAACTGCCTTGTGAGGAAAGAGACTGTTATTGCACCCATGTGACTCATTAGAAACTGCAGGACAAGAGGATAAAGTACACTATCCAAGAACATATTGAAAATTTCAGCAAGTCAGAGAGTTCAACCTGCTTTTCTTAAGTTCCAGATTTTCTGTAAGCCACTGGACATTAGCAGAGCAGGCCTGCACTCGTCTAACAAGCTTGTCAACACACCTAATTAAAACCTCCAGGATAAAAGCACATGCAGAAATTAGACCCTTTGAACTAGAACAGAATTCAGGAAAAAAAACAAAATATTAACTCTTTAAATATCAAATGTTAATTGTTCTGTATAGCGCCCATTTATTGTCAAGAGCTCTGGTTTGCATATTCAGGTTTACTGCAGTCAGTTCTGGAAAAAAAGGAGATCTGGAGCAATCTGACTGCATCCAGCAATTTTGCAAGAAATCACAGAACAGCTTACAAAAAGGACAGAGAAGAGATAAACTGCATATGTGTAGACTGGCTCAAACTTTCCTAAAGAGCTAATGTGTGAGAGAGATCAGAAATTGAAACTACCCTGTTCTACTGGTTCCTAATTGTCCCCACAATATCCCTAATCATGGGAAGTCATGCAGGAACAAAAAAAGGCGCACATAAAACTGTACCTGGAATTGCAGAAAATGAAAAGCATGCTTTCCAGAGAATCCAGAGAAAAATACCTGTGCAATTATTGTGAAACATGAAAATGTAAAGCTCAGAAAAGGTTTTTCTGTTGTTATTTGAGACAATAGAGATTTAGTAAATAAAGGGTTTCCATCAAAAGGTGAATGAGTAAGACCACTGCCAAAGAAAAACCTACCAGAACCATACCAGAACCTTCACTTGCTTTGTGACGTTAGCTTGTCTTTATAAAGCTGTGAAGGCAGTGCTGAGCTCAGCATAGTGCCTGGGCTTTACTTTCTTTTACACTAGAGCCTGGAGAAAGTGTCCAATCAAAGCTTCTGGTGCAAGGTTGGTGGTCTCCCAAGCTACTTCTCTTGACACCAAGAGAAAAGATGGAGAAAAAGAATCAATGTAAGGGGCTGGAATGAAAACAGTAAGGGAAGACAAAACTAGGTCTGGAGGTCAGGGAAGTCCAGAAGGAGATGCATCCCAATGCTGGAACAAATTCTTATGGATATGAATATATATTATTCACCCTTGGGATGACAATACTGCTGTAATAATTCTCCAATGAAAGTGATCTCAGCATCAAAAGAGTTTTCTAATTGAAATTTGTACTAAGACAAGACAAAAAGGACAGGCTTGTTCTTAGCTTGTCCTCAGGAGAAGATTGAAAAGGTGACTAAAGATTTGTCTAAGGGTTATTCCTGTTCAAAGAATGAAAGAGGCTTGAAGTAATTTGCTAAATATAAATACAGAAGAATTATAGGTCAGGAGGGTACTTTTTGTCCATGTCTGCATCAGAAATTAGATGACCTCTCTGGTTGAACTTCTGCTTCTCATTTCCAAGGACAGGATGATACCCCTCATCTCTTGAAGCTGAACAAAAGGGGACCATTCTTCAGTGTAGTGAGCTGTATTCTACCCTCAGAGCTATTGAACCTGCAGTCCATTTAAATCTAATGTGAAAATTGAAAAAGAGAGACCAGCTGTGATTTTCATGAAGCTAATATCCTTTCTAACAAGGATACTTAATAATTCTCAAAATAGCCCTTGAATTCCTTTAATTCTCTCCCTGCAGACATGAGGCAGGACTTCTCTCTGAACCTCCTGGATGAATTTTGGATGCATATCCTCTGTTATTAGCAGATATTAGCAGGTTAATGGGGAGGTAGGAAGCAGAGAGAACAAACAGAGACCTGAGTGCCAAGGACTAGTCCCACAGGGAGCCGTGGAAGATCTACGCAACAAATCACATCAAAAGAAACTAAAGCTAATGTTTACCTCCCCCTCAGTTTAATGCTCTCAGCTGCAGAGAAACAAAGCAGAAGAGAAATCAGGAATAAAATCCAGTCATGGTTTCAGTTGGTTTCACCTGCTCTTGAGTGCACAGGTTGATACAGCTGTGAGATGCTGCTGCATCGCCTTAGAGGGACAAGCATTGCTGGTAGAAGTTTTGTGCTAACTAAATAGATAAGTGAAGCTATAATGGACTGTAGGCTTTTTCTTCAGGAATTCTATTTTATGGAAGATTACAAATTGCGTTTATTGATCACTTCTATTGAGTGAGGAAGAACTCAGAAAAAACAATAATTCCTTTTATATCTTAGACTTGCAAAACAGAGAGAGTTAGGGCTTGTGATTTCTAAGAGCTGGTCCCAGTAAGTTGGCCCAGCACTTCATCATGCCATGGAGATCCTCAGTGTGATAGTGAGAATATTGGGGAAAAATACATCCAGGGAAAATAGCAGCTGTGCATTCAGTGCAGGATTCAGCTTGTGGGCAGGATGCCAGGTGCAGAGATCCATATGGAATGAGGATGTAAGGATCAGCCTGTTTATTTATTTGATCCATGGCATATGAGAGGGTAAGTCCAATTCTAGGACCAGGGTGAATACACCACAGCTACATGATGCTCAGTGCTGAACTGGTACATACTTACTCTGCTGTGTCAAATGCTTTTTAAAGAAGTGAAGGGACACTCTGTTCTGGCAGATTGTATATCATGCACAGTCTGTCTGCGCTTCACTGACTTCGTGATGAGTCAAGTGTGGTCTGTCCTTCCACAGCTGGTGTAAGTCCTCTATATGAATTTAATGGTTCCTAGCAGCACTAAATCCTGTGAGCTTTGGCTGAAAAGATTATTAAAATGTGATTGTATGCTTGCATCTGATCCAGATGAGACCTATTCTGCCATGACCCAGTAGTGTGCAGGCCACATATCAATGGTTGCAGTGTCAGTGTTCATGTTCATCCCTTGCCTGTGCCGAGTATAATGTGGGCTCCTCAGACAAAACAGTTTGTGATCCTGCAACTGGAGATCATATCACAGTGCCTTACCACCAGCAGGGCACAAAGGCTTCATAGGCAGTTTTAATCTTGGCTCTTCCTACCCATGAGTGGATGATTTTGTCCCCTTAGTGATGTTCTTTTTATGTGTCATATGATCATAAGTCTACACTTGTGAGCATTTTCCTTGCAATATTTAGATATTTTGTCTATAACTCTTCAACAGTGGGCTTTTGTGTCTTCCTTTGTAGAACTTTTGCTACTGCTTAGTTTATAATCTTTAGTGATCAATTCTGCTACAAAACAAAGCAGTCTAAGACATGATTGCTTAAGCATCTACAATAATGAGACTAAATGTTTTGGCATTGAGGAGCTGCCATGAACAGAGCTTCTTTTGTGATGGGTTCCTCCTGGAAGTTATTGAAATCTCCTATCAGTATTTCTTGTTAAGTTTTAAAACATACTGCTTCCTTTATTACCTGAATCCCTAGAAATTCTCTCTGTCTTTCAACAAATTAATAACCTAGCTGTGTTAGAAGCCAGTTTTGCATGTGAACTTGAGGGTGACTTTCACCAGAATGCAATTCAGCCACGTGCTGCGCCAGGTGCCAGGTGTTGGGGCCAACCTGGGACAAACACTGAGCTGGTTTGTTACAGAGCTCTTGGAAGTGAGGCTGCTTTTGTGTCTCTGCCAGGAAAGAACAAGCAGCCTTCCTTGCTGTGATGCTGCTCACCATGCCTCTAACCAGGGGCTGCTGGTGGCTGTTGTCCCATTAGGAGCTACACAGATAACCTGCTTTTTGAATGGGAGCTTGTCCTTGGTAGGATCAAAAGCCTTCACTATGCAAATGGAGCACACTTTTAAATAAAGCAAACTTTTTTTTCAGCAACTTAGCAGAAGTGAATTTAGCTGTCCTAAGAGGAACAGATACTGAGATAGAATAATAGAATATTGGGGTTGTAAGGAACCTTAAAGATCATCAAGTTCCAACCCCCTTGCCGTGGGCAGGGATATCTCCCACTAGAACAGGTCTAAGCTCCATCCAACCTGCCCTTGGGCACTTGCAGGGGTGGGGTAGCCACAGCTCCTCTGGGCAACCTCTTTCAGTTTTTTACCACCCTCACAGTAAAGATCCTAATCTAAACCTGCTCTCTGTCAGCTTAATGCCATTACCTCTTTTCCTATCACTACATGCCTCTGTAAAATGTCCCTCTCCAGCTCTATTGTGGGTTCCCTTCAGGTACTGGCAGGGGCTCTAAGGTCTCCCTGGAGCCTTCTCTTCTCCAGGCTGAATAATCTCAACTCTCTCAGTCTGCCTTTATAAGAGAGGTGCTCCAGCCCTCTGATCATCCTTGTAGCCTGCTCTGGACTTGCTCCAGCAGTTCTATGTTCTTGTCTTGGGGCCCCAGATCTGGACATAGGATTCCAGGTGGGGTCTCACCAAAGCACAGCAGGTGGGGAGAGTCCCCTCTCTCGTCCTGCTGGCTACACTGCTTTGGATGCAGCTCAGGATATGTTTGGCCTTTTTGGGCTGCCAGCATGTGTTGCTGGGTCATGTCCAGCTTCTCATCCACCAACATGCCTCCTTTGATCTGTGATCCTGAGATCTGCTCCTATGACAGAACATGGAAGGAAGGGACGGGGTACAGATAGAAGAGCAGTAGTGGTGACCCTGTGTAGAGATCAGAGGAGAGAGGCACATCATGCTGTTGTTAGAAATAGCAGCTGTCCACACATTCTGTCCCCAGTCAGAAAGAGGTGGAAGTAGCAGAAGACAGTGTGACTCTTCAGCACCCTGGAATAGATAAAATGGGCAGCTGGGTCATAGCTGGCGCATGTGCTTGGGCTTCCTGCCCTCGGAAGTTCATGGCTTCATTAATTCCTAGAGCCAGCCCTGCATCTGTTTAAATATAGCTTCAATTATATCTCTTTTATGTTTGCATTGCACTACTTTTTCCCCTCTCTCAGCTACATCCCTGCCCATTCTCATTTGCATAGGGAGGGAAAGATCTAACCAGCACTCTTTTGTAACAGGGATGCTCTTTTAATTCAAAGGGTAGCAGTCTGTGTGATTGCACTGACCATCTTTGTTTCCATCTCCAGCTGCCCTCCTCTGCAGGGTGGCCTATTGCAAATGTGTCAGATCTAGCACTAACATGCTAGATCTCAGATCAGGCAGAAGAAAAGACAACAAACATCCCCCCATATTGTCAATGAGGGTAAATATTAGCTTCATTAGTGGAGATTCTCTCTCTTTCATGCCAGCACATAAAGTTTGCAACAGCATCTTTAGTTTTTATCTGCATAATGCTGCAGCTGTGCTGAGTAGGAAACTACCCATGTACCTACATCCATCCAGGAGAGCAAGGGGAGCATTTTCCTCTGTGTTGCAGCCAAACCCACTTTCTTCCAGCACAAGAAAAACCTGCTACACAAGCTTCATGCTAGAGGTGATGAGGGGCATAGGAGAAGAAGGAAGTGTGGCCAGAAGGCTGGTGCCTCAGATACTCTTAGCATGGAAGTTGTAGCTGTGTTTCAACAGTGGCAGAAAAGCACATGAAAAGTGAGCAGCTTCTCTTTTGTGCCTAGCAGGAGACCAGCATCAGCTCTAATTGAGAGAATGTGATGGAGTACAGTCACAGTTTTGTCTGGATTCTGGGGACCTGCCAGCTGTACACAGCTGGGAGCTAAGGCAGTGCATCTACAGGAGTGAGGTAATGTGGGCATTAGCCAGAGGAAGGTGATGAACGGAATGGAATTGGCAGATAGAAGCAGGAAGAGTATCATATGTTGGGAAGGTGGTTTGATGATCAGGAAAACTTGTCCTGAGAACAGTGCTAACCTATTAAGAGCATTGACTTGGAGATTGCAGTGCCTTCTGTGATCCAAAGGTTAGAATGAATATTAAGCTCAGCAAGCACAGCAATAAAATGGGGAAGCTTGCCGAGTAAAACCCAGGAGATGGTTTAACTGTAGTACAGGCTTGCATAGAATTGCTCAGTAAATTGCCAGGCCCTGCTGTTCAATATGAGTTGCAAAGCTTTAAAATATAGTCTTCTACTCTCTTTCTATTTTCTGATACACAAAGTATGTGTGGAAGGCTTGTTTGAATCCCATAGAAGGCTGGAGGGTGTTTCTGTTCTTCTGGAAGCACAACAGGGAGAAATTTCCCACAGCAAGCTGTGGATGGGACTGGGGAAGTGTCCCTCCTGCTCCCATGTGCCCTACTGTCCAAACAGCTCCCACATGGAGGGTGCCCAGTGCTTGCATGCAGGGAGAAAATGTGGAATATCTTGTGGACTAAAAATGATTCCCTCAATCTTTATACACATAGGCTCTAATCACAGAAAACTGAGCATCCTTGCAGAGATTTTCACCAGTTCCACTGTACCAGTTTAGTGACACATCTGAGATTTCTTCAACTGAAAGAGCCCTCTGAAAATTAAAGGTGATTACCCAGCCCTTTGCACGGTTTTAAAACTAGTCTATGGAAATTACTTAAACATTTATTTGTAAGATCTATTTTAAACCTAGCTAGTGCAATTTTCTTGTGGTAGCAGAGGTAAAGAGGAAAAAAAAGGAAGGGAAGAAGGCAGAGGTGGGTCACCTCTGTGGGTATGTGTATGTGTGCATGCTACCTTTAAAAACAAGGCCCAGCTCAAGCATTTGATGTCATGTTTTGTCTTCTCTTTAGGAACCAGAATAGAAATTTTCATGAGCTGCCAACTATTGATAATATACTTAGGTGGGACAACCACCAGCTGGATTTGTACTTGTTACTTTCCCATTGTGATTTCACACAAGCAGGGCAGAACCATTCCTGGAGTTGAGGGAGGAGATAAGAAGGAGTCACCATATCTTAAAATGTTACTCTCTCCCAATAACTCACTTTTTCCCTGTGGACAAGTTTTAAGTTTCTTTGTGCCTGGGAGGGTGGCTTGGTGACACAGAGTCTTCTTTGGTAATTCAAGCTTTAGGTATTGCTACTTCACTTCCTATCATCATCATCATCATCATCACTCTCTCCTTTGCTTTCTCCTTCCTCCACAGCTCATTCCTGTTCCTCTGATGCTGCATGTTACCACTGTGCTCATTATTAGTCATTATTTTCCAAGCAGAATTGTCCCTCTGGTAACTGTTGAGATTATAAAGCAATACAAGAACATCAACCCCTGTGTTGGGTTTGTTTGTTTTTCAGTTGGAAGTTACCCCACCAGGTTTATGAAATAAAACACTGTTTTGAGGCTCAGCCAGCTGGGAGGTGGCTGTGGCAAAAAGGAGGAGTGAGGATGAGGTAGAAGCAGCAGTTGCTGAAGACTTTGCTGCCCTCACGTTCTTTATACTGACACACTGTGGCCTCCATTTTAGCGTTAAACATAAATGAGAGAAGGTTCTGTGAGTCATCACCAAAGGATGTTTGCAAAGGGCTTTGAGTTACCTTACAAAGAAATGTCCATGAAGAACAGACATCTCTGTTGTTACCCTACGGGATTTTCCAGGCAATAAACAAGAATCATTGCAGGTCATGGCTAGTCATGAAAGAATCACATGTTTTGAGAAGAAGGAGGGAGGAGGGATTGTTATTTGGCAGACACATTTCTGTTGTCTAATTGCAGGAAGGTGGAGGGAAGACTCAAAGTTATGGGTTGAGCTTTTGAGCCTGTTCAGGATGCAGTTGGCTGAGCAATTTTTGTCTATAAGGCTGCAACTGCTGAGTGCAGTAAGGCTGTGATATGCAGTGACCAGCTGAAGTCTTATAATTCTCCCATTTCGCCATAGTTGTTTTTTGTCATTCTGTCCCAGCTCAGTTGTCCTATTGATGCTGGTACAAGCATTTATGCTGTATGTCAGACAGATGTTTGAGGGGAAAGTTATTTTTCATCCTGAGCTAATTCAACAGCCAGGAGGTCAAACACTGGGTTCAGTTCAAGCAAGACTGAGGTGCAGGAGCATGAGTACGTGATTAAAGGTGAAGAAAACCAAGGTTTTTTAAGCCAAATTAAGCAGCTGTGGCACAGCTGAGCATGTAGCACACTGTACGTTGTACTGGGTAGATGACTCCCAGCAAGATCTGTGTTGCAGAAACACTGAGATCCAGGTGTTGTTCTATTCAATGTTTTGTACATGACACCAAGGTAAAGTGTCTGTGTTTAAAACACCTCTGAAGTCTCCAAAGACAGCTCTGGGAAAGGCTGTGGGAAAGGCTGTCATCCAAAGGCTGCATAAAACCATTCAGCATCCAGCAGATAAACAATTCCTCTGCAGTGACACTGGTGCTGGTTTTTGGGAAATTTGATATAGGAGCTCAGTGAGGAGGGAGCTGCTTTGATGACTAGAAGAAGTGAGGGAAAAATAAGGAAAAAAAAGAGGGAAGAGAAGGGAGAATGTGTTGAAAAGGGAGGCTGGTCTGAGGAGATCAGAAAGGAGGATGTAGGAACAAACTGCTATTCAAGAAGAAATACCTGATTTAAAATTGCAGAAATGGATGACATTGTGAGTACAGCTTTGAGCTTGCTGGTGTGGTTCTATGTCTTTTCCTGCCAGCCTTCAATACAACAGCCCATGCACCCAGCTCTTTGCAGTACATGTTTTATCTTTTCCATTTCTTCTCCTTTCCACGCAAGCCCATATGACTCTGGGGTAGAAGACTCCCCATGGCTCTCTAAAGGGAGTCAGTCAGTCTTGCACAGCTAATGGTGGGTGTGAGGAATATTTCTTTTTGGAGGAGCTTTTGGGATTGGGGTAACAAAATAAAAGAGGATCCATGCAACAGCGAAAGTATCTTTTTTTTTTTCTTGTGTGCTGCTGCTGCTGCGCATTACTAACTTGTTACCCCATATATGGCTGTGTTTCAGGGGCAGGAAAAGTCCTAACACTCTGGTAGGATCCCATGGAATGGGATGCAATAGGCCAATGTGAAACTTTTCCTTTAATTGCCAGCTCTGCCATTGCTCTTGGAGTCAACATCCTCTTAAGACTGGACTCCCCGTTCCCATAGAAATGCCAGCCCAGTTCTGCAAAAGTTCTGCATCATTTTACATGGTGTTTGTTTTGTGTGGCACAGCTTTAAACACTGCAGCCTGCCTCTCCTTTTTTCCCCCTTTGTTGCTTGCTTGCTTTCATTTTGCTCTTTGTTTCTTCCAACATATTGTTCATTTATTTGTCCTCCCTTTGTGCCTTGTCTCAAGGCTGTAAGCAATGTCTCAGTGCAGGGAATTAATTGTGCTACCACGTCATAGTGAAAAGAGCTCCCATTCAGAGACAAGGGAGCATTATTTTAAAAGGAAAACCATGTTATCCACAGCTTCGTGTTTGTACAGCACTACATGCAAACAGTGTCCCCTTTGGCACTACTTTATCTCCTATTGTTTATGACAAGGTATGAATCAAGCAAGTGAGAAATTACAACAAAGGAGGAAGTTGGAGCCTGTTGAAAGGGAGAGTAAGCAAGCAAATGCCCAAAGTCATAGGCCACAGAAAGACCTCACAGAACACAGCTATGATTTCGGGCAAGACATCTAACCAAGGGGTGGGAGCAGAGAGAAAGGTTTACACCTCTGTGTGAGGTGTCACATTTTTGCCCCCGAGCTGCTGCAGTTTACAGGCATTCAGTTGGACTTGATGATCTTATGGGTCTTTTCCAACCTAGCTGGTTCTATGATACCTTGAGCTCACCTCAATTTAAGCTTCCGCTCAGACATTCAGCAGTGAAGGACAGCAGCTGAAAAGCAGCTGAACACCCACTCACTTCTGAATGGGGTGTAGCTGCCACAAAGCCCTGCAAAGCCTGTCCCTGAAAACAAGTTGTTGCCTGGGCTTCCCAGATGAGGTTCAAGACAGTGCGGCCATCCAAGCGGGGCCATCAAGTTGCCATGATAGCAGTGAGAAGATTAACTCCAATGGTTATGATAAAACAAGGCCTAAATGAAAGAAAAAGTTCACCACTGTCAGAGTGAAAAATATAAACAGGGATGCTTGGAAGAGAAAAATTAGCATGCTTTGTTAACTCCAGAACATTATAAACATGGTAGCTTCTTGATCGAGGGCTGTCAGGTGGGTAATAAGATCCCATTAGTGCTCTCTGTTGTAGATGAGGCTTGCATGAGTGTGGCCTAACAGAGCTCCATGGAGAAATTGGTGAGGTTATTGAAAAGGTAATGGTGATAACTACTGCCCGTGGGCAAGAGTGGGGAAGGGAACTGAAGGAAAAGTCCTGAAATCAGGCAGAGCCATAGCATAAAACTTTATAAGCAAGGACCCAGATCCCACATGGCCTTCTACAGGTACCTCTGCTGATACCAGTGTGCAGTCTCTGGCTAGGGTAGACTCAGCAAACAGCACATGCTGCAAGATAGCAAGGGAAGGTGGTTTGAGCTGGTGCTCTGTAGTGAAAGCAGAAATTGCAGTTGCTTAATATAAGTAGAATTCCATGAAGACACAGCTTCCTATCTGTGCTCCCCCTATACAAGTGCTTGGCTGGCACTGTCACTTGGTCCTTGACAAGACTGGGGCCTGAGAGCTGCTCTTGTATAAATTTCCTTGCTAACATTCAAACCTGAATGCTTAGATTTGGTTTCCAGGCACTAGTGCTGAAGTCATAGAATCATAGAATTGTTTAGGTTGGAAAAAACTTTTAGATCATTCAGACCAAAATTTAATGTGTAACACACTGAAAAAAGTCATGTGCAAATACTTATTCCTTGTACCCAATGAGCTTTTAATGTTTATGCTTCAAGTGGTGGATATTTCTTAAGATATTTTGAGATTCATCACCTTTATTTCAGAGATCAGTGTGACTTCTAATAAGACATTAAGTCCAAGTTCCCATTAGCTGCAACATCCTTTACCTGCCATTGAGCACCCAGCAATAAAGGGTGTGAAGATTCTTGTGGCCTTGGAAATGCATCCAAAAACCAGGAGCAATAAGTTACAGACAGATATTTGCAGACTATGGAGAGCACATATCAGGAGCTGTGTGTTATCATCAATTGTGGTATTTAGTATAGTTTGGATTTTTCATTAGTCTTCAGAAACTATGGCAGATACCTGATAGAGAAGTAAGGATAAACGGTCCCTCTTAAGGCACTTCTGTCTTGATGTGCATCAGTTTTGAAATAGTTCTGGCTTTACAGGCAAGACAACAATTTTTTAAGGCTGTATAGTGATAAAAAAACAAAGGCACTTAATACGATTTTAGGTTGCTACTAGGCACAGGAGGCACAGACAGCCCATCAAAACCATTCAAGAAGTCTATACAGAGCAGAGGTATCTATATTCAACTCATTTTAACTCTGTTACTCAAACAACGTTGTGCCAATAGCAGCATTATCCCAATAAGAGAAAAGCTCTTCCTCTGCAGAGCTCCCTGGCTTCTAAGTCCTCCTTCACACTCTATTTTCTGCCCTGCTAGAGCAAAGGGCTGTGGTGAAAACGGGTAGAGGTTATATGTGCATGGGGCAAAGCTGTCAGGTGTGAGGGGAAGATTCCTATGTCAAAGGTGCCAAGTGAACAACCAGCACTGTGCCAAAGAGTGGCATATTTGTGAAGGGAAGGAAAAAAGTCCAAGTTAGAGGACTAACCCCACAAAGACTTTTGAGGTAGTAACCTGGATGAGAGTAAAAAAGACATTTTATTCTGCAACATTTTTATTTTTGTGTGTGGGTTTTATACAGAACTTTGATGTTTTCCATAAAGTATAGTTTTTCAAATGTGCAGTTGACATTCAGGTAGAGCACTCAAGTGGCTGAGAGAGTTTTTCCTCCTTCTCATTGCCGACTTTTTGATTTTTAGACAGTTTGAAAATGGAAAATTCTATTTTCCCATTCTGCTGGACAGAATGTCATTGCTGTCAGTGTACGCTCTTGCAAAGACAGTACAACTTTACCTTGTGTTTTCCAAAATACAAATGATTGGGTGTTGGTTGTGAATGGCTTGTGCACACGTAAGAATGCCTGATTGCTTTATGGGGAGCTGGAAGGGTCAGAGGAGCCTGCAATGAGCAGTTTTTTGCACATGGGACTTTTCATGTGATTTAATATACAGTATTCTCCTAGAGCATTCTCTCCTTTAGTTACTGCCTCCTCCTCCTGGGCGAACTGATGTGTCTGCTCTGGACAAGGGGTCTGGGCAGGAGGGTGGGAACTGACAGCCAGGCAGCAGCCAGGGTGTGGTGATAAATAGCTCCTTTTCAGCTGGCAGCCTGTCACACGTGGGGTCCCTCAGGGATCAGTGCTGGGCCCAGGGCTGTTTAATATCTCTGTAAGTGATCTGGATAATGGGATCAAGCATGATGTTTGCCAGTGATACCAAAGTGAATGGAAAATGGATACTCTGGAAAGCAGTGCTACCCTGCAGGAAGACCTGGATAGGCTGGAAGAGTGGGCTAACAAAAACTTTATGAAATTCAACAAAGACAGAGGTAAGGTATGGAAAACATAATCCTGGAGTGCAGTTCAGTCTGGGATCTACCCAGGTAGGGTGCAGCTCAGTGGAAAAGGACCTGGAGGTCTTGGCTCGATGCACCACAGCAGCACATTGTTCACTCACAGCAACCCAACAGGATGCTGGGCTCCACCAACACGGGCATCACCAGCAGACATAAAGAAGTCACTGTCCCACTGGATTCAATGCTTGTCAGGTCACCCCTGAAGTACTGTGTTCAGTTTTGGTCCCTGCTATACACAAAAGATGTGGACAAGCTGGAAAGGGCCCAGAGACGGGCCACAAAGATGATCAATGGTGTGGGAAGCCTGTCCTATGAGAAAAGGCTGAGAGAAGTGGCTGTTCTGTCTTGAGAAAAGAAGGCTTAGGGTAGACCTTATCACCATGTTTATCCAGTATTTAAAGGGTGGCTGCAAAGAAGGTGGAGGCTCCCCTTTTTGCCTAAATCACATGGAAAAGACAGGGGGTAATTCTGCCGGATCGGTCCGAGTCTCACAAACAGGATGGGACTCTGACTGGTTGCAGACTTAGGATTTATTATCTGTCTGTATCATACAAGCAAAATGCAAGAGACACAGGAAAATAACAACATCCATGCAAATCCAGATGAGAGACAAGATGGCAGCTTATGCAGAGCCTTTTTCTACATATTCTTTGAACCAATAGCATAAAAGAAAAGGTGTAAAGTCATTATACTCTAACCAATAAGAGGAGGACCCACGTGGGTTTAACATTAACAAAAGGACTTCTATAAACCTCAAACAATACACAATAATTCATTATTTAAGACTGAAACTTTTTCTGTCTTTGCAAAGCATATATCTAGAACTTCTCACATCCTGAACTATCAATAAGTTCTTGTTCATTCTTGTTCCTTATGATAAATATAAATTTATTCACTTGGTTTTTAACTTCCTAGCTTCCCATGAGAAGGTTTAGAAATTTCCCAGCCTTTCTTAGCTTTGTGTCTACTTTCTGAGGCCTTTTTGCACTTTCTAAAGTCTTTTACCTCTTTATATTCCTACAATTCCCCCTCTCTCTTTCAACCTTAAATAAACCATCTTTGACCTGTCCATTATATACTACTTTGCGTTACATAGCTTCACTATTGTACATATTTCTTACCCTAGGAAAAAAATGTTATAAACTTTCTATATGAAGGCACCCTTTTTTGTTTGCTTTAAGCTCTATCACTTTAAGTTAAAGCATTATCAATGCTGTGTAAAGTCAGGTTTAGTATCTGCATCAAGTTTTGACAAATCTCGACCTTTCCAAGGTCGAGGTCCAACTTCCACTGGAGTTCCCATAACATAAATGGTGAATTAGTTAAAATCAGACTCGCCACATTGCGACAATCAGTTGGTGGGAGTTTATAAGAGCTAAAATTGCTTTTTAACACATTATTAAAATAAGGAGAGTTAATTCTGCTTTCTCTCAAGGTTTAGAAATTTCCCAGCTTTTCTTAGCTTTGTGTCTACTTTCTGAGGCCTTTTTGCACTTTCTAAAGTTTCTTTTACCTCTTTATATTCCTACAGGTAATGGGCCCATGTTACTTCTGGGAAGCTTCCAATTAGACACAAGAGGAAAATTTTTCACAATGAAGCCAATCAGCCATTGGGATAGTCTCTTGAGGGAAGTGGTGGATTCCCCAGTACTGGATACTTTTAAGATTTGTCCATTTGTGGTTGTGTGTCTTGTCCAGACTGTGTTTTTGGCAAGAAAGGTTAGACCAGATGATCCTTATGGTCCCTTCCAGCCTGGTATTTTATAGTTCTGTGATTTTCTGATTCTGAGACTGGCTTTAAAAGACCCCAAGGAAAGCTTTGCCATTTATATGGGATGTCTCTCATCCAGGCATGGGATAAGAAATAGATGCTACATGCTCAATGTACTCCTAGAAGTGTCACAAATGCTGCTCTCACAGACAGGTGCTAACTGAGCACCACAACTGTTACAACTTGGCAGAGTTCCTCAGCAGTTCCCCAAAATTTTATGCCTGAAGGAACATATCCTATCTTGTTACACCAGACAAATGATTTTCGACTTTCTTCCAATTTGCCAGCCACTAAAAATGCTAGAAGAGATGTGGGTTCCTGTGGAGAGAGTAGGTTTTCTTTTCTTGGTCTTTATCCATGGACTCCTTAAAAATAATTCACAGAGCCCTGGAATCTCACATAGCATGGGTTGAAAACCACAGTACCTGATCAGTAAACAGATCCCCTGGTGAAATGAAGATATTTTTTCCTGGCTGCAAGTAGTACAGAAGGAGGTGTGAAGTTAGTCAAGTTCCATTTGTTTGTTGTTAGACAATGTGTTCTTGTGGATAAAACAGTGATCTGGCAGTCAGGAAACAGGCAAGCAGGACCGACAGCTGGGCATCATGCTCTGTGAAGCAGAAAGTATGGTTGATGCTTGTGGAGAGGTGAGACAAGCACTTAGCCCAATATTTTAGAACCATAGATGCAATTTTGTACAGAAAACTGGCTTCTGAAAAGGGCAGGTAATGAGACATATATTTTGGATGGGAGAAGTTTTGAAAAAGACCTTTCCTGACATACTGTGTTACTACAGAGAGACATTTTCCTGGGATGTTAACAGAAGTGGTTTTCCTAGAGTGATGACAGCAGGAACAGCACTGGAGTTTTTTGGGTTTTTTTTTTTCATATCCCAGTACCACCAGAACAAATTTCCTTTTTGGTGTGTAGAAAACCTGTTTCTCCTGTATTACAGGAGGCAGTAGGAATGTGGTACTTCATTGAGCAGTTCAGTATGTCTCCAGTTAAACTGTGTGAGCTGGCTGCAGTTCAGCCTACTTGTTAAAGATGCCATCAGCCTTTTAACTTTGCCAACTGGCTTCAGAGGAGCACCACATTCACCTAATAAAATACAAGGACTAAGTTTTTCATTCTCTTTCCAAATTGCTGCCTCAATGCAACCTGCTGGTAGGACATCATTACCACATCTTACACCTCCTCAGTAAGCTACTGGGCTGATCAAGCTCTCTGTAAGAGTCATGACAATTTTTGCAAGGGTTATGTGGAGAAGTGAATATTCAGAAGGAAGAGAAAGTCTCATCTTCCTACTAGACATGTTTTTAGCACTGATGGATACAAACATAGGAATATTGACTGGATATTGACTTTCTAAGATAGGATAGCGAAATGAGGGCTGCTCTCTCGCTGATTGGATATGCATCAAAATGCTGAACAGGTTCCTGAAAACCTGCCACTAATGTTTCATATCTCACATTGCCAGAATGTTTTAAGTGGTTCTTGCTGCTTTCCTGAACAGCCAGTTCTTGCAGCTGGGTGTTTGGAAAGCAGAGAGTTTGTTTTAAGTGATCAGTTTTAACTGTGCACTAAACAAGGATTTCTCTCAAAAAGAGAAGCAGCATATGAGGATCTTAAAACATTTCCATGATTGGAAATGAAAATTTCTGAGCCTCTTCAGAAAGGAGTTTCTGAAGAAGAAAGTACGAGGGGGAGAGAATTTCCTTCTATCATATTATCAAGGAATCAGTCCTAATTTGGTGGCTGAAGAGAGCAGCGTGCTTGAGATTTAGTCTGTGTGAGGTACACAAATGATGCTTGAAAGACCATCACTTCTTTTGTACGTACAGGGAGTATTTCAAGCATATCTGCATTCTGGCTCTCCTGCACCAAAATGAATCTGGATTATTTCCACTAAAGACAAAGACAGAACTTCCTGTGATTTACAGCAGAACCTTCATGTTTGGAGGCAATCAGGCACAGCCACAGAGAGTCATCCACGACCCACTGTACTTGAATGCAGTTTTTAGTCTACATCTGACCTTGTATCACCTCCATGTATCTGTTAAGCACTGCAGATGTCACATTGAGTCCAAGGACTTGCAAGTGGAGAGTGCTTGTTTAATAACCTTGCAACTCCTGCAAAGCTTCTCAGGAGCGGGATGTGGTGTTCAGGTCTGATACTGCCTCCAGTGTGTCCAGCCCCCACCTCTTTTTTGTTACACATACTCACATGGCATTAGAGAGCTGCCTCACAGCCACTGCTCTGCTGTCCTTCTCGTACAGGTCGGTCCCTGCTTTTTAGTTTGGAGTCCAAATAAAGTGACACTTGGCATTTACAAACTGTGTAGCCCATGCAGACCATTGTCCAAACATGAAGCTGCTGATCCACATGCCAGCTGTATGAATTAGGTCACCCTGGCTCTGTTTTGTCTTCATAGTACAGATAAGGAAAATAATTTATCCCTGTGGAAAGTGGGCTGGAAGTCAATACAAGGATTTTAGTCCCAGCAGACTTGTGTTGTTTTATTTACCAGCCCTAAGAGGGGATAATAAAAAGGAACAGGGGGAGAAAAGTCATCAAGTGCAAGGTGCATGCTGTGCCCCAGCCAGAGGATGCCGTGTGATGAGCCAGGGCACTGCCTCTAAACAGAAGCCTATGTTATCCTGACAATACTGAGATCCCAGCAAGGGACAAGTCTTGTTTAACTGATCTGCAAGTAAATGCATAGGAATAGACCATTCTTGCCCCACAGCCACTACAGTACATTTGCTGAGAGGGAAGCAGGAAGAGGATTCAGCCTATGAAGAACTGAGAGGAGGTGTGACTTTTCCCAAGTTGGAATAAAACCTGTGGCAGGACAAGACTTAAACCCCTTTTCTCCTTTCAGTGCTTAACCATCCGTTCTCCAAATGTCCCTCTCTGGCTGTGCCTGCAAAGCTGTCATGCTGAGGAGCATTAGGAGCTACCTCCGAAGTGACTTCAGTGCAGTTTCTCTCTTCCTCACCCCCGCACCCTCTCTCATTAACTTGAAAGCTCCTATTTATAAACCTGCTCAAGATTGCTTGTTCAGAAAGGAGGAGCCGAGACACTCTGCACACAGACTAAGAGACTCAGCAGAGATGCAGGCAAGAGCTACTTCTCACTCAAAGGGTAATAACCAGATGGAACAAGTCAGCAGGAAGAGTGCCTGAAATGTCACAGAAATGAGATCAAGCAACAGCTAGAGCTGTGTGTCGGCAGGCAGAATAGGGAGAATCACAGGAAACAGTAAGAAAGAAGGGCTGAGAGGAAGCAAAATAGTCAAGTGGGTAAACACATTGGACTAAGTGGCCTGAAAATTTCCCTAGACCACCACATTTTTGACACTCTCTCCAAGCCTCTGTGACAGTGATGAACAGGAGGACTATGAAGCTGGCTTGCTGCGAAAAAGTGTGCCAGGCTACTGACTGTGGAATGACTTGTCATCTCTGTTGTTAAACAGCTCACTCAACTCCCTGAATCTCACTGGGATGCTGTTTGTAAGCACAAACTTCTTAAACTCAGGACTGCCTGCAAGTTCTGCACCACCTGGTGATTTTGTACTGGCAAGCTAGAGAACAGGCTGATGACAACTTGAACCCCTGTGAGGGGAGAAGTGAGTACCTAAATAGCTGTCCTACATTGTATGGCACTATTTACAACAGCCTGACTTCCTTTATCTTTTCTCCTGACTGTATTTTATGATAATGATCCAGACATGACCCAGCTATCTCTGCTCTTCTGGAGAAGCACAGCACAATTATGACAGATCAGACAAGCTCATCTGCTATGAAGATGGGGGGAAAAAGGGCCAGTCCCTAAGTTTTGTATAAATAAACAAAACTGCAGTAACCCATAAGGAGTCACATTCATGGAGAGAAACAGAATCACATTGTTCAATAAATCAGAGAAGAACAAAGCGGTTCAATGACAAGACCAAAGCCATTTCTGCTAAGGAGCCTGCATCCTGAACATAACCTCGCCTCTTCCCCTTCCAGCTTAACAAGTGATTTCATGGAGCTCTTTGTGCCAGCATGCAGGCAATTCCCTGAGCTGCTTCTCTTCACTGGGCTTCTCACTAGAGGGCAAATGATGTGCTATACCAAATGCTCTTCTCTGCTCTTTTGCAGTCTGAATTTTTCCTGTTTCTCTCAAATGTTTACTCTCCTTGACATCTACACTCTTAGGAGCTTTGTCATCTGATAGATTATTATGCTACTTAAAAACTCCCAAATTAAAAGCCCACAATCTTACTATTAAGTGAGAGTTTACAGATCCAGTAAAGGACATGTGTTCCGACAAAACGCCCACAAGGTGCCAAAGACAAGACAAAACCACTGAAGAAAAGAGGTAGACTGAGGGAATGAGAGAATCAAGAATTAGGGTAACAAAAATAATGTGATGTGCATAGCTGTGACATTTTCAGTCTGATGATTTTAGTGATGGTGTGCTGGACGTACCAGAGTACTGGGTATGTACCCATAGAGGGTTATGTTTTAGTAGTGTTTGGAAAAGTAAGTGATAGAGACAGTATTTCCCTCTTCTAAAAAATAAAAGAATATTGCATATTATGTTAGAGAGAGCTAACTCATGTGAAATATTCAAACATCCTAAAAGTTGTTAAAATACAGGAAGTCCACCTCACATATGAGTTAAAACAGAGTGACAACTAAAGGAGCATTTCAGTAGACCAGAGTTTGGGCTGTATCCAAGGGTTTCTGCTCAGAAAAATGAGCTAAAGGGATCCTGTTCAGCCCTGTCCTTCCCCACAGGAGAGACAGCATCTTCCTGTTTCATCCTCTAGCTGTTAAAATCAGCATAAGCTCCTGGCTGCAAGATTCATTGGCCCAGAAGAAAGGGAAGTGGTGGTACAGTTATGCAATGACAGTTTTCCTTGGGAAATTTTTGGTCCTTTTGATTAAACAACTCAGCATTCGTCTGTCTCCTGGATTTATTGCAACAATTATCTTTTAAGAAAGATTGCAGGGTGATGGGATATTGCTCACAGGACACTCCTACAATAATACCAAAACATTTCTAACAAGAAAGTTACTGAATTTGTATTCGTTCTCCTTGCTGGAGAAAACCTGATACTGATACAGTTTGTGGCATCATCTGACGTATCTTATATATTTAAGAAGCTGTCTGTAGGCATCAGAGAAAAAACCATTGTTCTATCTAAAGCATGTCTCAGTCACAGACACAGAGGTGGGTTTAGAAATGAGCAGTGAAAACTGTCAAAGGTCTAGAAAACCTGGTAAAGAAAAATTATTGAAGGAATTGCATTTACTGGATTTAGAAAAAAGAAATTTGAGGAGGAACATGGGAAACCGTCTTCTAGCAGAGCTATAAAAAGGACAGGGATTAATTGTTCTCTGCTTATGTGACAGGAGGGGTGTGCCACAAAGAGTGGCCAGCTTTGTTTGCATGAACAAAGATTTTGGTTAAGTGTCAGAAGGAGATTTATTCTGAAAATAGGAAGAAAGAAGCAATGAAGCAGCCTTGAAGGCTGTGAAGTCCCTCAAGAACAAAGCTTTGTTAGTCAATGATGGTGGTGGAATGTTTACTTTTCATACAGAAGGGGCCTCTGAGGTCCTTCCAGCCCCATATTTCTGTGATTTGTATTAAGTCTGCAGTTCTAGCAGAGCAAGGCTACAAGATACAATCTCATTATATAAATAAACAGAAATGTCCATTGTGTTCCAAACAACCAAACCTGGAAAGGGAAACAGACAGTTTGGCGAAAACAAATGCCCCAAGAACCTTTAAAGATTTATAGGTGTAATTTGACCCTCTAGCTCTATTTAGGAGTATCTGTGAAGAGTGTACTGGGTTGAGTAGGCTGAAGAAGGGGAAAGGATCCCTACTCTGCTTCCTTAGCTTTGTGGCAGGACAAACTGGCTTATCCTGTGTATAAACAGACAGCTTCAGAGCTGGCAGTGGATCCAGCCTGTATCTCAGTGACTACACTCAAAGGGTGCAAATAACAAAACTTCTAACAACATTTTATTGATGGAAATATCCTGAGGTAGCTAAAGTGGTTCACAGTTTCAAAGCTGGAAGAGGAGAGAGGTTTGTGAAATTAAGATGTCTATATTCCTTGTCCAAAATCAGAGGGGAAAGCTGAATAGCACATTGGTAAAAATACATGAACTTTAAATTAAATTATGAATGACCTATGGTATAAATACTACATATAAAATTGCTGAATATTTTTAAACAGCACCTGTTAGGTTTGAGTTGAAACATTATACTTACTCAAGTGTAAATTATCTTAGTTAATAAAACTACATATGATTTGGTACTGTATTGATGAAAATCTAGTATGTTTGCTTTGTGAAAGTTTCATCAGGTTTCTTTTTTCATCCCAAATAATTTACTGATTGATCATTTTCTATAATCTCACTGTTTATGGTTTTGCCTTTATTTTTTGTTTTTGTTTAAAAAGGAGGTTTCCATGTCAAACGTAGAGGTTCCTAAACAGTGATAGATCATGACTGATGATCCTACCTTGAGCACTCAAGTACACATGTAAGATTTGAAACACTGTGAGCTTAACTCCGGAAGATGATAAGAACTGTGGCCCCAGTCCAGCAAACTGTATTTGTCCTGGGAATAGTATGATTCAGCTGGATTATTTCTGTGCTCCAATCTAAGTGTCGGGAAGGAGAGCTGTTCAACCAGGGCCTGTTGGGATAAAGAGAAACAGTGCAGATTTGATCACAGCAATGAATGCACTCCCTTATCTTTGTTGCAGTTCCTCTGATGTATGCAAGGGACAGTGAAACTGGATCTGGATCTCTAAGGTCCTTTCTCCCTTTAGATTCCAGCTTTCAACATGATCTCTTTCACTTGGAATAACATCACTTAATTGAGATAACAGATACATATCACTCCTTTATGACAGAAAGAAGTTGTTCCCCAGGTTCTGTAGAAATTACTTACCTTTGTGTTACATAACCTAATAAATATATATTCTCCAAGATTAAGCTTGGAGTATCTAAAGTCCACAGTGGTGAAAAAAGCAGGCTCTGTCATGCTGCCATTGCTAATGGCATGACTGTTTAGGCAGGCTACTGTGAATTGATGAGTCTCAATCCAGCTACAAACAAGAGCCTTGGCTCAGCACTGCTACAAGCATCTCTGTCCCATGCTCCACTACGTAGGGCAGAGAAGCACAAAACCTGATGGGAAACGCACAGAATAAACTGTTCCAGAGGTCAGATCCATCCTAGGGTCTAGATGTTTGTCACCACCTCTCTGTCTATCAGAGCTTTGTTCAGTGTGGCCCAGAAATGAATAATGCAAAAGCCTATTTGAATCATGTGGCCTCTGCTTGTTCTCAAGTTTCTTGGATGAACAGCATTTTACTGCAATACTGCAACATCTACATCCTGTTTCTAGGACAGTTTTCTATCTCTTTCTTGCTTCAGAGTTGCAGAGTTTGGACCACTGAAAATGATTAATGGAAATGCAGAACAACATCAAGTCCAGAGCTCCTGGCTTAGAGAAATGGACACTTCCTGTTTCCATGCAAGCTGCATAGCCTGGATCTGAAAGCTGCTTAGCTCGCCTCACTGGGGGTCAGCTCTTTGCACTTAGCCAAAAAAACCTTAATTTGGTGCAGAGCTATAGACGGTTATATAGAGCCTTATGCATATGATCACTCAGTAATGCTTGTGTATGTTGACAGGAAATGGAAAATTTAAAAAATAGAGAAAACAGCTAATACAAGGCTGTTACAAACTGCAAACTGCAAAATAAGAAGGAAATCCACTGTTTTCCATACACCTGCAATTCTCTGTTATTTGCTTTCCTTGCTGTTCTCTGCTCCTTCCATAGTCTCTCAGTGTATAAAATCATAATTACATTGCATAACTTATGGTGCTGATGTCACTGTGGAATTTGGTGCTTAGCTGTTGGATTTATATTTATTAGATGCAGTGATTAGAATCTAAGCAGTGATCATAGCTTTAAACATCTACAAATATGTACTTGTTCCCAATGGGGTTTTCTATGTACTTAATTATCTGTCTGATTCAGAATACTTAATGAAACTTGGAGAATGACTGTGTATGGAGAAGTATCAAGAGGGGAGGTTTGGATCTTAAAAGCATAGTCAAATATCTTAAGGGCAGCAAATTTGTACTGTAGGGCAAGGTACTTTATTGCTTAGGTTGCTGACAACTGTAAAATACCTTCCAGAAGAAACATATGGTCTCAAAAGTATTGGTAAGGGGGTATGAGGTGTTTTTTCATTGCACTGAACCAAAGCTAGCCCAAAGCCTGTGAGAGTTACTACTGTTAACCTTATTAGGAACTGTGGAAAAGGGGCTCAGATTCCAGTGCCTGGGTTCCCAAACATCAGGTCACTAGTGAAGGATCAGGAATCAGTGTCCACTGTTTCTTTACCTGTATGT
Source organism: Pyrgilauda ruficollis (assembly GCF_017590135.1). Taxonomy (NCBI): domain Eukaryota; kingdom Metazoa; phylum Chordata; class Aves; order Passeriformes; family Passeridae; genus Pyrgilauda; species Pyrgilauda ruficollis. Next base: position 5,106,090 of record NW_024515875.1, read on the forward strand.
GATGAAGAGGAGTCCCAGGAAGAGGAGCAAGGAAACTGCACTGCAAGTGAATCCATTTCTGTGCAACAGATTTGTCTGCTTCTGTGGGGATGAACTGGAGTGTTCCACTGAGGGTAGTAGGCTACATCACGTGAGAAGGGAAGCCTATCCTTCTGTAGGTATTTGATTTGCTTGGTTTGAAGGGGCTATATTAAATCCACATGCCACAGGAATGGACAGTCTTAAAAGAGCTGATTTGCTCACTAGACTAAAATTATGATTCTTCATGTTTCATTTTGGGGATGACTTTCCTTGACATATCTGGCTCTACCAGCAGGTGTAGTCATTCCAGAAAAGGAGTGCCTTTTTCTGGTTTAAGATAAGCCACTCCTGTACTAGGTTATAGGTACTGCTCAGTGTTACCTTGCCTGGTCTCTTCAGTACTGTTTGCTCTCCTTTTTATAGCCATCTTGTCTCTTCAGGTTGCCAGTTTTACTGTCTCAAGTTACCTGCCTGTGTAGTCCTTGGAAAACCTCTTATCATGAGAAAAGTAAAAAAAAAATTTTTGAACATTTTCCAGCATATGTTCACAGACATGAGGAGCAGGTACAGCCTTGGGAGCTATCAACTCAGAGTCCACATTTCAAAATGTGTTCTGGCACACATTGTTTGTTCGGGAGAAGTCATACAGAAATACTTCTGAGACAGCTACACCTTGTTTATCAGTTGAATACCATTGAACTTTTTCTCCTGTCCTTTCACCAGAAGGAAAAAACCATAAGTGCACACAAAAGGGTCAATGTTTTTGAAAGGTCAGTAATTCCAGATTAAATGCAAACCTAAGGCTTTAAAAAAAAAAAAAAAAAAAAAAAAAAAAAACCTCCATTGAGCAATAAGGCTCTTAGAGTTTGACTTCGTTACGCAAGAGAGAAACTTTCCAGCTGGCTGGCAGTGGCTCCAAAGGGTGTCCGTGTGGTTATTAATTAATTAAATCTATTGTTACTCACTTCTTTCATTAATCCAAGTGTTTTCTGTTCACTTGTGTCCCTGCATAACCCTGTTCTAAAGATTTGGAATCTGACAGAGACAACTGCTTTGAATATCAGGTTGCTTATTTGAAAGGCTAACTCTTCCTGTCTCAGAAATTTCTGGGTGTGGCATTTAAGACCTCAGAAGAATGAGAAACCTACTTCAAGTTGAAGGTGTCTCCAGTCTCATGTTCAGGCCTGGAACTCTGTAATGTGTAATGTATAACAGAGAGGATGGGCACAAAAGGCTGGACCAGAGCAGTGACTCCACTGTGTTCTGTAGCACTGCATTCAGTTCCAGTGCTGAAACACAAACCTTAGCGGGTGGTGTGAGGGACAGATGTCTCTAGAGGGTTGACACTTGCTCTCAGGGTTCTAAATCTCTGGAGGAGTGGTGTGGAGGATGAGATTAGTAACATCAGCAAGCCAGCAGCACAGTTTTGCTTCTCTGTGTACCCACCTTGGCCTCAGAGAAAGTCTCTAAATAGCCTTATACCCCTTAGTCCTCTGCTTATGGCCCCAACAACCAAAGACCCTGAACAACACTGCTGCCCCAGCAGTAGGAGGCTGTCTAAAAACCCAGAGAAAAGCCCAGCCCTTGCTAGGCCACACAGTCCCCAGCATCTGTTTGCTGTACTGAGCGTACTTTGTGTGCTGGTCCCTGGCCCGGCGCCACTGCCTTGTGTCACACAGGAAGCTGAAGCCCTGCCAGCTGGGAGCCGCTTCTGGTTGCTATCTCCAGCCATCGGTGCTCGATTGCAGCCTGTTACCCAGGCTCCTGACCTGCCAGCCTTGCAGGTCCCAGGCATTTGCTTTCCCTTTTGAGCCCTTGAGATAGCAGAGTCTGTTCTACTGTGGTTAACGTGTTTAGGAAATGCCAAGTCTGAATTAAGTACTGCTGGGTACTGGGACTCTTTTGCTTGACTGGAAGCATTTGCCAGAAAGTAGGACGGACTGTGTTCATGCCCAAGAGCAGGGCAACTCTCTGATAAAGCTTCCCCACAGAAGCAATTCTTTATCACAGCAGTGACAAGTCACTCCTAGTTCCTTCCTGCTCTATACCTGCGTTATTTCCATTGAAATACAGGGGTCATTTGAAGGGTAAAGCTGCAGCCATCACTCAAGTCAAGAGAGCACCACCTCCACCTTTGTGCAGCAGGGAAAGAGAAGAGACACTTCCAGTTCAAGACTATTTGGCTGCTTTACAGTTTTGCTTGGAGAACATAAAAGAGACTTGGAAATTTCAGAGACCTCCTTCAGGAAATCCTTTACAAGTTCCTTTAGTTGATGGGTTTTACCTCAACAATTCAACAATCAGTCACTTCATCCTGGAAGAACCGGGAAATTGTATCATGCACTTTTCATACAGGATTTACTTAAGCATTCTGGATTTTAGTTCTTTGGCACCTGCAGTTAGTCCTTTTGCCTGTAATTTTGGCTGGCAATAGTACTGATGCCTTCATGCCAGAGAAATGGGCTTCCTCTTCTGAAGAGCAACAACAATGGTGTCAGCTGGCAGGCTCACTTCCTGCAAAAAATCACAGGCAAACAAAACATGCATAGGTTGGTCTTCCAGTCCAGTAGGATAACAAAGGAGACATCTGTGCCTGGGGATGTCCATTTTCCTCCAGCTGCAGAGGGGGAGGGAGGGAGGTAACCAAAGATTACCTTGGTGGTAAGCGCAGATCACCCTGGTTATAGCAGTGCTGCTAACAAACTCTGTAGTAAACCTTCATGCAACACAGCATCAGGAAGGCCACCTTCTTTCTCTAAAGCATTTTTAAATGGGACTTTTTAACCATTTCCTAGCCACAACAATGTGTTGACCATTGTGAGAGTCTGTCCAGAGGACTTAAAACCTCAGAGGGGCTGGCACCAAAATATCAGAGGGGCTGGCATCGCAGATGCGGAGGAGCAGCTGTGGGGAGGACAGACCTGTTTACCTTGTGTGCTGCTTAATCATATAAATGTCTTGAGAACAGAGGAAATTTGCAGTCAGTTTGGTGAAAACAAAATATTTCATCATAATTGCAGTAATTAAACAGGAATGCTGCTTTTAACTAAACATCTGTTACCTTTTTCTGATTCAATTAAATAGTTATAAGCCTCTGAGGCTCACTATTAGTCTCTCTTCCTTTCTATCTTAAATCTATTTTCCTGCTGTCTGTTTTATCAATCAGTGATTGTGCCTGAGGATTTTGCAGTATCTCTTTTTGATCAGATTAGAAATGTTTGTGATTTCTTGTTCTCTGAAGCCTTGCACACACAAAACAGTCTTCCATGGCTATTCAGCAGAGCTTTTTGTGCCAGCAGCTGCTTGCCCTTCTCTGCTGATCCACCACCACTGTCCTAATCTCTGTGGAGGGGACTGATCCTGGAATTATTTTGATCCTGATATGAATAAGGCTGCCAGTAGAAGCAGACAATGCTTTGCCATCATCCAGTGGTATCTAACACACAGGAACGCGGATGCAGCCTTTCCCTGAATTACAGCGATGTTTCACCTGCTTTGGGAGTTGTGTTGAAGCAGTGTAAGCTGCTACGACCAAAGCAGATGCAGGCAAAACCATTTCACACTCTATCAAAGAATTTGATTGTTGCTATCTTCCCCCTGAAGAGCCACCACAAGCAGTGTTGTGGGTAGTGATGTCTGAAAACTGCACTACCTGATCACAGATCATAGTAGGGATGACTCTTCCAGCCTTCTGTCTCTTGAGATCATTTTCTGTTACTTTCTCATCCTCTTACCCTCAACCACCTTCTGTGTTTTTCTCTCTGCACTCTTCAAATATTTCTGTATTGGTGTTTTAGGTCACCTAAGTGAAGCTGGAAGAAAAACTGGTTGTGAAAGAGCAACAGTGATAGTCAGCTTAGCAGCACAACTCCTGTGTACTCAACCCCACTAGGCTCCCTTGAATTTAAGTGCCTGGCCTCACCTGACCTGTGGCCCCAAGCAGTCCTGCCTTTGTATCAGTTCAAATTTGCTGCAAATAGGTCACCCTATATAAGAAAGGCTATAAGAAAAGAATCCTAAACATTTTAATTTCTGAACTGGCAATAATCTTGGACAGTGCATGATAGAGCTTATAAATAGCACTTTGAGTGCCCGTGATGTCACAAACCACAAGAGCATCTGACTTCTGATTTATTACATCAGAATCATTACTTGTTCATAGGCTTGTAGTTTGCAGCTTATTTACAGTCAGTACACCCACTATTATTCCTAAACCATCAGTGTTATGCAGATATATAAATGCTGCCTGGAACTGAAACAGTAAACAACCAATTAAAAGTTTAACCTCTTCCTTTCTGATCTCTTCCTACGTGATTAACTGAGGATGCTGTTGCATAAATTACAGTTGTGTCAGATAATGAAAAACTGGTGTTCTTTCATTTGCTGGTGTATCACATTTACACTAAAAACACTTGTAGATTTTTTAAATATTTAGATATTTATTAAAATAATTTCTCATTAAAACTGTCATTCATTTGAAGAAAATTTCTTTCCTTTTCTTCACTGCAAGATTGTTGTTTTACAAGACTTCCTAGAATAAAACAGCAAAAGCTAATTTCTGGAATTTAATGAAAGATGAATTTAAATTCTTTTTATAGTTCTTGACACTGCACATATATACATACAAATTGGTTTATCTAAACAGCAGCTTGAAAAACCAGATTTGGACAATGTAATTAGGAAGGAAAAACCTTGCTATTCAGATTAATTAAGCTAACTAACATTCAATTTTTATGTCACATCTTTTTGGCAGAGAGTGTAATCTCATTTACTTTGACCATGTTTTGGAAGAGGTCACGGTTAAGATTTAAATACAGACCAATATAAACCCCAGGCATTAATGAATCCTGAATGTAATGATTTTAAGATTGGAAAAATTCTTTGTTCCATTCCCTATCTATATCACTGAGTTACAGGGATTATTTGGTTTTGAATAGCCCATTTGCAGAGAAAGGCACTCACCTAAAAATCTACAGAAAGAACTAAGCCAGTCTTTGTTCAACTACATGCATTTTAAAATAAAGAAAATACCACCCTGAGAAAAATGTGTGATTATATTCAGGTACCTAAAAACTGGTATATCCAGGTATCTCAGAGTGGACAAGAGAGTAACTGTATCATTCAGAAATGGGAAAATGGGAAATAATTTATGTAGGTCCTCTCAACTGAGTATCAGTGGACCTGGCTGGTACATCAGTGTATGCTCCCTATCAAAGGTTACTGTAAAGCACTTCTAAACATATTGTTCTGATTTACTCCCTCACTTTAAAAAAAATCCCTCAGGTGAATCTAAGGCTGTAGGAGAAGAAAAATAATTACCAGTGCTAATGTCCTGTACAATACCTGGCTCTATGCCTCATTGTTTCATAGTTTTTGATCTTAAAAATGTAGTCCTCAGAACAAAAACTCCTTTTGTATTCTCACAGTACAAAGTACCCTAACCCAGCTGGTCGAAGGCAATCAAACACTTCATATCAGTGGGATTTGCAAGACAGACACAAAGGAAATTTTTCTGTAACCAACTGTTTCTTTCTAAACATTCATTTGTATTAAAAGATTTACAGTGTTAGCAGCCCTTACTGGAATTGGAACTAAGATAAGATGGTTCAAGGTGCATGAGAAATCAGGTTTATTGAAGTCTTCTCTGTACAGATTTTGCATTAAATACCTAATCTTGTTTTCAAGTAGTGAATTGGCTAGCTGAGGTGTAGCAGTGGCCATGAAAGAGAAATCTAACGCATAGCCTGTCAGCAGTATTTCATCTAGTTGAGTTTATATACATCTGTAGGTGGCCTCAAAGCTGGCTTTTATTCATTATGATCTGCTTTTAAATATGAGTATTTCCAGACTCTTGCTGGGGTAGGCAGAGAGTTTGGTGGAGATCATGGGAGAGCCATGTGCTTGCTGTCTCTGAAAAGAAGAGACACAAGGTGCCTTAAATGGAAGAAAAAAGCTTATCTTTGTTCAAAGAAAAAATATTTGTGTACACTGCTACTAATCTCAGATTCTCAAGGAAGAAACATTAAAAATTCAGAAATCAAATGATTAAGCAAATAAATAGGAAAAAAAAATAATGTCCCCTGACTATGGGGACATTGGTGAAGAGTGTTCTGTTTTCAGGATTAGGATTTTTTATGCAGTCATGACAGCTCAAATCCCATTTCCCGTTGATCTAAGTACCTAAACTACCCCTTGATACCAGGAATTGCAGCTCTAAGGAAAATATTGCAAAACTTTCCTGTATGCAACTACGCAGATATTTTTGCATCATCCAGTTCCTGTCCCACTGCTGCTGGCAAAGAGCAGTGCTGGAGGCTGACCAGGTGCCTTCCACAAGTACCCACTGTGGATCTTCCTATGTCTTACCATATCCTTGGACATGTGGTAGCAGCCACTGTCAGAACCTGGGAAATGGCTAAATAAGCCTCTGCTGGCACTTTTCTTATGTCTTATTTTGGATTTGAAAGAGTTAATAAGTACACAGATTTGTTTTTCCTCCTCTGTAATTAGATCCCAGAGTAAAAATGTCATAAGCCTCAACTACATCCTTAATCTCCTGAACAATAGGAGCTGTGTTAAAAAACCCAAAACAACTGTCTTCCTGGGAAGGTTGGATGCTCATCAGTGATCCTCAGCTAGGTTTCTGGTGTGAGCCTTGCACAGGCTGGCTGGGGGCACCGAGGGGGCTGCCTGTGACTGCAGGGGCACCTCCTGCTTAGCTGGGCTGGGCTGGGCTCCTGCCAGCATGGTGTTTGTGGCTCAAAAACTGGCAGGGTGCTCTGCAGCAGTGTGGAGAGGTGTTGGGGAAGGGGGAGCCTAGGCAGGTGGGTGAGCAGCTTGCTCACCGCTGTAAAAAGTGGCTTCTTTCCAGCTTGGAGTGCTTTGGCAGAGGGATGGGGTGGACAGATGCTCTGCACTTACCCAATTTATCTTCTGGAGAGGCACCTTCACTCTCTGGGTCTGTCAGCTCCCCTGCACTAAAAATACTTCCCTGAAATGTGCCCTCCTGGGCACTCAGTTATGCAGAGAGCCTGACCCTCAGCTCAGCTGGCAGAAATCAGTCTTCTGGCATTTTCTGTGTTCTTCAGGAAGGGCACAATTAGCTGCCCAGAACCATTATCAAAAGAATTGGGACACAGAATTGTACACATTAACCCAGCCTCTCCTCTCTTCCTCCTCCCTCTGACTCAACAAGTGGTGTAAGTTCCAAACAGCATCCTTATCCTACAAGTCTGTTTAATTTCCTTAACAAATTGAGGTATCAGGAATCTTAAACCCTAGATGTTTCTCAGAGTTTTGTAAACCAAGAACCACCCAGATGCTAACTTAAGAGTAGAGGGAAATTCCCTTTGGGAACATATGCTTGGCCCATGGATGTAATGGGCTGTCAAGCAGTGTTATTCAAACTGTGACTGCAACAGTCTGAGACAGCAAAAGCCCAATGCAAGGAGAATGATGTGAAGGTGTAAAGTGACACACTGTTCCTTTTCTTTTTCCCCAGGTGGGCCTTGGGAAAATTAGAATATACTACAGCTACACGTTCCAAATGAAGAGTCAAGTTCTCCTGTGCATGAATTCAGGCAAACACCAGAAAGAGGCCTACATGACAACAAGTATCAAAAGAAATAAGATGTAAGAAAACAGGTAAATGTTAACATTCAGTGTTTCCCAGTGTACTGTACTGTATTTCATTTCCCCCTCCTTGTTTCACTTCCCTTTTGAGACAAAGAACTCTCATCTGGAAAACAAGAAATTCCCTCTTGTTTTGTTGCATTAGGGCATATAGGAAGGCTTGAAAAATCTTAGGTATTTGAAAATTACTGCCTATTTTTAGAACTGCCACAAACACTGAGTCTGTTTCCCAGAGGTCTTTTGTGGTGACCTTCAGATGTTGGCTATGAAGTCTTTGAATTCTTAGAGAAAGTAGCTGGGTCTTTTTTTCCTTCCAGCAGTTTATTTTGTCCTTTCAATTGAAGAGATGCTAATGTACACACACTGTTATAAACAGCTGTTCCTGCCTTGTACTAGAGCTCATCTCCACCATAATAACTCTGCTGAAAAGAAAAAAATTATCTCCAAGTGTGGATTCAGTCTTGTGTGAACTTTTGCTTTCCTTTCTTCTGCAAGGCTCTGTCCCTCACCCAGAATGGGCAGCCTGCCCCTGTCTATCCTGGGAAGTCCTGTGTTACAGGGATCAGTGACACAACCTAGCCTTATCTTGTACTAGGAAATTATAGAGCTATCAAGAGGGCGGAAAATACCTTTTCTCTCCCTCTCCTCCCACCAGCCAACTGCAATCAGCACAAGCTTTACTGTAAACGCAGTGGTAAGAGGAAAAAAACAGCACCAGGAGGCTTTTTGCTGGTGTGGCTTATTATTACTATCTGAGAAAATAAACTCCAAATGCAGTACTGAGGTTTGCTGGTTACACCATTGCCCCTGTAACTGTATCTTGTTTAGAAGAGGCAAAAAATGAGATTGGAAACTATGCAACCAGTGTGGCAGGATTTTATGAAATGCTGCAGCACCCCAAGGAGTGAAGGAACTAAGCTGTAGGTACCTAATAAAAGCATTTGACAATATTTTGAGGACATCCACATGTATATGGGGCCTTTCCAAGGGGACCTTCACAAAATGCTGTTTGTCTCTTCTCATTCTATCTCGCCTCTGTTGAGATACCAAGGAATCCATGGCTAGGATATCATCAGGCCTTTCTGGCTGAAGGGCACTGACTGCAATAGCGTCTGACTCAGTTTCAGGCTACTGGCCTCCTGAAACTCTCAATATGTGCCAGATATGAGGAGCTCTTCATCATGCAGGTATCTCCAAAGAACCAAATTGGGGCCAGTTTATCCTGGCATATAGAGTACTAACCTGAGGCTGAGTCACCATTTAATCTCACCAGACCAGGTTTTGAATCAGGTCAGAGGATCAGTTGCTTACTGCCAAAATCCTCAATCTCTCCATCTCTACTTGCCAGGAAAGCTGTTTAGCTTCCCACCACTGTTTCAAAGCATTACTCGTTCAAAGTGGCCTGTGCTTGACTTCTCCTTAGTGCAGCTCCCTGGAGAGGAGGAAACACAGCGTCACCCTGGGCCAGGGCTGGCTGCCCTGGGTGCATGACCTTTGCCATGCTAACCTGCCCTCATCTTGCCCAGCAGCATTAATTGCCTCTTAGGGCAGCTTTGTCGCCAGCTCTGGGAGGTTGGAACAGACAGCTCATGCTTCCGCTAGTCAGGAGCCAGTAATAGCCACTTTGTGTCCTGGCATGAGAGAAGGAGAGGCTGGTAATACCCCTGTTTCAGTGGCCCATCAGAGTGGAGGAATCCTCAAAATGTGGGTTAGTTTCAGCTGAGCCCCCTCCCTCTCCATCGCAGGCTCTTCCTCATCTTGTTTCAGCTCTGCACCACAACCCACGTGAGGAGGGCGTGATGCTATTTATTCTTGTTTCCTCCCTTTCTGAGATCCTATCAGAAACACCAGTCTGAGTCAGAGGCAGAGGCTGTGACTGAAATGAGAGAGAAAACTTGGAAATGCACAGATTTCAACCCAGTGTGGCTCTTTGGAAAACTGGGCCTCAAAAATGTGTGAGATACTCAGCAAAACAGCAGCTAAAGAAAGACTATGTGAATTAGAAACTGCCTAGCAAGCAGCAAGAAAAGGAGTGGCTGGCTTGTCATAGGTAAGGAACAGGACTCAGAGGAGTGTTGTAGCATGGGTGTTACATGACCTTCTACCCTCTTGCAATAGCTGCTATTTTTGGATATTTGCTGAGAAGAATCCCTCCAAGATCACTCCTTTGGTTTATTGGGTGGTGATAGCTGGGTTTTCCAGCACAAACAGAACTGTGCTACAGTGAGAGGTTTCCAGCAGTGATATTTTTCCACATGCATTTGGAAGAAAAGTCTTTTAAAAGCCTACTCTCTGCATTTGGCAGGTAGGGGCGGGGTACAACAAACCAAAAACATATGTCCAAATATCCCAGTCCCAAACACTTAGATATAGCTGCTTACAACATGTTTCATTGCATATTAAGCAGCACAGATCTGGAAGGATCTGGAAATACTTTCCACATCCAGATCTCCCCAGCAATAACCATGTCTTGGGCAGATTGCATTTTTATTGCCTTCACTGGCCTTGCTGAGATGATATCCCAGTACTTAAGGTGAACTGTGTGAGTAATGGTACTTCAGCAGAACAGAGCCATTTACTTCTGCTCAAGTGAACTGGTGCTTAATGGTCTGTACAGTTATATGACCTCTGGTTGCAATCTGATCAGATAGCACAAGCTAAATGCAGTGGAGTCTTGCTGATAATGGGAGGAGAATGGAGGCTCAGGATCTAGGGTATTGCCCAAAGTAGGGACAACTGGTCAGCAGGTGGCAATCTTATATCTCAAGCAAGAAAGGCCCACCACTGCTAGAAAACTTTGCTACCAGCCATGTCTTCCGTGAGATGTGTAACTGAGAGATCTGGATGCTTTGTGTACTGGTTCTAATCACGTTTAATTTTTTCTTTGCAGGCTGTTAACAGCCCACCTTTGCCATGTCCCAGATGTTTTGACTTAGTTTCCCTTCCTTCCATTCTGCTGCGCCCTCAAGTTGCAGATCTGATAGGTTATACTCAGCCTCCTCCTTGGCCAGACAGCAGCACAGGTCCAGATGTGCAGCCTTGCTATTTCCTGCTAAAAAGCTGCTATGGAATGGGTGCACCTAGCAAACATAAGCCATGTAGTCTCATCAACCAGATCTGCTGCTCAGGTGTGTGACAGAAGGGCACCTTGGTCCTTGCAGGCATGAACGGCTCACTGACTTCACTGGCCTGGTTTGTCCATGCAAAGTAAGTCAGCTGCAGCAGTTTGATCAACACCACCTTTAATACAACACTTCAGCTTAAGCATTGCTGCTTGTATAGTGCTACTTCCGGAATGCTTTAACTTGGGCCTTTTTATAATACACAGAAAAGAGTTGTACAAACCATTTCCAAAGCATTTGACCTCATTTTCAGCCTGTCAAGTGTGAGAGAGGCCATGAAGCATAAGGAGAGTGGTTGGGACCAGGCAGGGAGTATGCAGCAATGGCAGCATTTGTGATATATGTTATCCTAACAACAGCAGCTTTCTCTAAGCCAAGACTTCCTGTGCTAACATCTTGAGGAATCCTTGAGTATGGCCTGTTACCTGAAAGGCACTTCATGTTCTCGGGGGGAGGGAGGAGGTGAGAAAAAAAAATATGCTGCTGCTTTTAAACTGAATTTAGCATTGAGGAGAGTATCTTGTTCCCAAAACTGGAGCCTGAAGTTCTGTCTTCTTCACTGAGCATGGGAAACAGGCAGAGCTGGAGCAAATATCCCTGTCCTGAGTTGTCTAGGTGAACTGAGACCTTGCATCCATGCATGTGAAGTGCTGCAGGAAAAGGGCAAGTGTTGGTGATAGCCAGCCACTTTCTTGTGGACTTTGCTGAGCCTGTATAGTGACCAAACTTCTTACAGACCTCAGAGTACCAGCCCCCAGTAGTCTGCTAACAGTGCTTACACTGCTTTCAGTAAAGCAAGGTAAGGGGCCTAAAACCAGGTGACCAGGGCATGGTTACATGACGGGTCTGTTGCAAGACAAGCAGTTATACCAGAGCCTCCTGAATCCTTTCTCTTGGGTTAGAGCAGCTGCAGTTGCCCGTTCAGATCTCAGCCCCAGAACAAAACAGCTAATTTGGGCCTATTGCAACTGAGATATGAACCACTGAGGATTAAAAGTCACTTTTCTCATCCTGCCAACAGTCACCAACTGGAATTTGACAGCTAAGCACTGCTAGTCTGTGCTTCATCTAAGCTGGCAGCCTTCTTGCTGAAGTCAAGGTCACCAGGAGTAACACAGTACAGTGAAGAGCCAATTAAAGCACACACGAGCCACCCAGGCACTCACAGCAGGGTTGATTTCTCACCCCTTCTGCTGCCCAGTTTTCACAATGCACATCTACAGATTCAGGTTATAACCCCAGAAGTGTTGCAACAAGTTAGGGCTTGGAGCACATTTTGTCTGCAATGTTTGCACAGTCTGTCTCGCGAGCAGCCATGGCTGTCCCAGGCATGCTGGCAAAGCAGGTGGGAATGGCTGGATGAAATTTCCAGGTAGTGAGCAGGGCTTTAGCTTCCATCCCATTGTAACCCAAATGGTGTCAAGCATAAGTTCTCTGAAACTGAAACCTCCCTACCTACTCCTTGCCTGCAGCGTTTACCCAGAGAGCTTGTGGAGCTGCAGCAGTACAGATCAGTGGTGTGTGGGAAAGAAAGGGCGAGCGTCAGAGTGGTGCTGGCTCAGACAGCTGCTCACACCCTGCCCACCAAAGCAGGAATCTGCATTCAGAACCTGACCCAATTCCAGCCCCTGCTTGCTTCACAGGAAAAACACTGGGGTTCTCAGGAAGCACTTGCACAACAGCCGATACCAGCTGAGCTGCAGGCCGAGACAGATGTGTTGTCAAAGCAGTGTTGCCACAGGTGTTGCAAGGACGAGTGAAGGACATTGGCTTTTTGTGTCATTCATATCTAGAGGGCCGTTTTCTCTTTTCAGATGCAATCAAATTGGAGGGGAGAAGGGGATAACCACAGTTGTGACTTTAGGACACCAGTTATCACTGTGAATGTGTACCTGGCATAAAGTCAGTTCTTTCAGCAATGCTCATGTTGCTTTTATGCTTTTGCAGAAAACTCATTAGTGGATTAAGACCAGGAAAATGGTAGGGGCCTTTGCTTCAAGAGAAGGGCTACTACCTTCGCACTACCTGGTGCGAAATTACTGTTTCAGAATATTTCCCTTCATATTTGACATTTGCTGTACATCTGCCCAGGAGCTCTGACACATCTCTCATGAGCAGCCTCTAAGCATAAGTGAGCACAAGTGAAGGATAATATATTTTCTTTCACCAGTATGAAGAGGGAAAGCAGCAATGATGGGAAAAGTCCTCTCTTTAGTACGAACCAGAAGTCTTCCAGGTCTATGGCTCACAGTGGAATGGGAGTGCTGGGATGGATGAGAGAGCTTGGAGTGGTGCACCTGCCCTGACCTGGTCATACATGCTCCTTGTGACCTTTGATGAAACACTGGTTGTTTCTCTCTGAAAACCATTTTCTTTCCACCTACTGTGTCAGTCCTCAGAAAAGCATGCCTTGGAAAAAAATGGCCTGGTCATCAGCCTGGTAAGTCAGGCTTCTTGTCTCCTCTCTCTGGCTCTTGACCTCTTTTCTCAATGAGAAGCACATTTGCCCCAGACCCAAAGAATCCACATCAAAAATCTCTGCTTTAGCTTCCCTGGATCTGGGAATATCTAGAGAACTAGAAGAAGGAAATGAGAGCAGAAGATGATGCAGGGAGGTATCAAAATAAATAGACAGGAAAAATTAGATCAATGTGTGATCCCAAGCAATCGGATGGGTCTGTGAAGGAAAGGAGGAACAGGACTTTTCTAAAAGAGTTCTCACCCTAAAGGAGCTAGGTGAGAGACATGGCAAATTTTACTATAAAGGTCTCCAAGACTGAAAGATGTCAAAAGGCTACTAAGAGCAGGGAAACAAAACAGTATTCATCTTGGAAAATGTGAGGCATAGGGATCACCACAGCCCTATGGAGAGGTTCACATTTTTCCTTAGACGGCCCTTGTTTAGTTATGCTCTGCACCAGTACTTACAGCACAGCCCTGCTGATGCCACAGCTTAACCCTGCAATGTTCGCAAGTGTCTGCAATGGCTGGTCCCAAACCATGTGGGGCAAGGTGCCGCATGGCTTTCCTTCTTGGCTAGCACCCAAGAAGGAGCTGTAGCAGCTCCACAGGTCCCATCCCCACCCCTGTCTGCCTGGAGGCGTCCCAGTGTCCTGGCCAGCTCGGCGTGGGGGCTGGGAGGACAGCGGTGCTGGTGTAACTGGTTTGGGCAGCATACCAGACCAGAGCCGGTACCACACAGTGCTGCCCTGGCCGAAGGGCTGCTCTGCTCCTCGGCACCTCCGCGGGGCACGGCAGCAGCAGGGACCGGCACCCCGGCTCCTCGGCACCTCCGCGGGGCACGGCAGCAGCAGGGACCGGCACCCCGGCTCCTCGGCACCTCCGCGGGGCTGGGCCGGGCCGGGCCCTGTGGGCGAGGGAGCAGCTTCCCCTGAGGAGGGGCCCCATGCTGTCAGGTGGGCCGTGGGGAGGCAGTGTGGTGTCGGAGCGAGCAGGAAGGAGCACGCAACGGGGCCGGGCCCAGCTGTGGGTCAGGCCGGGGGAGCCAGGAGCACGGTGGAGCCTCAGGTGGCTGCGCCAGACTGGGTGAAGGCCGGAGGTGCCCCACATCAGCTCCAGCCACGCGTGCACAGAGTCAGGGCATTGGCACCGCCCGGGGCAACAGCAGTGCCACGGTCTGGTCTGCAGGGAAGCAGTGTCCTTGCAGAAAAATGACTCTCAAGGTCCCTCTCCTTTGCTGTCCCAAGTTGCCCTTGATGGTAGTGGAAAAAGCCAAGGCTGGAGTCCTGTTCTGCAGCATTTTCTCCTTGAACTCCAGAAGGCAAGTTGATGTTGCTGTAAATGCAGCAACATACTTTGCCAGTGAGGCGTTTCTGTGTGGCTGACAGGGATTTTGCCTAAATGTCATTCAGGAGGCCAGAAATATGCCATCCTAGCCTTAACCGCTCTTTGTGCTCCTCCTGCTCTAAGGACTGGCATGAAATAATGAAAAGGGCATCAGGTAAGGACAGCTAGCCCCTGTCTTCTTCCAGTCAAAGTCTTAGCTGGAGATTCCTGCTCTGGAGGTCATTAAGCCCATGAAGCCTCCTTGGAACAAGTGAAATATCAAATCCTAGACCTTGAGCTGAGACTCAGTCCTCACTGTTATTAGGCTAGAAAGCATGAAGCCAGGCAGGATTATTTCCTACTTTTGTTTGAATTTCTTTTGTCTTGAGGCCCTGATGGTATGGACAGAATTAAGAAACTTACCCTTGTGCTTCTTTGGGAATATTTGCATGCTTCTTGTACCCTGGGAGCATGCAAACTTCCCATCCTCTTACCACAGATTGTATGGTTTTTTAACCCCTGTTTTCTGCAATGCATTCCAGTGAGAAATGTGTCCTGTAAGTGTTTTGTCTCAGACCATCCTGCCCTCGACAAGCCAGGACTAGTGGAAAGGAAATCTATTCAGGCTAGGAATGTGTTAAGTATTCATTGCGGACTCTCCCATCAGGGGCTGTGATGTGCCGGGGATTTTCCACCAGTTCTGCCTTTTCAGCTGGGTGCATTTTCCCACAAAGATCTAGTCCCAGAAGTGCCATCTTCACTGCTTAGTCACTCAGGTAAAGAAAATAGTTTGAGCACGGTTCTCATGCTGCCTCCTTCCTACCAGGCACTTGCCTTCATCTTGCATTATAAGTGAGACTAAATCTTTCTGAAAATCTATGTGTCAGCACTGAATTATTTATAGTCATGTCGAACATTCCTGAGTATATGGATAAAACCTGGGATAAAGTATCCTAGTGTGCCACTGATGACAAAAAAGTGTTGTGCCAGTCAGAGCCAGCCTTGATGTGATGCAGACAAAGATGATTTTTGCAGGCTGGGGAGCAGGTGTCAGGGGGGTGGTGCTTGCTGTAGCAAAGTCAGTATGTTGTATTTTAAGATTACCTTAATAACCACATCTATAATAATGTAATTTTCCCAGCAGCTGACTGCAGCAGCAGATAAAAACCTAGAATTATGTTTGTGAATTTGATAGAGGAGATTGCAGACTGTTCCCAGGCCATGTTTGTTCTCTTTGCCAAAGCCAAGTGTTACTTAAATAGAAAGCTAGAGACACTATGCTGCAGCTGAAATATGACCCATTATACATGCCTGAGAAGTCACAATTAAAAACTCAAGAAATTCTAAATAATTTCCCCCAAATAAAACTATGGAAGGGGAGGTAATTTTATTGCTGCACGAGTTATAAATCCAGATCTTGCTTTGTGGATGCTTATTTTCTTTATAAGCTACTTGTCCTTATGTAAGGAATAGCACAGGCCTTATATATCTGCATATAAAATATGCAATAATACATCATTATCCTACTTGTTCTTTATTCATTTTCTATTTAAAAATCTTCCAGCAATTGGAGCACTCATCCTTATATTCAAAAACTGCTTGACATTAGTAACAACCCTCTCCTGTTTCCAAAATAATTAAGATCTCCACATCTTTACATTGTTTTATTTCATTTCTGTCTGTGTTCTGACATACGTATTGACCAGCCCACTCCCACTGCCCTCCACTAAAGGAAACTGTGATTGACAGATCCTGTCTTCCATTAGGGAAGGTCTCTCAAAACTGGCATTTAGGAGTTCTCTCTGGCTGCTTTGGTACTGAGTGCGTTGTTCACACAAATGGGCTGGACCATTGTCAAAGGAGTGGTTAAATCTCAGCCAGACCTGAGAGGGTTCAAGTGGGCGAGAAATTAGAGCCTTTCACCTGTTTTGGTCTTCTCAGTCCTATCATAGCAACATATGCTTGCTTGGTCACTCCCTTTCAAAAAACAGTCAGTCTGATGAAAAAATAGATCCTTTGGTTTGCTCTATATTTAGGCAAAACCAATCTTGATTCCAGGACTATAGAAATGTATGCTTTTCTTTCCACCCTTCAGCTAAAAAAAAAAAAAAAAGGGGAAAACAAAAATTTGAGCAAATCCATCTATAACATTGTATTTTACAAGTCTGTTTAATAGACAACTACAGCAGTGAGTGGAAAATCTGACAAGTCACTGCTGCCCTTTATGTTATTTGTGCTCTGGAGGCCATTCAGCTTCTTCACTGTCCTTCAGAGTCTGCAGATTGAACTGTGATTTCTTGATGGGTTTAGTTCATGGGTATAAACTTATTTTATGGTAATGCCTAGATGGGCTAGAAACTTCAAAACCAGAAAGGAACCATTGACATCCTCAATGTCCTGAGGGTTGAGGACAGATCACTGAAGGGAAAAGTGAAATAAAAGGTGGGAAAATTTAAGTTACTGCTGTTGGTTCCTCAGCAAAGCTGTGGGACTTCTCACAGTGGAGTGAATACTTGTCTCCAGGTTTGTTTTTCCCTTTCTAAGGGGTAATGGTGATATTGATAACATGTATATGGATTATTCTGTATTAAAAATTTTTGCTGTCTTGAGGTATACTAGTTGGGAGTATACAGGAGAATACACATCCAACTCATCACAGTTCTGGCCTTAGCATAATTTAAATTATACTTGAAAAAAAAAAATTGCAGCATAGTCTATTTAAATAGCTGAGAAAATAACTTCTCTGTGGTATGAATGGCATCTCCATTACTGAAGCATTTTTGTCATGGCTCTAGCAATATATGCATATGCTGGAAAACTTTCATTGTAGGCATACCCTAGAGGAACTGGGTGTCCAGCTGGCTTATGAGGTCACCTATGTATCTAACTCTCTCAGACACACTCAAAATCACTGCCTAAATTTTCCCTTTTGGAATAACAGCTTAATACATTTCACCAAGTTCCCTCCTACCCCTGTGAGGTCTGGATGAACAATGTGGTATCATCTTCTCTCAATCCTAAATCCAGCCTACATGTTGCTCACCCTGCCTTCAGCGCTGCCTTTCACATATACACCAGGCAATAAAGCTGGCAGAGGAGGCTTGGGCTGGGCTGGAGAGAAAGTGGAAGGGTAGGATGAGGTCTGTCAACAACATGTTTTTAACTGGCATATAGAGGGACATTTCCCTTTAGTGACAAGACCTGCACCTGTGATGCAAATTAAGTGGAATATTTGCAGTGTCATACCAGTTTGTGTAGGTTCCACTTAAGATACACACAAATCAAAAATTTGTGTGTATCTATTTTCCCCTTTCTTTTCTGCCTCTGGAGCTAATGCATTTAACTCTCAAAGAGGAGACAGCTGATTGCTAGCTTCAGATTCTCTTGATGTTAATTTTCTTTTTTAAAAAGCTTGCCTATTATTCTAGATTAATTATATCTTTCTGTAAATAAAATCATTGGAATGGGTCCACTTCCCTCCCCTCATTCTGCTCAGTTTCTTCCTTGATTTCTTTCACATGTCCCTTCCCCAGTGAATACATCTGAATGTTATGTGGTGTTAATTAAGGATCTTAATTGCATATTTGTCTTTGCAAAGCCTGCCAGTATTTACAGGCAACTGTGATTGATTGACAGCATGCGAAGAACAATGGAGAAGCCTTAACAAGGCTTGGCAAAGCAATTCAATCAGTGGAGAGCGTGCTCAGGGGAAGAGCTTCACGCAAGGATTTCAGGAAAATCTGTGCTTGGTGACTTTTATTTCGTTAATCAACGGCAGGAAACAATTCAGCCCTGCTGCAGCAGTGATAAAGTAGCTCCCCTAAAGCCCACTGCTAGATTAAATAACCACATGGTTTGAGGTAGAACAAGCTGTTCTGGAACATGCACTTTTGTGGTTATTTGGAGAAGCGTTAAGAAACTGCGGTTCTTCTCAGCATTGACCTGGAGCTGGGATATTTTGACTTTGGGTTCTGCAGTTGTGCCAGCACAAGGTGCTTGTGATGCTGGTGCAGAGACACTCCCCTCCCAGCTGAGGTCCTGAGCGATTGACCCAACGCTACACAGGCCAGCCGTCTGTTCTGCTGCCACCCCAAGGTAAAGCTCAAGCACACTGGAAGAGAAAAGGTCTGGATTACCTCACCTCATGCAGAAAGTCTCCCACAGGCAAGGTGAGCTTCAGTTGCAGCCACCTGCCCAGGATGTCAGGAGAAAAGCTCATCCCAGATCTGTGCACCATCCACAGGGCTTGCCTGTCTCACATGCTGTGGTCATCCTCTGGTACCACCAAATCTGAGTACCAGACGCCTTCCCTCAAAACTTTGCCTTCTCCTCACATTCCTAAGGGGCTAAAATTTGCTGCAAGCCCTGATTTACAGGAGACAAGTGGAGGTACAGAGATGTCACCTGTAACCTCTTCAGTTTCCTAAGCAATGATGAGAAATTTTAGGGCAGAACTGGAAATTAAACCCAGGTTTCCCAATGATGTTTCTTGGGGAGTTACCACAGGAGCTTCCTGCCCATGGAGCCAAGTAACACATAGGAAGAGGTGCAGTGCTCAGGCAAAACTCTGAGAAATCACAGCAGTCTGGGATCTGTTACATTTGGAAACAGTAGCATAACGCAGCAGAAACTGCTTTCCCTCCATCTGTCATGCTTGGAGTGGCATTTACGCACGTAGATCTCTATGCCAAGGGGTCACGTTACAGCCCAGTTCTCTGCTAACCATGCTACTGCATGTTTTTGTCTCACCTGTGTGTGCAAGTCCAATACATGTTACAGCTCAGAGGACAAATTCCTTGCTGAAACAGAGTTTGACCTTCTGTTTAGCAGCAGCAATGACCACTGTTGCAGCAGGAGTGCCAGGCGTGTTCAGTTTTCTCTGCAGACAGATCTGCTCAGAAGGCCACCAAAGAGAGGTGTGCACTGTAAACCTCAGGGGCAGAAGGGTGTGATGATACCCTGACGTATAAAAGTCTGCACAGCTATTATTTTTTGCCTATTTTACCTCCTCCTCCCTGTCCTGCACTTGCCTCCTGAGTTGAGAGGCACAGAAAATTGGGTGCTGGCAAAGCACATAGGAGACCTGGAGTCAATATCTTTGCCTGCTGCAGTCCTTTGCATTTGAGCTGGGTGAACCACTTGGGACTTGTCTGTACCAGGTGAAGCAAATGCCTGGGAAGTCATACCTTCCTGTAGGCAGCAGTCAGATAAATTCACCCAGGAAAACATGGCATGACTGTCTCCTGATCGATTTAGAGCTTGTCACTCAAAAGAGGTTGCCTGGGCTGCAGGGATGGCCCAGTTCCTGAGGAAAGCAGCTGGTGAGCCCCTGTGGTTCACAGCCCTCCTCATTAAATAGTAAATGTAAATGAGCACCAATACAGGAAACTTTAAATGAAAAATGGGCACACTGGATCCCTCTATATGTCTGTCTAGTCTAGAATCCTCTCTTTGTCAGTGGTTGATAGCAGTTGTTTAGAGAAAACTATGAGAAAGGCAAGCATGTAGTGATAATTCTCTGGTGTGCTTGCCAGGCTGTGGGTTCTTGAAAGCTTCCTAAAATCTTGCTGTTTAATAGCACTTAATAGATCTGTTTGCAACCTTGTAAAATCATTTTTTGAAATCTATTTTAGGCATCCATAGCACTGCCGGCAGAAAGCTCCAGAATTTAATTACCCATTTGATGAAGCTTTTCCTTTTGTTAGCCTTGAATCTGACACCTCATAACTATTTTATGCTGTTTCTTCTGTATAATCCTGTCATGTGACCAAACTGCGTGCAAGTCACCAGGACAATTCTCAGGCTGGTGTCTTGTCTATAGCTGCATGCTGTGTAACTGTTGTGGTAATGTTGTGGTTATGTTGTGGACATATGTGGCACATGTATTGAGGGGAGGTTGTTTTTCACTTAACCGAGCCCATACCAATATAACTCTCAATTTTAAATTCCGTTACAATAACCTCAATAGGTCTGCCAATGATTAAACTCTTTTCTTGGAACTGAAAGTTTTGCCAGTGTGAAGCACTGATACATCACAGAATCACGGAATATGCTGAGTTGGAAGGAACTCATCAGGATCATCAAGTCCAACTCCTGACCCTGCACAGGACACCCCAAGTGTCACCATGTGCCTGAGAGCATTTGTCCAAGGGCTTCCTGAGCTCTGGCAGACTTGGTGACCATTTCCCTAGGGAGCCTGTTCCAGTGCCCAACCATGTGCTGGGGGAACCTGCTGCCTAAACCTCCCCTGACACAACCTCAGGCCATTCCCTAGGGTTCTGTCACTGGACACCACAGAGAAGAGATCAGTGTCTGTCCCTCCTCTTCCCCTCATGATGAAGTTGTAGAAAGCAGGTGTAGTCAAAAAAGTTTGTCCTTCAGCCACAGCTTTGTACGAACCCTTTTCCAGCACCAGTGAGTTTTACCAGGGAGGTGTCTCTCCATGAAAATGGTGTGTGTCAAGGCTGTGCTTTGTACCAGCCTGTAACTCACAGGCAGGAAACAGGGCTTTGCTGCAAGAGTGCTGCAACATGGCAGCTCACCCGTCTTTGCCACCAGATTCATCGGTAGGCCAACAGAAGTCTTCAGTAATCCAGCCTTTAGGGCTAAACCAGCCTGATGGGGTGCAAAGTTTCAAATCATGTGAAAGAAAAAGTAAAAATATCTTCGTGAGGTCTAAGGACCTCATTGACGTGAGATCAATGCCCGTATGAATGGCACGAAGTTCATGAAGACCTGTGCCTATGATTTGCTTAAAAAGCCACATCCCCAAGACCATATCTGAAAGTCTGATAAGATACTTGATTTCTCAGGAACCCTTGAGTTTCTAGTAAAAGAAGTGAGAGAGATTGTGAGTTCTGCTGATTTGAAATTCAAGTCATTCATATAGGAATCCAAATATGGAGTTGGACTTTTATCTTATGATATATTGGCCTTCGTCTTGGGCTGTAGTGAAGCAAATATGATAAGCTAACAAGTGGCATAAAATTTTCAGCTACTTTCTAAATGTTACAGTATCAAAGAACCAAGCAGAATTACTGAAGGGTCAAAGGCATAGATTAGAAACATCATTAAGAAATTGTAAGAATTACTGATAAGCTTTAGTGTCTTTGTTTTATTACTTCCCTGTCTCAGTCAGATCTGCAAACACACGATTCACGTTTAATTGAACAACAGCTTCATTGTGAAACCTGCCATTCTTAGCTCCAGTAAAGAAAATATCTTTAAAAATACCGCCCTCGCTTTCTAACATTGTACAGACAAAGAATTACAGCTCATCTGCCATAGGATATACTCTACAAGTGGCATCATCTCTGTCATCTCCTTTTCTCTGTCATACGTGGTGTGACAAGTAGCAGTCTGGGGACCTGTGTGCTGTGTGTGCCTCTGTGCAGCAGGGCTCCTTCCCCCTTCTCCTTTGTGCTCCTCAATGCCTCAGCCATCACCAGCAGCCTCTGGGCCGGTGTCCCAAAGCTGCAGAGCAGGGAAGGTGGGTCATGCAGGAGGCGAGTGAGGGTGACCTTCACTTTGAGTCCCCAAAGCCCTGCCCACGCTCCAGGTTGAGCACAAGCGAATGTGTCCCACTTCCCCGAAAGCAGCACTCCATGGAGCACGTTCTGCTTCCACTGGCCATGGGCTGTAGCATTCACTGCCTGTGATCAGATGTATATATTTGATTGCTGTCACAGAAATAAAAAGCTGGCTCTGTAGAGCATTGGCCTACATTTCACCATTTTGCTCATGAAGCTGAGCTGGATAGGAGTGTGAAAAAAAGAACTTTTGAATGCCCTAGTGCTTACACAGTTATGTCAGCCAAAAAAAAAATAAAATACTTGTCTCAAGAACTAGTTTACTTTTGGGTGCTCTTCTCTGTGGCTTTCACTGCTGCAGAGGCGAGCCCCACCTCACGCAGATCATGCAGTGCAGAGACAATAAGGGCGTGCAGTCCAGCCTGGCTGTGGCTCCAGCTGTGTGCTGCTGGCACCTGCTCTGTTCACGCAGCAGTCTGGTGTCCTTGGTGCACCTCCTAGGAGAGGCATGCACCTAGTGCAAAGTTTAGGCTTGAGGATGACACATGAGAGGCTTCTGACCGGCCTCTGATTCAGGATACTGCATCCACGTGCTCAAGTGCGCTTTCACCTCAGCTTATTTCAATCCCAGCATACAGGCACAGTGCAGTGGAAGGTGCAGTGGCTTGGAGAAGAGATATCCTATAGCAGATGAGCTGTAATTCTTTGTCTGTACAATGTTAGAAAGCGAGGGCGGTATTTTTAAAGATATTTTCTTTACTGGAGCTAAGAATGGCAGGTTCACAATGAAGCTGTTGTTCAATGGATGATCCTTTAGGTCTGACTGTATGCAGGATGCCCCAGGGTATGTCATACATCCTGTGTCTGCCTCAGGCCGTGGGAGATTTCACAGCTCTAGTTTCACCACAGTGATCTAAATTGATGTAACCAAGCTAAAAGTGACACTTCGGTACAGATAAGCCCTTGATTTTTAAGTTGGTTATTTACAGTAGATCAGCCTGTGTGAGTCACAGCATCTGACCTGAACAGCACATTCCACTACCTGGGTAAGGATTTGTCTGGTTCTGTCATTTTTTGCCATTTTTAAACTCCTAGTGAAGTCAAGGGTGACAGAAGGAGGCTGGAAACTTATCTGGACCAGTGAAACCTTCTTTTGCTCTGGGTTTTTACCTTTAGTCATTTTACATTCAAAATTTACATTTACATTACAGCCAAAATTCCTGGAAGTCCTTTCCTCCTAATCTGTGCACCACAGATTATGAAAAACTGATAAGAAAAGCTAAATCTCATTTGCTTAGAAAGAATAATTCCATTTTTTTTTCCTGTGGCAAATGAGAAAATTAGGCAAACAAATGCATTTGTCTTAGCTTAGTTGAATACTCTGTTTTATTTGGCTTCATGTAAGGGTACTGTAAGAAGGGCCTGGGCATAGGTCCCTGATGCGTTAATAACTCAAACTTTATTTCTACAGGGTTTTTTAGAGCACTGTAGCTTTCCAGATGGAGGACTGGCAGCCTGAGGAAAGATCTAGACCTAAAGGGTCCTGGCAGTAGAAAGGCAGGATGGGTGGTTGGCCATGAATGTTGCAAGAGAAAACCATGTCTTTCATGAGAAAACCTTTACCTTACAACTGTGCCCGGTTCTGCTGTGGACCCCTGGCTTTGGCCAGATGGGTCCCTGAGTCATGGTCCAAACACAATGTCACTATAATTTGATTTGTGAGTGTTGTCTCCAGTGCCCTGGTAAACATCTGTCCATTGTGAACAAAGCTAAGTCACTTTTCTTGCTTTCTGCCTGAGGGAAAGGTAAGTAGTGACTTTTGTCCTTAGTATCATGTTAAGATGCAGCACTGGAGAACTGCTCACATGTTCTGAGCATTTTTGATGATCCCAGAATGCTGAGACAGTGCAGCACAGTAAGGGTGGTCTTATATTTGAATTCTTAAGTCTTGAGTTAAGACTGAGATATTTAAGAGTTAATTACCTACCCTAGAGAGGCTATTCTCCATTTTTCTGTCCTTCTCATTTTTATGCTTTATTCCAATGTGTGTCTGCATCTCTCTGCACTGCCCAGCCTCATGCTGTCATTTGGGTGATGAAACAGAAAAGGCTAAATTTGTGGCTTATATATGAAGAAACCTCGAAGGTGCCCACAAAATCCTCCTTTTGGCTCCTGCAGCGTGCCTGAGGCTGGCACCGCCCTGCAAAGCTTGCAGGTTTTGCTGACACATTGAGATAAAAAAAAAGGACTCACCTTATGTCCTCAAGAACCTAGGCATAGCAGTGACAATAAGAGACAAGTATTTGAGGTTAGGAGAAGTTTGCATTCATTCTGGTGTAAAAATTTTAGCCTCCCCTGGAAAAATATTCGTGTTTCACCTTTAGGTTTTCTAAACTGCTTATAGACAAAAGCTGCATCCCCAAGAAGGCAATGACTTATGATTTTGCACAGAAAGGAATGTCTGTCAGAGGGAAAAAGATTATAAGGAGTAGTTTTCTAAAAGCAAAACTGATTTCAATTGAAAGCAGGTATCCAGCAAAATGCCTGGAAAATTTGACTTCAGCAAATACCTGACTTTATGTTTCAGCCAAGGATAAACTATCAGGCAGACTCAAGAAGTAATGGAATGAAATTATAGTGTCTGTGTTGTGCTGGAAGGGCATAATAAATGATCCCTGAACTGCAGTCTAAAAGGACTGTGGCATCTTCATGAATTTTCTGCATGATGTTGCTTGGAGTCAGACACAGCAACCACTATCTTGCTCTTCCCATCTTGCCTCTCCTGTTCAGGTCTGTTGCAAAGCCTGATGTGGAAAGGGTAGAAAAAGTGCTAGATCTGCAGAAAACAACTTCTGAAGTGGAAGAATGACAGTGGAGAGAAAAGGTTCTTCCCTGCATACTTGTGTACGTCTGGTCTCCCCCAGTTCTGCTCCTGACACCTCTTTTAGATAATCCCACACAAGACCCTTCTCTCTCTTGAATAGCTTCTTTACAAAAGAAAATGGAGGGCAAAAGCCATCTAAGTCAACTAGAGGCATGAATTTTAAATAGGTGAGTCAATTATATTAAAGTGGACACCTTTAATAAATGTGGGTTCAATCAAATGCTAAAATGCTGGCATGTGGCTTTAATGTGGTTTAAATAAGTTTTTTAAGTTTCATCACTTGAAAAGTTAATTCAAATTAAGCTTCAGGAGCGTCTCCATGTAGGTAAATCCACAGTTTCTCACACTGATGAAATGGGGACTTCCCTGCCTTAGGAGGATGCTGCTGCCAGACCCAGTTCCCCAATACCTAGAAAGCACTTTGCTCTGCCGGAGGCACAGGGTCAGCATGCACAGCCCTCTCTCCTAAGTGCAGCAGACACAGGCTCTGGGCAGCTGCTCATGGCTCTGTGGAAGGCTCCCAGCTGCGGCCTCTCTAGACACCTGCCAGCTGGCAAGGACAGTGCTGTCACCTGCACAGAGCCATAGCTGGGGTGGCAAAACACTGGCACTGTTCTTTCTTCTGCCACCAGCTCCCCATGTCCCACATGCACTTATAAGAAACGGGGCCAGAACCATGGATGTGCACTTACTCTTTAGTGTGCTTGGAAGTCCAGGGGGGAGAAGAGGATTTGCAGGCCTGTCCAGTGCCTGATGTGGGTGACTTTCCTGTGCCATTTCATTAGGGGAACTCAACTGCAGCAGATTCCTGGAAATCTGATCCCCGAGATAAATGTGGAAGAACTGAAACAGCAGTATCTGTCCAGTGCTTCAGACTGTCAGTTCAGAGGCAGGTCAGAGCCTCCCTGACCTGAACAGGGCTGTCAGTACACAGACAGCTGCTCTCACTCATAGACACCCAGTGGGCCTAAGTGGAGGCAAAAGTTATACTAAACAGCCACACTGCTTCCAGAGTCACATGAGCACTACTGACATGCATCTTCTAAGAGACTGATGACATTTAAAGCTCTTTGAGTAAACTATTTGCTTTACATTTATAACAGGATAGTCATCCCACTGCTTGCCATGGGAATGAAGCACACTGATCAGCCTTCCCAATGACCAAATGTTTGCCATCTCAAAAACATTCTCCTGGAGAATAAAATACACATCTTTATTGTACAGTTCTTCCTCATCAATAATGTGGGGACAGATTCTCTTACAAATGTATCAGGTTTAAGAGAGCGGCCATCTTACTAACCACACCAGCCTATTTCCAGATGGCATTTTGAACACAATATAGACCAGGGACCTTGCTATCTAATCCATTATGCAATTAATTAGCACTTATAAATTAAGTATGGGCCTAGCAGAATGTATCCTTCCATGTGGCAAGCCTCGTGCGGCAAGGACAGGCCGTGAGCGGGTGAATCACCACAAAGGCCACCTCAGCCAGTCATTTCACTGGAAAAATGAGAGGCAATTCCCATGTGCTAGGAGGCTGCATCTGAAGAAGGAGAAAGATTCTCTTTGTACACTCTTGTGCTCTAGGTTGTTTGTTTTCTGGTGGTGTTGACACGTGGATGCTCAAATAGCGGCATGACAGTAAGACAGGTACCTCCCTCATCAGGTGAACTACTGTGTGTCCACCAAGGTTTATGGTTCACCTGTAACTGCACGCCCCGTGGGAAGGCTGATTTGTGGGCACCCTGAGGCTAATGGTGACTTACTCAGCCAGACCAGGAACAGCTCTGAACCCTCTTGCTGGGCTGTGGTGAAATGCACCAGTGACAGGCCAGTGCTGACCCTTTCTGTGCAGTGTGTGGCTGTGGTGGCACCTCCCTCACCCCTGCACCCCGCTGGCCTTTAAAGCTCACCCAGGTGAACTTGCAGGGGCTGCAGTCACACCATTAGGCGGGAGGGTGAGGTGCAACGTGCTGGATACAAACTGCTTCTCCAAAGTGAGCTGCAGATTAGGCTGGGGACTACACCCAGTTTACTTAGCTGCCAGTGTACTCCTTGGCTTGGGAAATCCCTAGGTGGCAGACTCCTGGCACCTGGGAAGTCACACGGGTCACTGTGTACTCGCCCTGTTCTTAGGCTCTTCTTCTAAATATTTGGTACTGACCACAGCTGGAGAAGATACGCTGGATTAAATGGACCTTTGGCATGTTCCAGGTGTTGCCAGTCTTATGTGCTTGCAAGTCACCAAAACTAGCTTATAACAAAACTGGTTAGCTAAGACCCTTTTGGTAAGGAGCGTTCATTTGTGAAGTGCTTTGAATATCAGGCAATAGTAGTTAATCTTTGATTACCAATAGTGACTGCTTTTCCAAAAGGAAATATGGGTGGGGAGAAAAAGGAATTTCTATTCAGTTCCTGGTCCTGGTTGCCTGGTGAATTCTTTTAACATGCAGAAGAACAGATTTGCATGTTGGTATTTTGGGGATGTTTCCTGTGAAAGAAAAAGTGCAACTCAAAACTAGCTGACTTGGAGGTCTTGTCGTGATTATATCCTCCAAGGATTTGTGTTATTTAGCTGATAAATAGGGTTTAAATAAGGGAAAAACAAAGGTATCACCTTATGTCAATAACAGCAGCATCACAGCACATAACCAGTCCTGTTGTTAGGGCTGTTTGCTCATGGTGTTCACTTCCCCGTGGCAGTCATTTGTGGTATCTTATTTAGCCAGGATTGAGAGTTTCTGAGACATGCCTGATCAGTCTGTGGCCACCAGCAACACAAGTGCCCAGGTCCCATCATGATGTTGCAGGATAGATTCACTTTGACACAGATCTGGTACGAATGTCCATGTCAAACATATCCTGGCTATCTGAGCACAAAGGCAAAACAGATTTTCCAAGGTATACAAGCATCTAAAAATACACACTGAGGCTCATCCAGCTATTTTAATCATTCACACAGGTCAGGTTCTTAACTCCTATTAATTATAATAAAAAATTATATGAGAATTATGAGAAAAGTGCTTTTTAAGCACCTGTTGGATGTGTCTGTCCCCTTTGGCCTGCATGATAATGCCTCTCAGGCTGTATAGTGTGCTGCAGTCCACAGGACTGGCTTAAAGGGAAAAAGGAATTTCAGACTCCAAAGTGGTTACCATGCCACTAAAATCATACAAGTGAAATGAAAGCAGACAGCTTCCATCACAGCTGCATGATGTCTTTGGTCATAATAACTGGATGTTCAGGACTGGAGAGGGATTCTCCAGTGAAAATGTGTTTGGTTTTTACATGTCACGTGTCACTTCAAGTGAGGGTGCAGTGTTGGTCACTGCAGGATGTCACAGTGGAACCAGACAACCCAAGCCAAACCAAAGTCCACCAAGAAGGCCACAGTGGGCAGCAGGCTCTCTGGTTTGCAGAGACATCCACTTTCAGCTGGTAAGAAGCTCTAGTATGGACAATGCTGGAACAATCTTTAAAACTACCACATCCATCTGTGAATAGTTTCAGGGAAAAGACCTCCCGTGAGGAGAAGGAGAAAGGCCTCTGGCAGGCATTATAAATCATGTACCATCCCACTGATGTTTAGGAACAAGTCAAACCTGAACTTACCATTCCCACTGCCAGTTCCTGTGTGGTGCTCTTTAGAAAAGTCTTGCTCCTGATGGCTAAAAATAGAAATGTTTTTCCACTCTGATTTTCTTTTTAGAAATTTTGTTTTTCTTTTTCTTTTAGAGAAGGCCTCAAAATAGTTTTGGAGTTTATTTAGTTCTCGTTCTTTGACTTGGTTTCCTGCTGGATGTCCTGGGCTGGGCTGGCGCTGGAGACAGCAGAGCTCTAACTGGAGCAGACAAGCAGTCTGGTGCCCAAATACAACCTTCATCAGAAACCCCATATGGGGCTCATGATGAGGGCCACGTGGAGAATGAAGCCCTGTGATCTTACTACCTGAACAGAAAAGTGCTGGCAGCCTGTTGAGAGGGTGCACAGTGCTTCTATATCCAGTAGGAACCAAACGGGGACAATTTTTTTGGACTAGCAGGGTTGAAGCTGTATCAGTGTCTCAAACTTGCAGCTGCTGGCTGCATCAGGAGTTCATGTAGCTGCCTGAGCTTGGTGGCTGCATACCAGGACGCTGGCTACTGCTCCAGTAAGGTTCCAGGTGCCCGTTATCACAAAATATGTGCTCTTGATAGCTTCATAGCTAGTTCCTGAGTAGTGCTGCTTCCCTGTGTGGTGATCACTTGCAGATGTGCCAAGGAAAACAGGGTAGATTTCATGCAAGACAGTATTTTCACATTATTTTCTGTGAGATCAGAGTAATTTTTTCCATATAAGCCCAAAAGCAAAATTCTGGCAATATGATGTGACTTCTGCTGCCTTCTCAAGTTGCCTTTGTCTCTATCAGAACAGTGTTAGTAGTTGGCAGGTTTCACTGCAGCAATCACCAGAACCCCATACTGTCCACTAGAAGTATTTATTCCAGTTGTCAAACACCAGGCACACATCATGTAGTCTCTATTGCATCCCACTTTTCTGTCTTCACCTGCCATTCAGTCCACCCCAAAGCCCTTCCTTTGTTCTGCACATAGTCACCAGTTCAACATAAAGTGAATCTTTTTTTTCTATCACTGAGCATTCAGACCTTCTCCCACCAGGACTGGTCAAAAGACTGCATCAGCTGGTCATTGTGGCAGGGAAAAGTTGTTCAGCTCACATAAGTTAAACCAAATCAGGACTGAAATGGTTTATTGACTTATTAAGCGTTGTATTGCACTAAATAGTTATTTAGTTGTTTGCATTGGGTGTTTGGTAATTTGCACTGTTCATACGATTTGTATCCTACCACCACACGGTCTTCTCCTTTTTCCCCCCTCCAAGTGTCTCCCTGGTGTACCCCTCCCATCCCCTCCCCTCGTGCCCCCTCACTTGTATCTCATTGGCTGTAGTCCCTCTCCTCCAGCCCCCTTTCCCAGCCCTTAAAACCCCCTAGAGGCAGCTGGCCCGGCCTCTTTTTTCCATTTGGGTAGTTTCCCTCTGATGGTTCTCCTGGGAATAAACTGATGACATTTGTCATCATGTGGAGAAGAGCGCTTCTGGTCTTTTGCCTTTGTCCATGTACGATCGTGTGGGCTGGGGTCCATAGCTAGCCAGATTGGACCCAAACAGCCCATCCAGACATGGATTCTTACAATTAAGGACATATAATTAATGGACAATCCATGAACTATACGTTCAGGGTCTATGTCAGCAATACAGCAGTTCAACCACGAGGTTAGACATTTAGAAAACACTTATA
This sequence comes from Pyrgilauda ruficollis, assembly GCF_017590135.1. Taxonomy (NCBI): domain Eukaryota; kingdom Metazoa; phylum Chordata; class Aves; order Passeriformes; family Passeridae; genus Pyrgilauda; species Pyrgilauda ruficollis. The sequence goes on from NW_024515875.1 coordinate 5,136,366, forward strand.
AATTCCTGCTGGTTCCTAAACACACCTTTGTAGCTAATCCCCAGACACGTGGGCACCAACCCGTCTCTTACTGGCATGGGAGTCACTTTTGGGAGCACAGCTCTCCCCATTTATGTCCTTCTCTCACTGGAGTTGTGGCCACTCCAGCTCTGGGGGTGCCCACACCATTCCCAACAATCAGCTAATGCATCTGCTGGCAGGAAGGGACACCAGCAGGTCTCACCCCCCACCCAGTGTGTCCCACCTGCTGCACCCCATGGGATCAGGCCATGCACTAGGTGCCTGCTGCTGATGGTGTCACATGGATGCATCTGACCTCCACAGAGGCTGTGATGTGCCAAACTAGATTCTGACAGTCTGAGGCCTCTCCCTGCTCTGTTACTGGTTTTTATTTGTCTTTTATACAGTCTTTCCAATCAACTCATTCTTTGTCTCCAAATTGTCTTTGTCATTCCCTGGTTACCATTTAATCCAGCTGACAGATGCCATCCTCTTTAGCATGATCAGCTGATGCCTGCTATTTGTTTTCTTCTTCAGCAAAACAAGTTTGAGGCAAATGCCTCAGACACTTTTGGGTTTTCCATCCATACATGCTCCTTAGTGTCACTTACCTGTTTTATCGGCTGTTGTCTTACACCTCATTTTGCCAAGGGTGAGCTGTGGAGGCACTCCACCATAACTGAAACTGACATTAAGGAAAAGAATAGTGTCCCCATTTCTGAATTAGGGGGGAGTTTATTTCTACACATATTTACTTTCTCAGGGCCTACCAGTTCATGAATCCTTGACCTTAGTTACCTCACCTTCCACAACTATGTGCAGTTAATCTGTTTAAATTGTGCAGTCATTGTGCTCAGAGAACCAACTGCATATGCCTGTAAATCTAATTGCTAGTGACCCCACACCTGTAAGAGGAACAAGGAGTGGAAGGAGGAAGACTTGAAAGACAGTTTTGTCCTGGGAGACAACATACCCTGCTTGAGCCATTGTTATGTGTAGCAGCCCCTGAATGGGTATTTTTTCTCCTGAACATCCCAGGCAGAAAATTGGAGGACAATCCCAAGGCAGTGTCCTGCAGGACCAAGAAGCTGTCATGGGGACCAAACACTGGCAGGTACTTTGCTGGGACCCTGAGGGCAGTTCTTGAGGGTCACTACTCTCCCGCTCAAGGCCACCAGACAAGTATAAAATGGCTGTTTGCCACCTGGCATCTTGATAGCAGTCTGAGGGCTGCCATTCAGTTCCTTGTCCTCTCTCACCTGTTGTGTGTGATACAGGCTTGGTGCCAAGCAGTTGAGCCCTTTTCCAGCTCCTGGGCATGCCCATTCCCATTTGTTTGCAGTGACAGCCCATGGAATAGTACCGACTTGAGGCCATTTTGCACACTTCTGTCACCTTATAACTTGCACTTGGGTCCCACAGCCTGAGTTGCTCCCTGCCCTGGCATGCCTCTTTGCTGCTGCTCATCACAGCATCACCCACAGCCATCTTCAGAGGTGTTTCTAGATCACACATTGCCCAAAGTTTCTGTGTGTGACCATCAGCAGCACAGTCTCCTTTCCCCCACAAAAATAGCACTAAGGGGCAGAATCAAGCCAGACAAATCCTTACTTTGCCTTGCTCTGCACTGGCCATTTCTCTTTCGCTGCTACATTAGAAATAGTTGTCCACCCTCCTGCCCCATAGTGAGCACCTTTCCTTGCTGTAGGTGCTTTCTTCCAGTCCCACAAAGCAGGAGATGGAAAGGAAGCAGGAAATCTCTTTGATGGCTATGCTTGAGGCAGTGAGATAAACGTTTAGCAACTTCCATCCTGTAAGTTGTTCCTTCCTAGGTGTCAGTGCACAGCTTTCCCTAACCCCATCCTTCGTCCTGCAACTAATCTCCTGGACATGCATTACTTTGCACATTTTGTTCTTGGCAGTTTCCAACATTGCCTCAGGCCCTTATCACCTTAAAAAATCAGATCATACAGTTGTGGCCTTAGAGACTGCCTGATTGATATCTGAACAGCCAAACAAACAGTAAATTTGAATAAAATTTGGCACCTCATTGCCTATTAGTTCTGCTGATTCCGAGAGGATAATTCACAGACTTCAAGGCAAAGTGCATGTCCTGAGCATGCAGAGGACAGAGCCTTCAGTTTTGTAAAAGGTTGGCAGGAATGGCTTGAGACCGTCACAAAGGGCATTCTGCCCATTCCACATCCTGCATGCCCCAGCCTGTGCAGTCACAGGGATTTGATACTTCTGGCCACCACCAACCCAACAGGACTTGTCTGTGTATTTATACAGAAATACAAATGCTTGCAGGAAGACGAGAGAGTTTCCCAGTGATCCTTGAACAAACACTGATGAAGCCAGAAGCTCCTGCAGCTTGGCTTCCACCTGCAGCACTGGAGCTCGTAGTGATATTGTGCCGTGCTCTGAGGAAGATCGTGTTTCTGGGTGGCCATTTACTATGTAATTGCGATACAGTTCTTTAGATCTTCTCTAGTTGCTTTCTTCAAACTCACTTTCTGTGGTCATAGGAAATAATGCTGTGGTAGAATGTATCCCCATTAAAATCTTCCCTGGTTTCAGTATCACCCTGAACCCCCCTGAATGTCCCATGCCTGTTTTATTTTGGATGACCCAATTGCTCAAGCAGAAGGCAGGAAGGAGAGGGCTGCACAGACTGCGGCTGTTGCATGTGCCCTGAGCTAACTCACGTGCTGTTTCTTCCACAGGGCAGATGAACTGGGTCCTGTTCCATAGAAAACACAAGACATAACATTGCAGGGCAGGCTGTCTGGTGAGCAGATATCATGCCTGGGTGACACCACCATGCACCCATACATAATTCCCTAACTGCTGTCCTTTGTAGGGTAACACACCTGAGCTATAAAATTGCACCCAGGGTGTTAGAAGGATAGTTGGTTCAGGTCTTCAGTTGCCACTGCAGACTCGCAGCTGCAAGCTCTCAGCCCAGCAGCTGAGAGGAACAGACTAGCTGGCAAGAGCAGCAACTGCACTGTGGTCTGGGGAGTCAAGAATGGGTGTTTTTTCCTTCAGCAGTGCTTGTGTAGTTATTGGCTTGATTGTAATCACAGCTGCCTTAAGTTGTAACTGATACTGCTCTCCCTGTAGCGTAGATGATGTTCGCTTGGGTATCAGGTACTGCTGTCGGTGTTTGCTTTTGTTATCAACCACCATCACCACGACTCTTTAAAAGACCGGCTCTGACCAGACACCAAGGAGAAAAGAGAGATGTCAATTACCCTCTTTCCCATAGCTTTCCAGCTTTTTCCCATCACATAAACGCCACTGAGAGCTGATTCTCCTAACCCAGGATGAAAATCTGTGTGGCACACCTGGCTCCCTTTGATCATGTATAATGTATCATATATCATGTATAATGTATCAGACCAGACACTCCCAATTAAACACATGCAGCCTTCTAGGCACACAACCTCCATGCATCCCTAACCCATAACCCTTCATGGCTTTGAGAAGTCTGGTTGCATGTCTAAAGCTAAGAAAGCCATCCTCAGTCACTGCCATGAGTGTAGTTGTAACCCTGAGGGTATCTGGCCTGTCTGGACCTAGAACTAGAGTGGCCCCAGCAAAGTAAGGCTGAAGGCCTAAAAAAGCAGGTCCCTCAGCTGCTTCAGGGGTTGGTTCAGGGTTGTAGCCGTGGAGAAGGGTGCCTCATTATCGCTTGTTCCCTTTAATAGCTTAGGAAGGGTATGTGATGATGGTGGCCAGACCACTTCTTCTTGAGATCTGAGATGAGCATGTTGAGTTTGGGTGATCCTTGATTCCAGGCTAGGTCATTCTTGCAGGGAACTGCCAGAATGTGCACCTGCTAGGTAGTATTATGGAAGGGCTTATCTTATGTGCGTTCATTGCAACTCCAGACCTCAAAGAAAAAAAAAAAAAAAAAAAGTTCAAGTCCAATATTACCAAGAGATCATTGCACTACAAAAGTTCATGCCAAGTTCAGAGAATGTATCAGTAGCTTAGGGGCAAGATAATATGTGGAATACAATATTACAACCAGACAGGAAGTTCAGAAGTAAACTCAAGTATGCTTGGATGCACAGATTTAATTTAACTGTCCTGTAATGGTACCAGGGGACCAAGGCACATTGGTTACCTGTGATGACAGAGGTGTCCCCGCAGAGAACCCCCCCAACCCCACCCGGCCGGGCCCGGGGCGTGCTGCCGACGGCTGGGTATTCCCCGACCCCGAGGCGGCTGTGGCGTTTGTGCAGTGCCCTGAAGGTCACCCCGCAAGGGCGGCGGCTGTCGCGTGTGTGAGTCGTGTCCCTCCCGCCACAGGGGACGGGCAATTCCTGCTGCCGCCGGCGAGCCCCTGCCCGCCCCTCCCGCCTGGTGCTCCCAGGGTGCGGGCGGCGGAGCTCGGGGCCGGGACGGGAGCGCTGTCGGCTCTCCTGATTCCGCAGCCGCGTTACACGTGAGCCCGCCGTAGTATGGCGCTCCGGCGGAGCGGGGCGGGCGGGCGCGCCAGGAGCAGGAGAGGAACACGGACGGTGCTCAGCAGCGCCCGGCCGACTGGCTCTGCTGCGGGGAGCAGGGACCGCAGGGCGCGGGCGGGTCGGGAATACCGGGAACGGGCGGGCGCGTGTGCGGACCAGCGCGCGCACAGGTGTGCGGGTGCGCGCACACGCGCCCGCAGCTACGGCCGGGCAAGGGACGCGCGCCCCCGCGGTAGCACACGCGCACCTGCCCGGCCCGGCGGGTCGGAGCTCCGGTGAGCGGCGGGCGGCCCGCGCCCACCCTTCCCCCCGGTGTAGGTGCCGCAGCCCCCCGCCCCCTCCCTCCTTGACGCTCCCGCCGCCGGCGCGCCCCCACTGCGCCCCTCCCGCCCCGGGCTCCGCCCGCGGAGCGCTCGGCCGATCCGCATTGGCGGCGGCGCGGGCAGGGCGGAGCCCGCGGTGTATATGAAGGGGCGCTGCGCGGGGAGCGCGGCTGCTCTGTGCCCTGTGCGCTCCGTGGCGCTCCCCTCGCCGCTCCCCTCGCCGCTCCCGCGTTTCCCCCCCCCCAACCCCGGTCGCCTCCCCCGCTTTGCCCCGTCGGGCCGGCGCCGCCGGGGCGGGCGCACCCACCCGCACCTTCCGGGCCCGCTCCGCCCGCTGAGGGCTTTAGATCTCTGCACGCCGCTCGCCCACCCCGCCGCTCGCCATGGCCCGCGGGAAGGCCAAGGACGGTGATGGCAACTGGAAGAAATTCATCTGGAACTCGGAGAAGAAGGAGCTGCTGGGCCGCACCGGGGGCAGCTGGTGTGAGTGCGGGGCCGGGGGGCGGCGATGCGGCGGGCTCTGCAGCACGGCCCCGGCGCTCCGCCTCCGCCGGCTGCGGCGGGGCTGCGGGCGGGGGGGGCTGGCGACAGGGCGTCCCTGCGGGGCGAGGGGGGCAGGGACGGGGTCCCCCTGTTCTCTCCCCTCGGTGTCCGCTGGGGCCCGCGGCGGCCGGCGAGCGGTGCCCCCCGAGTGCGGCTCCAGGTGGGTCCGGGGGTGAGGCGGGGTCGGGCCGACCTTGTCGAGGGCGCCTCGTCCTTGGGTCTCCTTCCTTTCCCGGTGGCTGGCCCGGCCCGGGAGCATCGCCGTCGGGGGACCTTGACCTCCCAGCTCTCATCTGCCATAGACCTTACAGAGGCTTTTTTTTTTTTTTTTTCTTTTTTTCTCTGGATAAATGAAACTAAGCGAGTTTTACTTCACTGAGAAAGAGCAATTGACTTAATATCTCCGCAAGAAGGAAATGGCTCTATGTGCATTCCTCATAAATGCTTGTGCCGTATTCGTTGCATTTAGCTTAAAGAGGTTTTTAATTTCTTTACGCAAATAACAGCCTTCCAGTTGCTGCCAACCACAGCTGGTGTTGCCACCCTTGCGATGTTGAATTCAGCTCCTATTGTAATGGATCGGCCCGGAGGTGCCACGTCCAGAGCCGGCACCTCTGGCAGGCGGACTAGAGCAGGCTTCTGCCGTATCTTTACGTGAGCAGAATGGGGTTGTGGGTGCGCATGGAGAGGTATTTTCTGCTCCTGAGGCACCAGGCAACTGCGCAGTGCTTCAAACGTGGAGGTTCAACCAGGTCCTTCTCCCAGTGTCCGTACCTATCTGCCTAGGACTGATTTCCATTTGCTGAGTCGATCTGCAGGCTGATGATCAGATTCTTCTGTTATAAGCCTACCTGTTGCAAGAAGCTTTTTCCTTCAACCCTGTGATGCTCAATTTCTAGATCCACTGCGTATTTTCTGATACCTTGGAGTGGTTTTGACCTTTAAGGTGTCTTTGGCGTTTAGAGCATCCTGTCTGGCAACCTGATTAAATAAGCTACCTCCCAGCGTTTGCCTTTTGATGTTACAAAACTCAAAGGCATTACGCTGCAGACAACAGCATTAGTGTTTGGTTTGTTACAACAGCACCTCCTATGACCGTGCTCTGGAAAAAATTTCCACACGTCCCTGACGTCATGGCCATTTGCTTTATGCTGCCTGGATACCAAAGAGTGCTTTAACTCCTGGAGCACCACGTTACTGCACCCAGCTCTGCCCTCCAGCCCTGGCTACCTCTGGTGCATGCGAGGAAGACAAGAGGATGGAGTGCCGTTCTGACAGTGTCCCTCAGCCTCTGCTTCTCTGGGTGGCCCTCCTGTTTGCCTGTCTTTCATAGACTCAGAACAACAAGAACTCCCAGCTTTCATTGTGAGACTTCTCTAACGATGTAGGGTTTTGGGTTTTTTTATGGAGCTGGAGAGTGAGGAGGAATATTTCTACCCACTACTTACTCCCTTTCTCTGGTGGTAGCTCATCACTTCAAGTCCTTCGAATAAACTACAACTGTTTTGTTTGTGATTAGGTGAGGACAGTCTGAGATCAAGCAGGCTCGCTCTCAAGTTGTCTTTGGCCTCTGTCTGTCCTTGCAGCCTGATGAGCAATGCAGTTGCTTGGTATGGGCTGGCCTACCCTTGTGGATGGCCTGGTGGTTCAGAGTACACCATGTTACCCTGCAGTTAATCTGTTCAGATAATACTTGTAAACTGGTAACTGATACCCAGAGCTGGGCTGCATCTCCAGACTCTTCTCAGTTCTTCCCAGTCCCCCCTCAAGATGATTCTAGACATTCCTTTTAGACTGAAACTACATTCAGTCTTTCATTGTTATGTAATTCACTCTCTAATTGGTATGAGCAGTGCCAGTGTCTTTGTAGGCACACAAGGCTGGTAAATGTGCGGTATTTTGACACCTTGAGAGTACTTTCCTACATTTGAGATGGAGTACTGAAGTTAATTGGGCCTGAACTCTTTACCCTTGTCTTTTTTTTGGAAGTGATGGCCTGAATTACTAGAAGAGATCAGGCTTCACGATGGCTTGTAAACGTGAATGAAACACTTACTGGTACTGCTCCTGGAAATAGCTTTGAGCCCCAGATCTGTGTGGAATGAGTATCCTTCAAGCACACCCGTGCTTGCTGTGGGGCACTTGGATCACTGACCGTGTCAAGTGCAAGGGCCTGTGGTGGTGCTGGGTCAGCCAAGGGATCCTTGAGGTGTGGGGGAATGTGGTTTAGTCTTTGTATTTTATAAGCCCAAACCCTGATTCACTGATTTCTAAGTTTTCAGGGGCTCATGTTTCCCCACCACCAAACAACTGGAGTGCCTTATATTTCCTGTCTGCATCAGGGCATAATCCCTCTGTCAAATAGATGTCTTTGCAACATCTGAATTTTGTGTGCTGGGCACCTCCTTGAAAGTGGCAAAGGTTGGAAGTACTGTCCAGAAACATGACTTTCATGAGGGCTTGATTTGATTCCTCTTTCTTTGTTTTCTCTTGCAGTTAAGATCCTCCTCTTCTATGTCATCTTCTACGGTTGCCTGGCAGGTATATTCATCGGGACCATCCAAGTGATGTTGCTCACTGTCAGCGAATTTGAGCCCAAATACCAGGATCGAGTGGCACCTCCAGGTAACTAAATAGGAGGCCCGTGTTTGACTTTGTGCAAGCTGTTCTGGGAAGGCGGGGTTGGTTACTCACCTCAAGAAGGAGGATGAAATAAGCGTGTTGTTGCTGCAACACATATTTGTAGGGGGTGGGTATGTTCTTAGCCTTCTGTGTTAACAGTACTGGGGCTTGAAGAAAATCCTCTAGAATTAAAGGTTGCAACACAGGAAAAATGTCTCCTCTCTGAGAGGAACTTGAACCTGCTTTGGTTTTCCCTTCCCCTAAGCTGAAATGATTGGGTGAAGCTAAAAGGCTTCACTTTTGGGAACAGGCTGTATGAGGAAGCTGGGTTCAGTTTTTTTTTCTTCAGAACCACTCTGTTCATGTGGGTAAGTAAAGGGATAAAGGCAAAATGTTGGCTCTGTCAGTGGAAGCGGCATGCACAAGGAGCAAGGGGACAGTGCCAATTCTGAGAGTGCTCATGGAATTGCTTTATCCAACACCAAAGTATCCCATGCTCTAGAGATGCTGTGGCACTCACTAATAGGAATTGCAACCGACTGGCATGGGAGGTGAAGAGAAGGGTGGGTCTGGTAGCTGCTGATGTGTGACCTATCCTCACAGAGGTAGAAATCTCTGCTCAAAGTGATGCCTGAGCAGTGCCTGTGGCCAGCTGGCCTTGGGTAGGGCAGAAGGAGTGAGTGGCCCTTGCCCAGGCTGCACTGCGCTATCCGACTCCCGCTGCAGCTGGCGGCTGGAGTGCAGGGGGAGCTGCGCAACTGCTGCTTTCCCACGTTGCAAATGACCTTGAGGCTGCCTGGCCTGGGCATCCTAACGATCCATCTCCAGTTGCTCTGTGAAACAGTTCAGAAGCTTTTAATAACAGTGGTATTTAAGTGACAATTGTGAGGCTGATGGCTTGTAGCTACACAAGTCAGCCCTGGTGCTGCGCTGTGTCTTGCAGTCCCACTGCCTGTAATGCTGTGCGGTGAGCCCCTGCTCTAAACGAAGGGAATGTCACTGTCACCAAATGGTGTTACAGATCAGCCAAGTCATCTTTTCCAGATAACTGCTTTTCTACCAGCATGCTTTAAACACAGAACAGAGGCTTGAACTGCTGTGTTAGTGTGTTCTACTTCTTCATGCACCACCACCATGGCTGGGGCAAATGCTGTCTTAAGCACTGAAAGAGTTCTTTTCATCTCTGCAGTGGACCCTGACATTTGCAGGAAAGACTGTCACTGATACTTCTCAGAGCCATTGGCTGCACCTGAAAAGCCAACATGGCTAATTCTGGGGTAACTGTTACTCAGTAATGTGTTTTTCCCCTTCATGAAATAATTAGCAAAGACACCCATGGATCTGAGGTCTCACCCGGATAGACCTGCTGTTCAGCCAGATGTCACATAATTACCTGTTCTAGGTAAATTGTTTGCTTTCTGTGAAACAGCAGTTATGATTCCAACTTCAAAGCAACTCCGGTAAAGTTTTTGTGGAAGACTTAAGCCTGCAGAGGATTTTTATTAATATCTTAATTGCATACTACATCATTTTTTCTGGGGCTTCCTTTTTTTTTAACAAAGAAAATGAATTGAATTCAAAGACGCTCTTGTAGTGTGTGCTGTAGAAATCAAAATGGAGGAACAATGACAAGGTTGTCAGCAATCTTTTGTAATTAGCTTTCAGGATGGGTACTGAAATCAAGGGGAACAAAATCCACCTCCTCAAATGTGTGACAGTGGGGAGCCAGTAAACAAGGGTTTTGAACCGAGCTGCAATGGCACATGCATAAAACTTCAAAGAAATAATTAGTAAATAGAACAGATCCTTTGCAGAGCATCACTTGGCAGCACTTCCTACAGATGTGGACAAGCTGATGTAGGGCATGGCGGAGGCTGGCACTTAGTATCAGTACATTCCTTGTCCTGTAGCACAGCAGCCGTGAAACTGTGAGTCCAAAATCACCCTTTAATGCAGGCTTTCAGAGACACTGACACATAGTGAGTGGCTGCACTGCTGTTTGGGGGTCAGCAATCCCTGTATTCTCAGGCTGTGCAGGATTCTCCCCAGTGCTTCAAGCACAGCTGCTGTTCTGTCAAGGAACACACGTGTGGTGAGCACCAAACTTGAAATTTCTGTGATCTGAGACACCTGCAGCTGATGAACTATATAAAGTAGGATGCTGTGCAATTCTAATTCCTGGTTCTTGTGGGAAAATTTGTGAGTCAAGTAAGTATACTGGCAGCTTGATAAAATCCTGGGATTTCTAGGGAGCCAGAAAAGCTGCTTTTATTGTTGTTACAGCGCTCTGTCCTTCTTGGGCAAGTCGCTGTTGTGTCAGCCCAGAATGTTTTGAGAAAGGGAAAACTAACTTGCCTTTAGGATTTGCAAGCGAAAATGCTGTAGGGGCTGCTATAATATCATTCTTGTTCTGAAATACAACATATTTCATAACAGCAGCAGAACCTACAGGGTGTTGTATCGACGAGTTATTGACGTGGGTATAACATTGAAAGCCATAAAGTGCTATTTTTGTAGCCAAGTGTCATTAATATGGTAATTGGTTTCTGCATTGAACACAACAGGAATGTTATACAGGGCTTCAGGGTAAGCTGAGTATTGTATCTTTCCATTACACTATTTTTTTCTTTCGTCTTGTGGCGGGGGAAGGGACGGTGCAGTTCACCTGCCCGTCCAGCCCTGCCATTGCAACAGCCCCAGCTCCCAGTTCCACGTGTGCTGCAGGCTCGGACTCCGCTTTGAACACAGAGCACTTACCCTGCTACTAGTGAAGGATGAGGATATGGCCTTTTAAGAAGCATCCCTAAAAAAATAATGCTTCACTCTCCCCCTCCCCACCCCAATACAAACTGAGCTGTGTATCCTGCCATCTTGTGGTGCGTGTCCCGTGGAACAGCATTCCATCGGCCTGGCTGAGGGGACAGAGCTCACTGCACCTGAAGCAAGGCTCTGTCAGTGGTGGCTGGAAGGAAGAATCCCTGCTCCAGCCAGGGGATTTCAGGTGTTCCTGCTTCAGGCACTGCTGGGCAGTGAATGCATCGTAGAAAGGCTGCTTTGGTGTGTGTCCCCCACATGGCTTATTTAGCTTGGACAGCAGCAGCAAGGTGGCAGGGAGGCTTCAAAGGAATGCGTGCTGCCTCCTGTGAAGTTGCACCTCTTTGCTTCTCTCATCTCAGCAGCACCTGTGCTTGGGAAAATCTCAGTCTCTAGGATGTTGCAGCCAAGCAGGTTTTGCTGCTCTTGCAGAAAACTCACACTGCTTTTTGCACTACGGGGATGAGGTTGACTGGAAGCTTGGAAGGACATTGTTTGATATGGTGGCTTTTAAAATCTGTCCTCACATAGTGAGCTGGGGGAGGGTGTAGTGACCACTCAATTTGCTGTCTGTGTCATCTCAGGGGTGTTCATACTCATTTGGAACACTCCAAATGAGATGACCACAGTGTGATGGAGCAAAAGTGGTTACTACTTATACAACTGCTCCTAATAACAAGCCTGACTTCCCACTTCTAGTTTCTTCCTCTTTACCCTCAGGATACTTCTCCTGAAGTCTTGCTGTTGCAGCTTACAGTGATAAAATATATGTGGAAAACTGTTCTTAAATGAACTTGAATAAACAGGATTTTAATCTGCAGTGGCATTTTTGAAGTGCAACTGTAGCTGAAAAAAAAGAACCCAAATGACTTTATGTGGGGTTTTTTTGGTGTTTGAGGTCCTTGTATAGTCACAGCCAACAAAAGGTGGTGGCCATTACCAACTCAAGGCACATTTATATGGACAATGTCAGCCAAGTGAAGATGAGTCTTATTTCCTAACAAGGCACTCTGAAGTGCCACTTGCAGCAATTTTCTAATTTGTCAGTATTTTAGCAATGAGTTACTTCATTCTTTTGTGTGGAAAGAGCAGCATAACCATGTGACACCATGGTGCATCTCTGTCATAACAGCTTGAGATGCAGAGCTGTGTCATACATATTATAGTCTGAGGATGGGCTTGTTAGACTCCTGGCTCTGAAAGCATTTGTTTCTTCCCCCCCACAGGACTTGCTCATGAGTGGCTTCTTCAAGTGCATGCAGCCCCTAAAAGCTTCATTCATGCCAGCCACACACTTCTCAGGTGTCTAGCAATACATGCCAGGTAGTACTGCAAGGGCTCAGCTTTTAAGTGTGTTTTCTTGTCCTGCTTGCTTAAGTTGCCAAGTGGGGGTGAGAGGATGTTCCAGAAAGGTTTGTGTTCTGCAGAGGTTGCCTTCTGCCATCGTACAACGTGCTTGGTTTTCCACACAAGATTGCTTAAGGTTTCAGTGATAGCCCAGCGCTTCTAACAGCACTGCAGCTTTTAGTTTGGCTAGGGGATGTACAGAAGGAAATGAGACATCAGGGCTTAGGGCTTTGCATCCAGTCAGTTGCAGGCATGTGAGAATGGAGGTTGTGGTAGAAGCCATTAACACATTTTTTAAATTAGGATAAAGGTATTTTTCATTACAAGTCTTTAATATTTATAAAGATTGTATTTCCTGCTTTGTAAGTGGGAAGATTGATCTCCACTTTGCTCCTATCCTAAACAAAGCAACCACTTGTGTGCCAAAGCCTGGTCTACTCTGGTTCATCCATCCACCTGGAAATGCTCCCAGCTAGGCAGAAAACAGCCCAGCTTGGGCCATGGGCTACCTGGCAGGAACAGTGGTTCCTTTGTGCTGGTCGCTGGAACAGCTGTTTGGACGTACTGCCTGGGCTTCATGGCACTTCTGTGGAGATGTGCACGACAGGGATGTTTTGGGATGGCAGTCTGTTCTCCAGCCAAGTCACTTGTCTGATGGGCAGAGGGTTGGCTTTGGACTTCACCTATCAATGGCCAGGCTCTCTTAAAGAGAGAACAGGGATCTTCTACTGGTGGCTTTTACAAATCACAGGGTTTTGCTGACCTTCACATCACCTTTGCCAGGCCTGTGTGCGTGCCCTATGTGTTACCTCGGCCAAGAAAAGAAACAGATGGGGGAGGTCCTGAGCAAAACTGACAACTTCACTTGCCTGACTGGAACTTAACAAGCCTGGCCATGTTTTCTTGATTTTTTTTTTTTCTTTTTTGGTATTTATACGCTTGAATATGTATGTGAATATGTATGTCACCTGTAACTTGAACTCTGGAAATGACAGACTCAGGAGAGGACCCAAGGCCTGGCCTGCCTCTGCTTCAATTCCAGACAGTCACTTCAGGTGACTGAGTCTGTTCTTCCCAGCTGAGTGGTAACATGAGAAGGGCTTGGCAGGATGGGATTGAAGTCCCTTACTAAAATGGAAACTGGCGTATTTTTTCTATATATAACTGTTTGTGAAGCAGGAAAATTAGTAATTGCTTGAAAAAGGGTTGAAAGCCACTGACTTCGGAGGGTAGGATGTCATTCTGCTAGAGGAAGAGAGAATTGCTTCTAAACTTGTAAACTCAACCTGGTCCACTTGTAGCAGAGGGATTTTTGAGCAGTTAAAAGCTGCTTCAGGAATTAAACTTGAGACACCGGAGCTCCTTGCTGGACTTCTTGCAATCTTTGGTGACCAGGAGCTGTTTAGGGGAACAAAGGTAATCTTTGTCCTAGGTTACAAATTCCAAGTTAGTGTGTAGTGGCAGGGGGGTGGGGGGAGTGGTGAGTTGGTTTGTGGAGGGACTGAGCAGAAGCACTCAAGTGGCTTTGGAAAAATTGCTGGAGTCACAAGCTCTTGTGGGTTGGGGCCAGCCAGCTAAGCTGCCTGAGTTTTGCACCAGAGGAGCTTATTGGCAACAAGCCTGTTCTGAAAGCTGTCAAAGGAAATGCTGCTCCGTTCCTCCTTTTCTTGATCTTGCTAAAATGAAGAGGACAAACTGAACTGAAGTCAGGACCTCAATAATTACAGTGGCTGCCACAAAAGCAGCATGAACTTGGTTCCCATTACTTAGTGTTAGCCATGCATCAATACTTTCAATTAAAATGTGACCTAAACATTGCACAGGAGCAACTATTTCCAAGTTCCACAATGAAGAGCAAAGGAGATGGTGTTTTTCATTACCTGTACGCATTTCTTGTTTATAGTCTCTTCTCCATGCATCATTATTATATTCTATATCTGAGCTGGTTAGCACAGCCCAGAAACTGGAGAGTCTTTTAAACAATTCTTCTGTGTGGTGGCATTTCCTACTCAACTCCTTGGTGATGAGCTGCTGATAAGAGAGCTCAGAAGATGAGTTTTACAGTCAGAAATAGCCAATTAGGCAGTGAAAAGAGAGGCGGCTGTGCTCAGGCAGCTGAATTTACTAAGGGAGAAATGTCTCCTGCCCTGCATCCCACAGGGGAGACACACAAAGGCCACATGGATTCCAGCTGGCAGAGCATGACCGGACTTGGGAAACCTCTTGTCTTTTGTTGCAGGAGCTCACGAGTGGAGAGCTGTGCTGTATCTTAAACACAGAGTTTGCAGACACTGAAAGCAGCCTATTAGGGATCCTTATGTCCTGTGTGGTTGGTCTCACGTGCCGCTTCCCTTCTGTCCTCGAGGAGGAGGCAGAAGTGCACAGTGGACCTGTGGTTGGCTGTTTTTCTTGAAGGAAGCCTAGACTTTGTAGCCTCACTTCTCCATTTTGTGTTTTTTGTCTTTTTACCTGACACAAACACTGTGATAAATATTTTAAGACAGTTGCTGGAAAGAGGAGAACCTCTCCTCCAGTGAGCTTAAGCTGTTTTGTCAAAGTTCTTAAGTCTGAAAAATAGAGATTATTATTATTAGGAGTTATGTTCTTGGTATCGCCTGGAGGCTGTGCAGCTCTGAGGTGTACTTAAGGTTTTCTCCCTCATTTTGCTTTTCTTAGGACTGACTCAAGTCCCCCAGGTTCAAAAGACAGAAATTGCCTTTACTGCCTCTGAACCCAGAAGTTATGAACCGTATGTGAGGAACCTTGATAATTTCTTAAGGGACTACAGTGCTGAGCAACAAACTGAAAACATTGTGTTTCAGGACTGTGGAGGTAAGTCTTGATTGTTTCCTACAGCTGATGACTGAATGACCTCTGTCAGGTCCACCAGAAGCTGAGGTTGAGCAGTGGTGGTCTTGGTCTTCAGTGGTTCCCAGCAACATGTGTGTTAATTGGCTGCTCATTAATTTCATTTGGGCAGACCACACTGGGCCATCCTTAGCAGCTTATTGTAGGGTTGGGAACCCCCACATTTCACTTGGAGAACTCACTCTTCAGCTGACTCTGAAGATGGCACCGACCTTCTTCTCTCTGAAAGCCACAGGAGTTTTACTGATGACTTGCTAAAGCTAGTGTTGGTCCTCTTTGTGCCATGCAGTCAAACATCTGGGAGGTGTTTACCCTTAATAGGTTATTTGTAATCATGTGAATGAGACTGTCACCTCATAATATGTCTCTGTCAAATCTGAGGGAAACCCACTTGTAAAAGCTGCCTGGAAAAAAATTAGTCGCTCAGCCAGATGACTGTGGAAGAAATCTCAGTTATAAAACAAAGCTCCATAAAACTTGCTGGTCTGGGAGCAGCCCTGTGTGGGGGTGGCTGGGCGTAGGTCTGTGGAGTGCCTTAACTGCCCTGGTGAGGGAAATCCTACCTGCCCAGGGAAGTGTAAGTGATACACACAAGATCCCACTGCATATGGTTGTGTTTTCCTTCCCCTGCTGTGACAGATGCACCTACTGAATACAAAGAGAGAGGACCATATAATGATGCCCAGGGCCAGAAAAAGGTCTGCAAATTCAAACGCGAATGGCTGGAAAACTGTTCTGGATTAAATGATCCTACCTATGGCTACAAGGATGGCAAACCATGCATCCTTGTCAAGCTCAACAGAATTATTGGCTTCAAACCTCAGGCAAGTATCTTTTTTTCCCTTTCTAGCAGAAGCTACTGATCAGGAAGAAGGGTTGGCTGCAGATTTGCTGTGCCTGCTTTTTGGTCTCCAGAAAGAGATCAGTATTAAACCCTTTCTGCAGAGGACAAACTGAGACAATTTGAGTAATTTCCTTTAAATATGCTTTTAATTGAAAAGCAGTGAAAGTTGTGCACTGCAAGTTGGTAACAAGTAGCACTGAACCTCACAGTGCAACCTCCTGGTTACTTATCTGGTAACTTCTGAGCCTGCTATTGGAGTTGCTATAAAGGGGCGTTTTCTTCAAATGATAAATTCCATTTTAAATTCCTGTATGCTTCCACGGCACCATCCCAGACCAACCCTGTCTGTAGTAACATCATTTTGTCATGCTCTGATGCACTCCATTCTTTTCTTCAGGCAGTGCAGTCTTGTCTGTCTTGCCATAACTGCTTAATTTATGAAATGCTAATATTAAATACCAGAGTGAAACACAGGCTCTAAAGAGTAAACTACATTTGAAAGTCAGGCACAGCTGCAAGAAAGGCGAGGAGGTCTTTAGTTAATTTAGTGTAGTTTTCCAGAGGCTTTACGGTACCTCTGCCAACAGGCTGCTCTGTCCTTCACCCAAAGGGAAGTCTGCAGTAATGCCAGAGGGTGTTAATCTGGGTATTCATGGATTTTCCTTCTGTTTTTTCCCCCAGTGCATTAAAATGCTAAAAATTTCTTTTAAGTATTCAGCAGCAAAACACGTGCTGCTGAATAAGGTGGTGTGCAAAACCTGCCACTCCGTCTTCTGGACGGAGAACAGTGCAAATGGCGTTCTAGGCCACCTTCACTCCCATCTGTCAGGGCTCTTGAGGATGGGAATTGGTGCTGTCTAAGGAGTCCCGAGGAATGTTTTCTTTCAAAGGGAGTTTGTCCTGTGCTACAAGAAATGAGAAAACTTTTGGTTTATCTGATGCATGGTGGAAACATTTTAGCAGAATGTACTGTGGTGGCTGTGGGGGTTGATATGAGATGTGTATGTCTGATGACTGGGAAAGAGAAGGCTTTGGGGGGTTCCTCTCTTTTTTTGCAATGGAGCTCTAGAGACCTCCAGACTGCATTAGACAGCAGGGAATGACTTTGCAGGTTTCATTTAGAAACAACGTATCCAAGGCAGTATTTATTTTGTGGTTCCACACTCCAGCCGAGACCCTGTAGTTCTTGCATTGAGAAAAGTGTTTGTAAAGCAGATCTGAAGCTGCAATGTTGTCATACAATACCGCTGCCCTTTAAAAGCCCAAAGATGAGCTGGGTTAGGGGTTGGACTGTGAGAGTTGGCACTCACACCCTTCTCTGATATACCCAGAGCTTTTGTTCTTCCTTGGTGGTGAAGTTCAGCAGTGGCAGGGTGAGACTGCCACACTTTGTTCTATCCTGTGCATTTTCAGTCCTGATTGCACACACCTGGCAGGCAGGTGGCAAATCCTGCACCAGTGCAATCCTGACACTGCCTAAGCTTGCAAAAATGAGCCCCACTAGCTGTAGACACTCTGCCATGAAACACTTTCCCCAGGGACACCATGGAACTAAACCCCTCCTGACCTGCTTGTATCCACAGCAGGTGAAGCTGTAAGAACAGCCAGCAGTTCTGCTTGAGTCAAGTTCCCCTGCTTCCAGTAGTGTTACTCTACTTGTCTGTCCCAAGAACCACTGAGAGCTGTTGCCTCTGAACTGTGCTTAGAAGGGATTCCAGTTAATGATGTGTGTTCAGCACTGTTGATCTTTGTTGCTGCAAAGGTGCTCCGGTCTGCAGAGGAGTGTCCACTGTGTAACATCCCCTTGTTCTGGATTTCTTCTAGGCTCCAGTCAATGAAAGCCTCCCTCCTGAGGTTATGGCAAAATACAACCCAAATCTCATCCCTGTCCACTGTGTTGCCAAGGTAAGTTGGAAATGCAACAGAGCAGAGTTGGGAAGCTGCAGGGGATGACTAAGCCTTTGTCCAAGTGTAGTTATCCTCTTGCCTGCCTTTCCATAGACAAATGGGGTGGTTCTTACATGGGATAACAGAAGTTTCTCAAAGCCCTGCTGATGGATGAGTTAGTTACTGGGGTAAAAGCAGGGCAAGATAGTTAAAGGTATCTTCAAAAGTAGCCATTTGGCTTCCAAGTGCTGTGCTGGAGCCAAAAAAGGCCTCCATGGAAGGTATTTCATACTTGGCACGTGCAAAGCAGCTGAGAAACAGCAAAGTTTCTGTAGCCAAAGCCTGTCCAATTGTACCACAGGACACTCTGGTGGTTTCTAACTGTGGAAGTGACTGCAGCTTTAAATTAAGCAAAGCCTTTTTCCTGGCTGATGTGTGCTGACGTGTCCTGTGAACCGCCGGCAGCTCTTGTGCTGTCACGGTGGGGGCCAGCGCTGACCAAATGGGAGGTCACAGTCTCAGCTGAAAATCAGCTGCTGATGCAGCCGAGGGCTGCCAGAGTTTGGGCCGTAGTCATCGCTCGTGCCTCCTCTTCCCCCCCACAGCGAGAGGAAGATGCAGACAAAATCGGCACGGTGGAGTACTATGGGATGGGCGGCTTCCCTGGCTTCGGGCTGCAGTACTACCCCTACTACGGGAAGCTGCTGCAGCCGCGGTACCTGCAGCCGCTGGTGGCCGTGCAGTTCACCAACCTGACCTACGACATGGAGGTGCGTGTGGAGTGCAGGGCCTACGGGCAGAACATCGTCTACAGCGACAAGGACCGCTTCCAGGGACGCTTTGATATTAAATTTGACATAAAAAGCAGCTGATCGTAAGCACAACTCTCTTCCTCTCCCTCCTCCTCCTCCTAGCCATTTAAAAAGGTTAAAAAAAAAAAAAGAACAAAAAAGAAAACCTACTAGTCTTGAACAAACTGTCATACGTATGGGACCTACACGTAATCTATATGCTTTACACTAGCTTTCTGCATTTACTAGGTTAGAATGTAAACAAAGTGTAGCAATAGTGACAAATATTTATTCTACTGTAAATGACAAAAGAAAACAAAATTGAGCCTTGGGACATGCCCATTTTTACTATAAATTATGATTCCATAACTGACTTGTAGTAAGCAGTGTTTCTGGCCCCTAAGTATTGCTGCCTTGTGTATTTTATTTAGTGTACAGTACTATAGGTGCATACTCTGGTCATTTTTCAAGCCATGTATTGTATCTGTTTTCTACTTCTTGTGAGCAAAGACTTTTGCTGTCCAAGGTGTAAATACTCAATGGGACTAGAACTGGCATGAAACTTCCTCATTATTTTGTTCCTTTTCAAAGAAAGGCCCACCTGTGAGACGATATTTAACAGCACTCCATAAGGCTTCTGGCTTTTCTGTGGTGTTAGGGTATTTTATTTGGAGGGGTGGCAGGGAAACTAACTTAAGTGAAGTCAAAGAGAGCAGGTGATTGTGTACTGTGCTTTGTAGTGAATGCTGTCTCTCTCTCCACCTCTTCCCTTATCCTCCAGTATGTTGTGTGAGAGACCGGGTCAGGCTATCACTCTCCGCAGTGATAGGCATAACTCTTTGCTTTGTATATTTTCTTATCTTTTTCTTTTTTTCTTTTTTTTTTTTTTTCCTGCTGAAGGCATCGCACACTGTGGTGCTAATGTCTTTATTGAATGTTTTAGCCATTTTCATGGTGGAAGAATTTTATATTTATGCAGTTGTACAATTTTATTTTTTCTGCAAGAAAGTGTAATGTATGAAATAAACCAAAGTCACATGTTTGAAAATAAATCTTTATTTTAAACTTTATAAAAGCAATGCAGTACCCCATAGAATGGTGTTAAATGTTGTCTAAAGTGCAAAACTCTATGTTCTAACATGTAATAATAGCCAGGAGTACAGTGCTCTTGTTGATCTTGTATTTCAGTCAGGTTGAAACATTGGACAAATAAATGAATGAACACACAGTTCTGTGTGCGTGTCTGTTGCAGTGGGTGAGGATGGAGCCCGTTAGTTGTCCAGAATCTTGAAGAAGTACTGCACCTATTTCAAACAGAAAATGCATCTTTATCATTCCCAGTCAGTCTCAGCACAAGGGAGTTGAAACATTGAGCTGTTACACATCAGTGCTGGGGTCTGTTCATTATTTGTTTTCCCTCTCCCTACCCCGGATGAGAGGCTGCTGTGGAACACCTGACTGCGCCTGCCAGGATCCCAAAAAGTCTCTTCCCAATTATTGCACACGCTCCAACTCTGGAGGCACAGCCTCTGTGTTCCAGACAAAACTGTCCATCCTCAGTGCAAGTTAAAGCTTCTAGCTGCCAGAAGGGAGGCTTCACACTGGAGCCACGAGAGTTTCAGGGCAGCCACTTGCTCTGTGTTACTGCTGGGCCAGTGGCCAGGGCTGAGGACAGACTGTGCCTGCTGGGGCTGCTCAGAGGTGACAAAACGTGGCAGCTGGCTTTGTGCAGGAGTCAGGCTCACTTAGTGCTACATGATGCAGATTACCAGGGAGAATGTCTCCATGTAAAGTGACAAAACAGGACTATCCTAGAGCAAGGGGCTTGATAAAGACTTCCTAAGTGGAACACACAATCGTGGAGAAGCAAGATGCTGAACTCTTTGCCATCTGCTGGAAAGAAAAGCGTGGTTACGATATGCTGTGGTGGTTAGTGCACACATTTAGCTGTTCCATGTTGTTCTCAAGGGGCAGGTGCCAGCAGAAATTGCACCTTCAACTCTTTCTTTTGCTGCTGTATGTTTAGAGCAAGGATTTAAAAAGCTGCGATGAGAACCCTAAAATACTCCCTAATGGAAACTCCACCTGCAAAAAGAACTGCAAGAGAGCTGAGCCATTTTGGCTCCCAGCAACTGATGGGTTCCTACTGCTACCATTTTGAGTGGGGATGTTGCATGGCTCAAGGTTTGGTAGGATCAACTGCCCCTACAATTCAGTTCCTAGGTAAACGTTCTGTGACAATTAAAAAAAATCAAATCAACAACAAAAAACCCCAAACCAACCAACAAGCCAAAAAAAATTCCCAATTTATTTGTATAAGTACCATGTATAACTCATGGTTAGGTACTTTAGTGCCTTTTAGTTCTCTGAGTGCAAAGTCTAAGCATGAACTATTAATAGTCTGCCTTATTCCAGGGTTGGGACAACCATTATGGAAAACTTAAACTTGCTTGTGTTCACTTCAGTGAGCAAATGTCCAGAAGGGCTCATGTAACGTACTCTTAGGAATTGCATATGAAATTAGGCAAAAACAAACCTTTACCCAACATCCCTGCCCCAATCACTTTCTTGTCCCTCATCAGTGAAAACAGAATGGCTGCTCAGATCACTAATTAACCAGGCAGGAAGGGCAGTAGCTATCCTAGCCACATGCCCTGCAGCCACCCACTGAAAAGTCCCACCTGCTCCCAGGCTTCAGGACAACTCTGCTACCAAAGGACCACACCCCCATGTCCCAAAAATAAACACCCTCCTCAGTGCACCTGGTCGGACGCATCCCCTTCCCCCATTAGAAATGGCACTGTAATTTGTCAGACCTACTGGCGACAGAGCACTAGAATGGTAAAAAAAATTCCCAAAGTCCAAGGAAACCTCACCCCACCCCACCACAAGCAGGTGTAGACTTTTAGCTGGGCACCCCGCTCGCCCAGTGGCACTGGTGCTTTGGATACACAACAGCCTTGATATCAAAATGACCTTTCCCAAGTGGCACTGACACAGCCTCTTCTGGGCCGGGGCAGAGGGACTGCAGGCAGGGCAAGGGCCTCAAGGTGTGACATCTCACCAATCCAAATTAAACCATGCCTTCAAGATTCCTTATTTTAATCTGTGCTCTATCCACTCTCCTTAGGAAGGCATCGCTTTCCTTACTGCCTAATAGGACATTACATTATAAACTGCCAGTCTGAACATGCTGTTCTTTCTGCCAGATTGACTCAGCAGAGTTAAGGATAATTGTAGCCATTAAAATAAATTTTATCTCCCTTCTTGTTATATGGGACACCTGTATTTAGTAAGAGAGACACACAAAAGCACTAGTAAAATAAAAAGCAGAGAGAGAGACACATACATCTATTTAACAACACAAGCCTTTAGGGCTGTGTCTGCACAAACACTTTCACCAGCACACACCAGCTATTGATTTTACAGCTCTGAGCACTGGCACTTCTGGACTTCTGTTCCCAGCTTGGCCAAGGGCAGGTGTCCAGCACGGGGCAGGCACAACCCTTGGTGTGGGTGGGGAGCTGTGCCAAGAGCAAAGAAAAAGGTCAAGTGCAGTGGAATCTGCTTCTTCCTAGGCAGTAACTCGGTGTCCATCCTCAGCCCGGGGTGCTGATACGACTGCTGCCACCACAGGCCTGTTTCCCTGCCATGGAGTGGGTTTAATAGAGCTGAGTCAAGTCCCCCCACCGCCTGGGCTGGAGCTCAGCTGGAGCTGCACAGCCGCCCCTGGGATTTAAGTACTGATCCACCCTGCAGCACACACTGACACAGGTGAATGCTGGCCTTGCCCAATGCCTGCTCACTTGACACTAGCAACAAAAGGATTTGTGCTATTTTAGTCTCCAAAGGCCCCTTGATTTTGTGCAACTGATTTTCCCAGGCTGGGCTGCACATCCTCAGTTTACTTAAAACCTGTGCAAAACCTCTTCCTCCTCAATTAGCTTTTAGTGGATTGTTCAAGACTCACACAGACTGTATTGGCAAGGCTCAGACATCAGAACAAGCAACACTACATTTCATATACTGTGCAAAACCAGGTGCCTGTATGTTCTCTTTAAGTATAATTATCTTTATGTGGGTCAGCTTCCACCCAGCTCCTAGTAAACCAGTTAAGAGCTGGCATATCTGTGGTATGCAGAAAGGATCCTTGTCTCTAAGATCCTCATCCTTGGGAGCATGCAGTGCTGGATAAGAACCACCAGAACGTAGTCACCCATCCCATGACCACAGGTATGGTGTTATGAGAACAATCAAGACTTCAGAAGAACCAAGATTTCAGCACTACCATCTTATGAGATGGTGCCCCCATCTTAAGAGGCCCCAGCTGAAGACACCTTGAAGAACCCCCATTCTAAAAGCACCAGGTCCTTTTCCAAGGGGATCCAGGACTTGGTGATAACTTGCATCCAGATGGGAATGGTATTGATAGTATTTTAGATACTCCAAAATACCCTGTATTTTAGGAAATACTGTTCCTCACTTTCCCAAGGTCTGAGCATAGTCCAAACCACAGAAAGGGAAGCTGTGCCAGTACAAAACATCTGAACAAGCCTCACATTTGACCAAGGGCAAGGTCAGCCTCTCTGAGCCAAGCACACCTCTGATCTCTACAGGATCCAAGGGGGACAGAGCACAAATCCACACCAGGAGCTGATCTGAAACCAACCAACACATTTCACAGATGCCACCCAAATGCTTTTCCAATGATGCCAACATTCAGGTCTGCTCACTGTTTCCCAGGGGTGAGACAGGATCTAATGTAACATCAGTAGTCCCCTTGCAGACCCCAGGAACCATCTACCTGCTTTGCAGCATGCAGCTATGCCCTCTCTAGCTCCTGTTCAGGGACAAATAGCAATAAGGCTCAGGAAATAACAACGGGTGAATAACTGTGACCTTCTGTCTCTGACTCCATGAACCGCTTCACTGGGGAGGAGCTGAGAGCTGCTTCAGTTCCATGAAGTTTTGCTTCAGTCACACTCACTCACAGCAAAAGTCATGTTAATGAAGTTGGCTGCTCTCTCTGAGCACTTCCACATGTTACCACAAAGTTTCAGGAGCTAATACAGCAGGCAATAACAAAATCCAGTCAAATGCCCTGGCTGAGCAAGCAAGTATCATCTGAACAACGTGTGCCCCAAGCATACGGAAAGGGCAGGCGAAATTATAAAGGGGGAAGCAAATCAAGTGGGACAGCCAGTTTTCCAAGGGAGAGCAAAAGATTTTGGTATTAACACAGGGCCCTGCACAGGCACAAAGTGTGCTGAAGATTCCAAGTGTAAGAATTATGGGCACTTACAATATAACTCTCTTTCTGTCCAGAAAACAGTGCAAACATGATCAGCTTCGGCCTTAGAGCTTTTGTCTAGAGGCCAGACCCAGGCACACCTTGGGCTCAGCAGCACTCCACACAGGTAGAACTGCAGCCTCAAAGACAGCCCAGCACTGAAATAGTACCTCAACTCTCATTCCCCTGGGCTGGCAGTTTTTGTAAGAGACCCTGTTGTCTCCTTCATGGCAGAAGCCAGGGGGCTGACAGGGCGACACACTATCAAGAAAAAGGCTGAGTTCAAAGATTCACTTCTCATCCATCACCGGAAAGGTGACAGTAATTTTCAGTCCTTCCTCATCTCTGCAGAACCAAAACTGGCAGCTGGGAGATGGAAGCCTTTTCCATCCCTGTATCCATTTAGAGCCTGTCTTGTTGCCTTCCACACAGCTAGACAGACACTCACCAGCACCCTCTCCCCAAAACCACCACAACACTCTGTCTCCTTGGTCAGTGTAGGCATCCAGGCACATGATCCAGAGTCTTTGCTGACCCAAAGTCTCAGCATCAGTATAGTTTCCCTAAACATTAAGGTCTGATAAAGTTTTACATGTTAGCTCAGTTTGAGGTCACAAGTAGGGAAAAAAATGCTTTTTTGCCCATTAACATTGGTTTGTACATCTGCATGAACTCACCAATGTTGTTAGCAAAACACACCTGACACTTCAGCTACAGTTCACTCAGCTGATTCACAAGACTAAATCATTAGATTAACACATGGAAACCCTCATGGATTCATATCATCCTTTCAGCCACAAGCACTCCAGAAAGAAGACTGGTTGTCAAAGAAGATAGTCAACTTACTTACTATTGTATGTGTTCTGAAAATAAAGACTTATTTTCCCACACAAATCTGAAGAGGGTTTATTTTGTTCAAAAAACAAAAGGGCAGGTTTATCACTCCTGCCTCTCTCCCAGGCATCACACAATGTAAGAAATAAAGCCAGGCAGGCTGCCCAAGACAGAACAATTTGTACACACGCACTTCAACTATCCACATTAATTTCTTAAGTACAGCTGGTCTAAAACACCCTGTGCACTAAAAAACCAACCTTGCAATGGAAGGTTTTATTACACAAACACAAAAGTGTTTATTACATAAACACTACACTATGTCATGTGCTGTTACAACTGTCACCTCAAAAATTGTGTATAGTTATGTTCAACTCTGAAAATACAGTGGAAGAGAAGGGCAAGGGAAGCTATTTGGAAATTGTAACAATAAAAGATTAGAAAAATGTGAATTCCAAACAGGATGGAAATGAGAGGACAAGACAGTAGTGCATTATACCACAATCACAAATACCAAGAAAGTGAGTTTTATGCTATTCACTCTAAGAAAAATAAGTGAACTCCAAAACTACTTTAAAAAAACAAGATGTTGTTTTTATACCATGTGTAATTACTGTGCTGACTCAGATCACTGACTTCTAAAGCACAGATACTTGCAGATTTAACAAGAAGGTACAAGTTCATTGAATCTCCTCAGTCCCCATCATAAGCCAACTGCTCTGTAGCTGGAGCTGAACATATTAGTTCAGAACTCTCCCACCTGGAGTTCTACTTCTTATCTAGTAACATCTTTGGTCACCATCAGAACACATCAATGGCTTGGTAGAGTCACTGGAATGAAATAAAGTGTAAGATCCCATCTCCCATCAGACGTGAAAAACTCCAACATGACAGCAAGTACTGCTTTTCCTGAGGATCCCAAGCAGCTCACTGAGTGATCAAGATCACTGCCTCTGCACTTCACACTTATCTTGAGGGACACTTGCTTGCCTGCCCCAAAGTCAGGAGTTGCTGTGGAGGTCTTGTAGGGTGCCCTTGAAGCAGCAAGCTGAGGTGAGACAAGACACCATAAGTGCACCACAGGTGTCAGTGCAAGCTGCAAACACATCCCAGGCACTGGATAAAATCACTGGAAAGGGCCCTGCTGCTCATAGATACCTGCAGTAGCTAAGTAAAGCCAGGTTTGGGTATGTTGTACAAGCCACAGGCATTGCCAAAGTCTCTCCAGCCTGCTCACAGAGCACTGACAGTCATGGTCCTCACAAGCTACCAGGTTATGGCCAAGACAGGAGGAAGTAATCACACAGAGACAAGAACGTGTTTTCCAACCACATCACAGAGTCAAGTGAGGATGGAAGCAGCAAAGAAGCAAAAAAAGTAGAAGGCACCCATCATTGAAAGTCCTTCCTGAGCAACCGTGATGTTCAGCAGATTAGTACTTGTGCAGGAGACCCAACAGGGTACACATGGCAAGAGTGCTAAAATTATGAAGATGAGACAGCAACAAAATATCCTGAAAGAAATTACCAGTGGGAGGCACCAGCAGCAGGGGCCTTGCATGCACCACCACAAGCCCCTACTCTGATTGTGGCTCAGTGTGCTGACAGGAAACACGCCATCCCACCAAACTAACGGCATAAATTCCCCAAACATAGTGCTCAAAGTACCTTCTGAGAGATGTCACTGAATCTAGAAAGCTCCATTTCCTTGTGGAATGGGTCAGTATTAAAAGGCCAAGAGTTTGTTTCAAGTCTCATCAGCTTTCACTGATTTCAACAGTGCTGCTGAGTGCTGAACCATGTACTGCCATGGCAGGACACCTCAGAGATCTAGTTACTCTTCAATGGCTGGACTAAGGCAGCTACCTGAGGAACCCCACAGTTCCAGCTTGTGGCTGGATAGTCTTGGCACACTGTGTCTCCCCATGAGAACAGCAGTAACTGGCACCAATGTAGAAGGAAACTTGCCCACTTAGCAATTCTGAATACTCCAGAGAGAATTAACTTGTCTGGTATTATGCCTCTTGCTCAGAGACTTGCTGACATATGTCAGTGTATCTCAGGAATAGTTGTGGATGCATCATTCCTGCCTATGTGCCAGTGCACTTAGGGGTTAAAGACAAAGAGGAAGAATGCAGCTCTTACTGAAAACAGAAGATGCTGGATGACTTCAAGGAGCCCTAGACCACAGCCAACATCCTTTCAGGTGACCAGTGCCATCCTGTTTTGTGTTTGCACAGCTGCTAGCACAGGATCAACACAGTGTCTAAGCCCAGCACTATGACAGCACAAAACCAGTAGTGGCATGAGACTATGCTTTGAATCATTTGCTATTATTAATTACGAAAGAAGAAGTAGTTTCTAGAGCTTGACAAACTCTAAAGTCAATGTATCCTATGGTATTAGCATCTGTGACAGACAGGAAACCTTATTCACAGTTTTCTATCCATATTAACATATTTGGCTTTGAGTTTTTCCTCCCATGCTCCGTATATATTTCAACCCATGTATGAAAACAGCTGACTTAAATTCTCCTCTTAATTACTGTTGGTTGATGGTAGTCAGTGAAGGAAGCTGCAGTGAGATGGGAACCCTACACAGGAAGCACCAGCAGAGATAATAATTTGTCTATTTGACCTCTGAGAGAGAGAGGTGGGAGATGCAACTGGCTGAGGTCAATAACAGGAAACCACATAAAAATCTATGGGCATTTCAGAGCATGTCTGTTATAGAACAACAGTGTTTCTCTTACCCCCCAAATAAGGTGCAGGGCCCCTTGCTCCAGAAATGAAGGATATTCTGAGCTTCTATGTGGCTGTACAACTACAGCATGCCCTTACTGCTCTTGCTGTAGAAGCTGTTCCCCTGGGCTTTTTTGTCTTCTTTGCTGTAGTTTGCCCATAGTGCAGCTGAGTTGCAGCCCAACTGTTGCTCTGCTTCAGCTCAAGGAACAGGAGAAACGGAAAAAGGACCTGGGCTTTTTGGTTAAAAAATGAGAACATGCTGAGGGAAAGAAAGTAGGCAGCAGCCTCAAAGACACAAACTGGGCCTCAGATGAGTTATCAAGAAGTGCCACACCTTCCCTCCACCTTGACCTCCCCTCCACAAAATTACTTTGCTCAGCGCAACACAAACATGTGCGAAAAGCCAAGCCCTGTTTATCACATAGGTTACCTTCAGGATCAGGTGAAACTTAAAGAGCTTTGGCAGCTGCTTGGTTCACACTCATTAACTTCATCTCTCTGGCACTTACAGACTTGGCAGAACAAGGGGTAACTGGACCTCGGATTTTACCCAGAAGTGGAAGCACAAGAGGTGAACTATTTCACAATTCTGTTTGAACAAGTTCCTGGTTTAGTTTGCCTGTCTAGCCCACGAGCATAATAATTATACAACCTATGCTCAAAATGAAGCTGCACGTGACCTAGCAATACAATAATCTTCAAAAGAGAAATCACCAACATCTCCAATATCCATCCATCTATTAATGTTATTTCTAATTTTTAATTTCCTTCTGAGAGGCCTAGACAAAAGGATTACTTAATTCTCGGTACAAGTAGATATACAGCACCAGGAAATATTGCGAGCTAGCATTCCAGTGCTAGCTAACATGTTCTGATATGCAAAACCACCACCAAGTAAGATTAAGTTTTCTTACACTCCAGATTCTTTCCAACATGTTCCCCCAGCTGTTAGATAAAAGGTCTCGGAAAGTTTAAATGGAGAAGCACTTGAATCATAACAACCATTATCTGACAGACCTCTCTAAAAATCATTTTGTACCAGGAGAGACTAAAATTTCTAACTGACAGACAAAAATAGCTACTGCTTGGATGAAAACTTGGGAGAAAGAAGTGCTAAAGCCAACCTCACTCAAACCACTCAATTTTTATTACTTTTCACTGGAAACAGTGAAAAGCATTTTACCCTGGATTATGCAGCTCAGTGTGGGCCTCTAATAAAAGTCTTCTTTGCAAAATTGCTGTATGACTGAGTGAAACAATGGCTTCTTTATTAAAATATTTTAAAGACTCCTGAGGGAAATGCAGACGGCTGAAATGCCCTCAGTGAAAGGTTCATTGCCATGCTATGCACTTCTGCTGTGTAATGTTTTACAAGCTGGGCTGCTCTGTGAATGGGGAGAGCTAGTTCTCGGCTGGCAGAGGCAGCTTGCATAATACCAGACAAGTTAATCGTTAACAAGCAATGCAGGAGACCTTTGTTCCAAGTGTGACACACACGAATTCCACACTAAGCACATCGACGCTTCTGAGAGTTACTCATTGACATGCTTTATTAAATTGCTTGGACTACACCTCAATGCACCAAAAAGGACTAGTTTAACAGAGCTACATCCTTCTGATGTCTTCCATCCTAAACTGTCGCACTTTAACCTCAGCCCACGGACCAGCTCATTACTGGTACAAAGCATTTCCAGGGTGGATGATAGTGAGCACCCTGCAGCACAGCCACATGTCCAGACAATGGCAGCGGGCAGCCAAGGAGGCAGCACACAGGAAAGGGCAAGGTGGCAGCCAGCAGAGTGCTTCAGTAACAGGAAGTGGTTATGGAAACATGTTGTGCTCCCCCCTCCAAAGCAACTGCTCTCCTGTCCACCCCGAACAACTTGCTAAAATACCACCCTGCCCTCAGCCTCCCTGAAAAACTGGAAAGGGAAAGGAAAAATAAGACATGCTTCTCCTGGCGCAATCTGGAATGCCAGACCAAGGACAGCTGGCCTTTAGCAGGTGGAATATACACTGCACCAAAAGCTTAGGAGCAGCACAGCTCTTAACACTCAGCAGAGCATTCAGTTTATACCAAGTCGGAGGAAAACTATCACGGTTTTCACTGTCCACAGCACCAGCCTGGACAAAACACTTCTGCTGAACTGGACCATCCTGTCACCGCCCACTGTACAACATCACCTCCCATCTCCCCAAGGCCAAATCCAGGTGGCTGAACTTCCAGTGCCAGAGCTATGGGAGTCTCTGTCCAGCAGATCACCAGATCTGATCTGTCCCTAGGTGATATTACTTGTTTGCTTTAATGCCCTAGGAGCAGTAAGCCAGTCTCACTGGTGCAAGGCTGAGCAAAGGAACAAAGAGCCTCCAGCAGTTTGTTGTACAGTCAGCCAGTCCCCAGCCCTACACCTGAACACCACCGTACAGCTGAAATTCAAAGAAGTGATAGCCAAAAAACCAACCGTCATGACAGCTCTCTCAGAAGACAGATGAAACCCACTCTTTGATAACAGCACAGTCATCCCCCTTTGATAGGTTATTTTCACGTCTGTAAGCGCCACAAATAGCTCTAAGGCAAGGGAAAAGGCCAGCACACGATACTCGAGGAGGACCTCGCTCCTGCCTGACTGGAGAGCTGCCCGTGACGCTGAAAGCTGACACGGCGCCGATGCCCAAGGAGGAGCCTGACGCACCCGGAGCCGTGCGGTGGCACACGCAGCGCCAGCTGAGAGCGCCGTGGGGACACGAGATTGGGAAGGCAGCTGGCACATCCCCACCCCCACGAAAGGTGGCTTGAGAGATCACCCCCCTCTGCAGTTCCACTCGTAGCATAGCCGGCACACAAAGGCACGGGTAAGCACACACCCGCAGCAATTGTCACGATACTGTCCAAGGGTTAGTCACCTAATAACAGCGTCGCCCTCGGCAACAGAGAGAAGGCTGTTTCACCCAGAACTCAAGTTTTATCCATCCCACAGCTAATCCTTTCTCATGCATGTCTCGCTGAGGACAGCATCCTCTCCTTCTGTGTCGAAGTACACACACACAAACACATGTATGACTATTAAGGACTTGGTAATTATGCGAAGAAACTCCATGAGACTGACTGATTGCCCCACCACCATGGCACAGGAACACAAAGCCAGCCTGGGTGGCTCAGCAGGCTGCACTGCAATGACCTCAGACCTCTCAGGTCACCCCAGATGTGTGCATTCTATGATCCCCAGAGTGATTTTCTACACTGCAAATGCCCTTATGGAACTGCTCACACACAAAAAACCAAAACAAAAAACCTTGAACTGCACAGTATGAGCAACAAGTTACAGGCAGAGCATGCCAAACCCCAGAAACTGGTTTTGTTATACTGCAGTTCTGGACCACCAGTTTTTAAATTATGTGGTTTCCTGCATAATCTGAAAGGTACTGAGCCACTTGAGACCCAGAGAACTGAGATGTGTGTACAGCACCACCCCCTGTGGGAAGTTTTACTCACTGTAGTTTCAGTGATGTGAATAAAACCTTTATGACTAATTTTTAATTTGCCTTCACTTCTTTAAAGAGGGACACAAACTGTGAAGTCTGGTAGCCACAATACTTGTATCACTACTTTGATTAAGAATTATTCCAGGAGTGATCAATTTTAAGGAAACTTCTTTTGTCTAGAGAATGTTGATTCATCAGATCCAACAGTTTTCAAGCTTCTATTTCATCAAGATATTTATCATAAACGTTTCTCAGGTCAAAGACGGTGAGTTGAGAAACAGAATCATCTTTCACCACGTGTAGATGACACATCTCTAGTCTGTGAAACAGAGCAGCTCCTTGGCATATAAAATATGCATGTTCCAGTCCTGGCTCTACCTGACTCAGAAGGAACATGAAAGCAGGTGAGTAATGTAATTGCTTTCTCTAAATAGTACCTGCTTTATACAAAACAGAAGAAAGACTTGACGAGAGGTAGAGCTGTACCTGCTTTGGATGTGGGAAACAAATGCAACTGCCTGCTCTGAATGAATGTCCTACACAACATCAGCTGCTGGTTGAACCTTCAGTCATGAAACTGCATCACCTCACAAATACTCCATTGCTATCAGTCTCCCTTCTCTACTCTTCCTCCTTTCTTTCCTCTTCTCATTAAAATGGGAAACTGATGACAAGGCTGAGAAAACAGACTGTTCTGAGCTATTTGTGTCTATCCATTGTCACTTGTAAAAATACATTTTGTACTGATAAGAGGACACACAAGTCTATGAAGTGAATAAGTAAGTGCCTGACCTAGTAAGTCAAACAACTCATCTAAGAGATGAGGGCAATATTCACATTCCTGTATCACTAAACTAGAATGAAAAAGAGCACTTAAAGTTCTGCAAATGGAAATACACTGATTTTACTACTGTGACCAGCCGCATTTAAGGCTCAACTGCATCTCCCCTTCTTTCTTGAGCCAAAGTG
Source organism: Pyrgilauda ruficollis (assembly GCF_017590135.1). Taxonomy (NCBI): domain Eukaryota; kingdom Metazoa; phylum Chordata; class Aves; order Passeriformes; family Passeridae; genus Pyrgilauda; species Pyrgilauda ruficollis. The sequence goes on from NW_024515875.1 coordinate 5,168,202, forward strand.
AGTTATTCATTAATTCTGATATTCTTTAGTCACTGCCTAAAATGTGAAGTAGTCTGTAGAACAAAGACAGGAGTTAAGGGTCATACTGGTGGGAGCAAGTGCTTGTATTTGCTTTTGGGGTTGATTTGTTTGTTTGAGGGGGTTTTAAGATTAAAAGTGAACTTTCCTTTTTTCAGATCCATGGAAAGGAGGTCTAAGAGAAAAACACTTAAAAATTGCTGTACTACATTATTTAAGTATAGTGTCCTAAACAATTAGTCCTCGTTGTTCCCAAGATAGTGTTGTTCTGTCTCCTTTCACCAAGTACTCCTTAGTCATGATTTTTGGGAGAAAGGTCACAACCTTGCCCTTCCTAGTGACAGTCAATTAAGTGCAAAACACCAAAGCCACCTAGAGTTTGGCTGTTGACTTCAGGAAGCATTTTATCTAATTCTCAATTACCTAGTTCAACTCCTCTAAGAAGTCTCCTTTGTGGACAATGAGACAGTAGTTGCCATTGCAAATTCTTCAAATTTCAGCTAGATCTCAAACTGGGTGATGAAAACTGCAGAGAAGGATGAAGAAATATTAAGATAAACAGTGTCTTGCACTAAAGGTACCAAGGTTCTCAGGAAGGCATCAGTGTATTCCCTTCCACAAGGGAACATGTTTCTGTTGTGCTTCCATAAACACTATGCATTTTAAGGCCCATCACAGAATACTTGGTCAACCAGGGATCTCCCCTTTCCATGTCAATTAGATTCTGCAAGTTCAAAAGGCACAAAACCAATTAAGACACAAACCAACCTATTCAGCTTTCCATACACAGTGCCAACAGCAGGAGTTCCTACACATTTCCTCCAGGATCCCTTGGGCACTGCAGGCCCTGCACACACCCTGTGTGCACAGAGGACATGCAGCCACAGCAGGAGTCAGGGCTGTGGCAGGGACACCTAATAAGCTGCTTCAGCATTAACAGTGTAAATACTCCACACACCAAACAGGTACAGCCAAGGCTTCCTTTGTACAAACCCACTGTGCTCTATTCAAAACATTCACTGCTTTATTTACTCACTAAACAACACTGAGTGATGGCCTTTACAAATGCAGGCTTAACCTGCAGAAGAAACTACAGACTGATGAACAGCAATATTCTGCACACAATTATGTCTATGGCAAAAAAAAATATCTTAGATCCCTTTCCCAAAGAAATACAATTAATAAGCTACTGTTAAAATGATCAGACTGGACCAGGAACTGCAAGGTGTGTAGTCAGAGTAATACTAGATCAACAACTTCGGTTATGACTGAGCTGCAGGATTCAAAAGACAAACACATGCAATGGAGACCCTTGAGAAAGAATGCCAGCCTCAGTTTTTGTTTTGGAGAAGCAATTCTTGCCTAAACTCTAGTAGCTCTAAACTCAATTTAAATATAAAATATAGTAGCTCTAAACACAATTTAAGCAACCAGCAAAACCTGCTTTTCACCAGTGCAAAGGCAACAGACAGTGGAAAATTCTGATGGAGTACTAAAATGTTCTTTGAGTGTTGGCCTGTTTAATTTTTCCCTTACAGGCTGTGCCTTTTATTCTGCTGCCACTGGAAAGCCATGGCTGAGGAACTTCAGGCATGTGGTGAAAAAATACCTGTTTGCTTGTATAAACCCTAAGGGAAAAACTAAAAATTGTCAACTTTTAATGACATCTTGAAGACGGTCAAAAAAGCTGCAACTTTGTTTATACTGGTTGCCATGCTCAGTGTTGAATTTCACTAGCCTGTGCCTCAAACTAGATGGGATTTCCTAGCAAAAGCACTTTAACCCACAGGTAATTTCATGGAGGAAGATGATGTTAGCTCTTCCTCACTCCTCCATGAAACCACCATTTTGGCAACGTAAAATTATCTAAGTAGGACAGCACTTGCTGCTCAATGATTCTGCTTTTCCTGACAGCAAAGCACTCACAAATACATACAGACAGCAAAAAATAAGGTGTGCATGCACTGGAAAGGCATCTCCATTGACACAGAGATCCATCCAAGATTACACATCACTTCAACCCCCTGCTATGGACCTTAGTTTTGAGGCACAGATTTAAGTGAATGAGCTTGTTCTGGTTTTCATAGGAGTACTTCTGTCTTTACAAATTCCTGTAATTTAACATTTTCTCATTTTCTTGGACTTTAAATTTTGGCATACAAAGCCAAAATCAGATAATAATTAGTAAGTTAATTTAGAACACAGGAAATCTTAACTGATGTGTGTAAGTATGAGTGTCTACAAATAAACCTGGGCCCTGTCTGGAGGATTTGAATCCCTAGTGCCTGTAATATTCCCAGCTCCACACAAGTTCACTGTAGACACAATCTAGTTCAGGAGTCAGGGTGGTCATCCAAGAAAGGGCTAAGGAAGTGTCGCTGCAGAAGCACTGTCAGGTACTGATGTTCAGACCCAAGGACACATTCAGACAAAGAGAAGACTCTTGAGTTTCATTCCATTGAATACTTCATTGTACTGTATTCATTCAAGAAAACTGCATGGATGAATTTTTTTACAGTATCAGAATTAACTGAGTCAAACACCCTTTATAAACTCCCTGTTTTTGTGCCTAGTCTGGTCTACAACACAACTACTCCACATAGAAAACACTTACTGGTTTAAAAGAGTGTCAAAAGAAGCATTTCACTTTACAACTTCCCATGAGAACATGTTTGCCTAGCAAGCCTTACCTCTAAAAGCCCATCTTCAGGCAGGTCTGTGCAGTGAACAGCATTCTGAATCTTGTCTTTCCCAAAGACTGCACGCAGAGTCCCAGGTCGGAGGTGACGGGCCAATGCCTATTGAACACAACCAAACCAGACCTTTGTGAACCACACTGTTCATTTGTATCATGGATGCAAGAGAACCTTATAATGTAAAATATTATTATGCTATTAAAATGTTAGGGATATGATAGAAATTCGTGCCAATGGATCATAGATATATGTATCAAACATGCTATTAAAGGGGGGGCCAGGGTTCAATCCTAGAGTGACACCTTGGCTGGCTGACAAGGGTGGAACTCTGCATTAACATATGAAGGAAACTCGGCTGCACAGGAGATGCAGGGTGGCATGTACCCGAGGATGCCCAGTGATGATGGCCCATGAAGATACACATCTGAGATAACCAGGGCCATCAACACCTGCCACCTGAACACAGGCTTCCAGGAATCTGAGGAAGAATATTTGTCTCTTGCTGGATGAGGTTTTGTGCAGCTTTGAGTGAAGAAAGAAACCAACATGGATATGATGAACTTTGAAAGGAGACAAAGGGACTCTGCCATGGGCAAGAAAAAGAGTATACGAACTGTCCCTGCAGAGCAGCAAGTGTGGACAAAGAGGGGTTTGGTGGGATAGAGGCTGGATCTGCGTCCACCCAGCCTGGATCCCGGGGTCTGTGCTGTCATTTTTTATTGGTGGCTGTCGGGACTGTAACACGGTCACGAATAAATTTTTTTTGTTTGTATTTTTATTACGATTGGGTCAATTTTTATTTTTACCTATAAAAAAAATATGTGTAGTATATTAAAATATGTGTAGTACACTGTAAAAGAAAACACAGATTGAAAGCAGCCCTCAGGAGAAGGACCTGGGGGTGTTGGTGGATGAGAAGGTTGATCCGACCCAGCAACATGCCAGTTGTATCCTGGGCTGCATCAAAAGCAGCATGGCCAGTGGGGCGAGGGAGGGGATCCTCCCCCTTGCTCCACACTGGTGAGACCCCACCCACATTCTGCATCCAGCTCTGGGGTCCCCAACGTAAGAAGATTGTGGACCTGTTGGAATGAGTCCAGAGGAGGGCCATGAATGAAGCACCTCGCCTGTGATGACGGGCTGAGAGAGCTGATGTTGCTCAACCTGGGAAGTCTCCAAGATAACCTTAGAGCAGCTTTGTGCTACCTAAAGGAGGCTACAACAGAGCTGGAGAGTGACATTACTAGGACAGGTAGTGATAGGGCAAGGGCGAATGGCTTCAAACTGAAAGAGAGCAAGTTTAGAAACACACTATAAAGAAATTCTTCACTTTGAGAGTGGCGAGACACTGAGACAGGTTGCACAGAGAAGTTGTGCTCCCATCCTTGGAGCTGTTCAATGACAGGTTAGATGGGGCTTTGAGCAACCTGGTCTAGTGGAAGGTGTTCCTGGTTATGGCAGGAGGGTTTGGAACTTCTTGATCCTGAAGATCCCTCCCAACACAAATCATCCTATGATTCTCTAAAAGAGAGACACTCCAACCTGTACTACACATACAGCTGCAGAAAAAGCATGACCACGACTATGAATACCTGCTTGAAATTGGACTAATCAAGCCACGTTGGGTGGCATACAGGACCCTTCATATTGCAGAAACACCTTACTGGTACTTGTATTAACACAGTTAGCTCATGTTAAGACCTTTGCAGCTCTCAAGCATAGGATGTGCTGTCTGTGAGCAGACACAAATGTGCTGCCTTGCAGATTGCTTCCCTTAACACGGAGCTACTTGCTTCAGAACATGACATTTGTGAAGTCAAGCTGCTGAACAACCTCTCAGTCTTCTCTGACACTGTGACTAGTGCCAGCATCTGATCCCCTCTAAGGATCAGTCCGGACCCTACATCTTTCTTTGTTCTTTGAAATTAACATTTCAATACTCTTCCTCATCTGCAATGCCAAATACCTCTTAGGTCTCTCAGAGGCCTTTTTACCACAGCAGATACTCAGGTCCTGAGATAACATTCCTGCCCTACATCTTTACTGTGGTGTTTCCCTCATACCCCAGAGGACTGCCTTCATTGGCTCTCCCCTCCACCATACTCCTTCTTTCAAGCCACAATGAAGTCGTGCTGTACTTCTCTGCACTATCACCTTGCACTGTTGTGTTTCACCCACTTTCTATGCCACCCACATACATGGCCTCTCTTCCCAACACCCTGGAGTCTATCTCATGCACAGTGAAATTAACCCGGTTTTACCTCCTTAAAACCCTTTGGATGTTCTCTCACAAGTGCCTGTGAGGGGACAGGTGGACGACAAGCTCACACTACAGCTACTGAGCAAAGAAAAGAACTCTTTCCTAGCCAACAAAGCCTTCATCAGCCCCTTTCTGAATAGGCACTGGGTACATTAGTGTGTAATCACTGTGGAAGTGGCCCCTGCGGTTTCACTGTGCAACTCCTGCCATTCCCGGGTGTTTGTTTCAGTGTCACAGCTGGAGGTTACTGTTGCCACTACTGAGTCATCAAACTTGAATTGTCCAAACATTTCTTAACTTTCAGTGTCAAATGGGTTTGAACTGACTTCATCAGTAGCTCTTAGCTGACCTGAAAAACCTTGCACAGGTACAAATGAAAACCAGACCATGATGCACAGTCTCTTCTGGGATGGCAGTGAATGTTTTAAGCCAGTTCCAAAAGACCTCACAAGAGCATTATCTGACAAAAAACACCCTTTGTCCACTTTCCAGCTTCACTCATTGTTTATGTCTCATTACCAAACTAAGACAATTGGACTTCAGCTCAGCAAGCCCTAGATATTTTCCTGTCATAACAATTAACGATTATTATGGTCTGTTACCCACCCAGAAGACAATTAAACTGCTTTAATGCTTGGAGTGTGTATAACCCAAAACAAGATATGAGGAGAAGTTTCAGTTCCTCATTGTTATTGTGTGCACATCACAGGTTATACAAGATCTTTTGCGTATAACCCAAAACAAGATATGAGAAGTTTCAGTTCCTTATTGTTATTGTGTGCACATCACAGGTTATACAAGATCTTTTGATATGAATGTCAAGGACATTTGAATAAGACACACTCAACATCAAATGAATTTTGCTAAAGAGGAAAGTTCAAGAGTTTCACTTTAAAAAAAAAAAAAAAAAAGCCCCAAGGAGAAAAAAACCCTCTTCTACATGGTCCTCATTAAAGGCTTGAGATAAGGAAGTCTGCTGGAGAAACAAAAGTCACATGCCAGTTAACTACGTGATACTTTAATCAAGCCTCCCTTCAAGCACCTGTTGATTGCAGTAACAACTAGCTGTCATGAAGCCAGCAATAGCACTGGAGCTTTCAATCATTTTAATGAAAGTTTGGGAATACTAGAAAAAAATTATCATGGCTATGAAACCTTTGGAAACAATTTAGGAACAGCTGAAATCCTAGCTAAAGCTTGGTACTTTATATTCTGTTTACTTCCTATCCAACAAAAACTCTTTTGCTCAAACTGTTCTGTCCTCCAACAGGTCCAGAAATGCTGCTTCTTATGAGAATTGTACAAGATTTTCCTTGATTCATCTTCCTTATCAAACACACTTTTCTTTTTTTTCTTCTCTTCTCTCTGTTTTTAAGAGCAGCTATGGTCTATTAACTTACCATTTGTCCTAAGCTGTCATTTCTACTTCACAACTTCATGACAAAAGACATCGTGTTTCTTCCTGTGGACTCACTCTTTCTTATTTATGTGAGGAAAAGCTCCTGCTGTTGCACTGCACAATTTCCTGTTCTTCCTTCCATTTATCAATGCAGGTTGCTACACATTCTAGTGCCCTCCTGAAACTCTTGCACAAAGAGAGATTAATTCTGTTCTGCCCGGGATTGCATTGGGTCAGAACTGCTCAAAGGTAGGTCCTTCAGCACTTTACAATGTTTACACCTGATTAATAAGAATCTAAATAAGCCTGTCTTGCCATTCGTTAACAAACAGGATTAAACTGTCCCTGCTTACATTTAAACAGCCAAAAAAATGTAGAATAATTGTCACTCCAAAGTTTTATTGTTCTGCTGCTTTCTTATTACACGACTGAGGAATCATGAAGAAACAAGGCCTCTGTAAATGATGAAGATACAAAGAGCTGTACAGCTCATATATTGTGTCCTCGTGTATGTATGGCTGAAAATCTTGGGAATGTTTCAGGGAAGAAGAGAGTTCATTATGGAACTTATTGCTCATAGCAATTACTAATACTTCTGGTCCATGACAGGAAGCTTATCCATCATTTTATTTATAGAGCCTCATCTGTCACAACAGGGAGATACAAACAGCAGGCTTTGGGTTGGTTTCCCCGTGCCCCACCAGCCCCTTTTAAACCTTTTCCCTAAGCTTTTGGCTGAGTCTGGTTTCTGGAGTATGCATTTTGTGCAATGGTTTTCAGAATTTTTTTGAAAGGAGTTGAGAGTGGGATGATGGAGGAGTTAAGAGCAGCTACAGCTCTACCATATGCATGAGAGGAGACTGATGTGTGTGTGCTGGAGCTTCGTGTGCATGTGCAAATGGGGATGACACCAAACTGGCACCTCCCACAAGAAGACACTGTCTATGGCAAACCAAACCAGGGCTGCTGTGCCAAAAGGCTTCACCTCTGGTCTTACTCAGCAGGTTATCTGAGCACCCCTTACAGCTGGGCTTAGATCTATGATAGCCCTTTGAAGATCCTTATCCCATGTGAGATACAGCTGCATGTATTTCGTAACTGTGTCCAATGCAACACTGCCTGTACGAAGTACTTAGCACATTTCTAAGATTTTTCTATTTCTACACAAGTGAAAGGAAACAAAAATGTCACCAATGCCAGTAATATGTCAAAATCAAACTGAAAAATTCATAAACATTTTCATAAGCAAAGCTCATTACCTGCTTTTCCTCCAAAAGGCTGTGTTTTTTTCATGGGCTGGATGGAAGTTATGTAGAATAGTAACATGTATTCCAGCCAAAACTGCAGATTTCAAGAAAATTTAGCAAAATCTGAAAATTTCAAGAAAATTTGGCCAGCTTTTTTAAAGCACTGTCCTGAATATTTAATTGATTATCTAGAAAGGCCATTGAATGGAGCAAAACTACACAAAGGAACCTTTACAGCCTAAGATTTTGTTCTTCTTAAACATGAACTAGAATGAAGGAACCTTAAAAATTTACCAGCCCTCTTGAATGAAGCAGAATAAAAACAAGAGTTTGATCAAACCCTCTCTAGCCACAGTGTGGCAGGTTCCTTCTTTTAGGCAGGTTCCTTCTTTTAGTTTTGCTTTCAGATCAGCAGTATTCAGAGGATCTCTTGGGCTGCAACAGACTGCACAGATGCCTCTACACTCTCAGTAAAACAGTTTTCCTATTCTAGCCGAGCCCTGACTGTGCCCCTGCTCCTTGCTCTTCTTGGCATTTCTCATTCATCCCTTTCTGAAGGCTTTGTGTTGACTTGGTCTCACCATCTCTGCCTTCCCCACCCTACACTCACGAAGCTTCTTCCTTCTGCAGAAGAAGCTTCCTTCCTCCCTTCCATGCTCTGCTGCTGTCAGCAATGAGATGGTCCCTCTCTCCCCTTGAGGGTGCCACCGATTCCAGAAGGCAGAGCCAGCCTCAGGCAAACAAGCAAGAGCATTTCTCCTCATAAGGACCAGTAATGCTTTTGTCAAGAGAACAGAAAACACATTAACTGTGAACAAATAAAATAATGTCAATTCTACCACTCACCTTGGAATTTGTCTGGCTGACCTTTAGGCATTGGAAAGCCTACTGCCACATCCAAGTAAGGCACCTGAGCTTCCTCTGTAGTGCATAAAAACGATCTAAACAACATTTGCAGCACAGCAATTATGGAAGCTAAGGAAGGATAAGTGCCTCTCTCTCTTCACATCATCATAGCTCTTAAGGTGACTTTTATTTTCAGGGCATTTTAGCACCAGTCATATCAAACACTGATGGCTGCATTAGGGAGCTGGACAAAATACTCATTCCTACAAGCCATCAGCAAGAAGTAACACGATAAAAGCAGTACAGTCTTTGTCATACAAAACAGGATACTAGACAGCACCTCCTGCAATGCTGATCGAAGCTACAAACACTTTAACACTACTGTTACTGTGAGAACAGCCTCAGATCAGTCCAAGAGATTCTTCACAGAAGTTCTCATCCAAAGACAAATGCTTAAGTGTCAAAGTGAAATCTGTGGTCACAGGTGACCTTGTGCATGACACCAAAAGGGCTAGCTTGCCTTGGCTTGCTTCACGTTCTCTTTGCAGCTCATACTCGCTCCAAACTCTAGCCAACCACTTGTGACGTGTGTGCTTCCTGATTTGTTAACTCAGCTCTGCCCTAGTTTATGTTGCTCAGTTTCACGCAATAGGCCACTTGGAAATCAACATCAGCAGCTACAGAACACAATTTTCTACTCCTGCAGCAATTCAAGGTCCAGTTCATCACCCCTAAACTAATCCTTCTGTCTCTATTACAGAGACAAATTACATAAGATGGTGGTGCTGTTGCCACTGTAAAAACTTTAACTGGGCAAGAATTTTGCCTTGAAACCCGGGGTCTGCCTGTAGAAAGGTGCTTCATAAAGCTTCTGAATACAAAACCAGGTCAGTGTTAAAGAGTACGCAAGAGGCTTTCTTCACCTTACATTTCACAAACAAATCCAGAGCAGAAGTCACTTGTTGAGTGACACGTTTTCTCTTTGTGTTCCACATCAGCTGCAGCAATGTCATGTACAAATACAGAGTCAGTATCAAACGCCTTACAAAGACTTCAAGGGAGTCAGTGTAACCTGAAAGTGCTTTGGTACTTTCCACGTATCACAAAAAAAAAAAAAAAAAAAATCAAGTCAAAGTAACCTCCTTTAAACACACACACTAAACTCCCCTTGCCTTTTAATTTTTATCACAAGCCAACCTCAAGAACCCAGAAAAGGTGCATTCAAACATTCAAAGTCTTTACAATATTTAGCCTGTCTCTGCCCTTAGCGCTGTGCACTTCACCTAGACTTCCAGACTGTCTTCTCCTGGCTGATGGCAGAACACATCACTTATTGTCCATTTTGACAGGGATCTCATTCTTTTAACTGAGCCAAGTCTGTGTGCACATAGCTCTGTACGTGAAAGAGGGTGGCTGTAAAGGTTTGTTCAGCAAGTTAATTGATCTGATCCAGGCAACAGCAGTCAAATTTTCAATTGCAAGGTCTATAAAAAGTGCATGCAAGGCAAAACTCCTTCCAAAATCAAACAATCTTGCAACAGTAGCAGCAACTTTTCAAACCATAGTTTATTTTGTTACATAAGCTTACTCTTGTCTGTTTAAAAAAAAAAATCCATCTACTATTGTGTTTATTTTAAGCCAGCCAACCTCCGAACTACCAGTCTGAAGCCCTGTGTCTTTCAAAGTTTTGTTAACGGACCTAAAATTATAATCCACGCGCTGGCTCCAGCGCTGGCAGTTTTCCGGAAGCTCACAAGCCTGTACGAGTTGTTACACTGTCTCCTCCTCACCCTCCATCCCCTCAGCACTTTGATTCTCTCTGTTTCACTCCCACCCCTTCCTTACCACTGCCCCTCCCTGGCAGCCCTAGGATTCTGCACCAGCTCTCTGCGGTTCTGTGCTGGGGGCAGCATGCGTGGCACATCTGCCAGCCTGAGGCAGTATTTTCACTGGCCTTGGCGCTTCTGGTTCATGTGCAAGTGATTCTAATGATAAGTGCCCTGCTCAGAAAGTTTGTGTGGCTGTCTGCCATTGCCAATGCGCTGAACTTGGGCAGCCACATGCCCGAGTTAAGCGTAAATTAGACTGGATGGTGAAGCCTTGAAGATAATTGAGATACCAAATACAAGCTGGTCACAAAATAGGAATAAAGATAAAATATCCAACTTATCCCATTACCTGGGTGCCATAAGGGATATTTATGTCACTTCACAAGCTGGAAAAAGAAAGCATTTAACAACTGAAAAGCATCTAACCCCACAAGACATCAGAACATGCAGTATAACTGTAAATTTCATTATTAGATGCTTTAAGTTTTAAAGGTTAGATGGTCCTACTGATGCTTTTCCCGTGCTTTCCAAGGCACCCCGAATATCATCCATTTATTAATTCACCTGTAAAACAAGTATAAAAACACACTAGGCTGCAAAACATATCTTGGGATTTTATTAACTCAGATTAGCAAAATATGTGAAGAGCCTCCAGTAAAAGCCACTACAAGATTGCAAGATATTATTTTTCATCTGCAGATATTTTGGCTGATATTTTTCCAGAAAGAACAAGAATAATTACAAATCATCTTTTCCTCTGAATTTTTTTGAGATTAAATTCTACATTTGTGAAGCAGTCCAGGTATTGGAGCTTTACACTTTGCAAAGCAGAAAAAAATGCTTTGAAATTCTACTGAGACTTCCCAAGCTGAACCAATTTTGGACCATTCACTTCAACAGAAGATGGAGATGGATTGAAAGATAAAATTCACATGTCTGCTGCAAACTCCAGAGATTATTCTCATTTGATTCTTAGCATCAAATGAGAGAGACCTTCCCCTTCCATTCTGTGCCCTAAAGCCTCTTTAGTGCAACCTTGAGGTAGCAGTACTGCCATCTTCCTACACAGTTGTGAGCAGCCCAGTTCTGATGGAAGGAATCACTCATTATTTGTGTTACAACTGCTTTTTAAAAGCCCCTGCTCTGTTCAGGACTAGCTGTATTAGGCAATGTGCCTATACATACTAACAAATGGTTCTTGGCCTGGAAAACTTATAGGAAGAGACACAAAGAATAGAAAATAGCAGAATGGACCCCATTTTCTGGAGCGGGAAACAAAGAGAGTGAGACAGTAATTTTCCAGGGGCACAAAAGAAATGCGTAATTCACAAGAATGTGAGTTCAATGTCTAACTTTCAGCTCAGATCTTTAAAATCTCAGATCAGTTCCTCAACTATTCTCTCTCCTTGATGTAATGCTTTGTAATTCCTGGGTAGCACTCTGATGAGAAGCCACCGTCTGCAGGTCTCAGACCATACCAGGTCACCTATGGGAACTTGAGAGCTGCCGTGGGAATATGAAGAACTGCTGTTCACCCATCTTCCACTCTGACCATGTTCTAGTCCCTTGAGGTAGGAAGTCAAAGGAAGCAGAAAAAGGAAAAACTTCTGATTAGGAGTACTGAAGGGAAGTCCCATGTACACATCAGATGCAGTCTATCATATCGTAAGTGAAAGAAGCTGATAAAAATTCAGCTCAGGTGGCCCTGCAGTACAACAGAGAATGTCAGCCTGAATCAAACAGACCAGCAAGCAGTACTCCAAATTATTCAGCAAGTTCTCAGAAATTGAATTAAGCATTTTGTATCCAGCTTCTAAAATGCTTTTGTTTAGTTAACAGTATCCCCAGGCAATGAGACCAGTGATACATACGGAAAACTACTGCTGCAGTTTTTCTCACAACAATGCTATGGCTGTCAGCAGTTGATGAGAGGAGGAAGAATAATAACAATAATAACAACAACAATACCCATCATCATTATAAATGTGAAATCAGACCACTTCTTTTTGTTACATAAGGGAAGGCTTAGGCCACAGTGTTTGTCTTCATCCACTTCGAAGCCTTCATTAATGCAGTTCAAGCAGAAAATAACTGCAGATACAGAATCACAGAATAAGCTGCCTTGGAAGGGAACCACAAGGATTGTCAATCCAACTCCTGACACAGCACAGGACACTCCAAGAGTCACACCAGGTGTCCAAGACCATTGCCCAAATGCTTCTTGAGCTCTGTCAGGCTTGGTGCTGTGACCACTTCCCTGGGGAGCCTGTTCCAGGGCCCAACCTCTGGGTGAAAAGCCTTTTTCCCTAATATCCAACTTAAACCTCCCTTGATAAAATTTCAGGCCATTCCCTCGGTCACTGGTCAGAGAAGAGATCAGCGCCTGCCCCTCCTCTCCCCCTGACAAGGAAGCTGTAACTGCAGTGAGGTCTGTCCTCAGTCTCCTCTTCTCCAGGCTGAGCACACCAAGTGTGTGCTCCTCATACAGCCTCCCCTCAAGGCCCTTCTCCATCCTCATTACCCTGCTTTGGACACTCTCTAACAGCTTTATTACCCTTCTTATGCTGTGACCAGAACTATACACAATATTCCAGGTGAGGCCACCCCAGCTCAGAGCAGAGCAGGACAGTCCCCTCCCCTGCCCGGCTGTGATGCTGGGCCTGATGTCCCCAGGACAGGGCTGGCCCTCCTGGCTCCAGGGCACTGCTGGCTCAGATTCAACTTTCCATCCACCAAGACCCCCAGGTCCCTTTCCATGGTGCTGCTTTCTAATGTCTCATTCCCCAGTCTTTCTGTACATTCTGGGTTGCCCCATTCCAGGTGCAGAATCCAGCACTTTCCCTTGCTGAACTTCACACGGTTGGTGATTGTTGCCCAGCCTTCTCATTTACCAAGGTCTCTTTGTGGGTTCTCTGCCTTTGAGGGAGTCAACAGCTCCTCCCAGTTCAATATTATCTGCAGACTTACTCAGTATCCCTTCTAGCCCTGCATCCGAGTAATTTATGAAGATGTTGAAGAGCAGAGGCCAAGGATGAAGCCCTGCAGAAAGCCACAAGTGACAGGCCACCAGTCTGATGTCATTCACTGTAACCTTTTGTGCCCGACCTGTGAGCCACCTGTTCACCCATCCCATGATATATTTATCCAGCTGTATGCTGGACACCTTGTCCAGAAGGATCCTATGAGAGACAGTGCCGAAAACTTCACCAAAATCCAAAAAGATTACACCAACTGGCTTCCCTTGATCAACAAGGTGGGTTACCATGTCATAAAAGGAAACCAGGTTTGATAAGCAGGACTTTTGTCGCACAAAGTCATGCTGGCTGTGACCAATGACTGCATTGTCTTTCAGGTGTTTTTCAACACCTCCCAGAATAATCTTCTCCATAACTCCAATTCCCCTCATATTCATCATTAAGAGTACCTAAGATACACGGTGATCTGCAGCTCCTTTCTTTGGCTGTTACTAGCTCTACTACCAATGCACTGACCGAGCAGAGCCTGAATAAGAATTCCTCTGGAATAAGGAAAAGAGAGAAGTAAGTCATGCACTTCTAGGAATTGACCATTCATAATCTGCTGACTGAAAAACATGAAACCTTCTGGTTACAGCCACCTTCAGGATACTCACAGTCACAACATCATCGTGGCTGTGATGCCTTGAGAGGCTACCTAGAACAGAGGCTAGACAGCCGAAAACTTCACCAAAATCCAAAAAGATTACACCAACTGGCTTCCCTTGATCAACAAGGTGGGTTACCATGTCATAAAAGGAAACCAGGTTTGATAAGCAGGACTTTTGTCGCACAAAGTCATGCTGGCTGTGACCAATGACTGCATTGTCTTTCAGGTGTTTTTCAACACCTCCCAGAATAATCTTCTCCATAACTCCAATTCCCCTCATATTCATCATTAAGAGTACCTAAGATACACGGTGATCTGCAGCTCCTTTCTTTGGCTGTTACTAGCTCTACTACCAATGCACTGACCGAGCAGAGCCTGAATAAGAATTCCTCTGGAATAAGGAAAAGAGAGAAGTAAGTCATGCACTTCTAGGAATTGACCATTCATAATCTGCTGACTGAAAAACATGAAACCTTCTGGTTACAGCCACCTTCAGGATACTCACAGTCACAACATCATCGTGGCTGTGATGCCTTGAGAGGCTACCTAGAACAGAGGCTAGACAGTGCTAAAGGAAAAGAGTTGGTATTTATTAAAAAGGCCTTCAAAGGATACACCTTGGGCAGTACAAGATGGATGACAGGTCACATGTTTTCACACTTGTGTAAGTTTTGGCGCATTTACATATTGGGGTGAACTGTCCAATTCCAGCTTCAGATTATGAAGTCCCGTCCTCCCAGTTTGCTCTCCTCAATTCACTGCTGTTTACACCTTTTGGGCCTGAAGCTGTAATAGTGTCCTTGGTTCTTGGGCTGGAAAAGGATTGTTTTGTCTAACTAAACTCTGAGAAGAACTTGCTAACATTTTATATGAAGTTCAGAGTTATATACTAATGCAGTACAGAATCTGGAAAATATGAAAGCTAAAACTTAAGGCATCAGTTGTGTGGAAAAGTTAATGGTTCCACTGCCCTTTTTCTACATGGTTATAACTTTCTCTATTGCACAATTTCATCAAGCAGCTTTCTGTGTTGACTCTTGCTAACTGCCCTCTACAGAACTCTAGAAAAAGCACTTGCTACTCTATCACGTTCTTCCTTGATTTTCTTAAAAATTCTACCTTTATTATTTTCTTAATTTTTAAAAAATGAAATATCAGTCATATTACCTCATAATGTGAAGTATTTGCAACAGCACAACATAACCAATATGTTCCAACCAGAGGCTGGGACGAACTGTAGTGAAGGACAAGGCTATCTACAGTCAATAAAAACCTGGGGCATGCATGTAAGCAAACACTCTTAATCTATTC
This sequence comes from Pyrgilauda ruficollis, assembly GCF_017590135.1. NCBI lineage: Eukaryota > Metazoa > Chordata > Aves > Passeriformes > Passeridae > Pyrgilauda > Pyrgilauda ruficollis. Next base: position 5,183,432 of record NW_024515875.1, read on the forward strand.
AAATCAAAGATTCTACAAACACACAAGGTCACCATGACCAAAGTGCTAAGAAACTAAAGGAGAAAATAGTTGTTTAGTGCAGTAATAGTATAATTTTCTTTCCCAGACAGAGTGACCTCAGAACTTGCCGTATCTTTTGGAAACACTGCTCCCTTTTTGCAAGGAAGAACTGAAGATATAAGCTGGTTTATTTTCCTGAATATTTATTTTCTGGTATTTTATATACTCAAAAACATTGCTGTCCAAGGTAAAAGACTGATTTGTTGTCTGCTGTAACAAGCGAACACAAGGGAAGCAAAGAAAATAATCTCATAAACTGAAATTAACCCAGAACCATCATATTCCCAAAAAGGTTCTTACCTTGCCTTTATGGACTGAATATATTAATTAATCTATTCTCAGGAACCTCTGCAACTACAGCAGGTGCAAAGGAAAAAGAAGGGAGAAAAAAATACTAAAAAAATGAAAAGAAAGGGAATCACCAAGGAAGACAGACATCCTCTGACTGCAGGAGAACACTACAACCTAAAAGTTCTGATGATCAGCTATTTCTATTGCTGACAAAGACTGTTTTCATGAGAGGGGTATACTCTTGCTTTTAAACAGTATTAAAACCCTCCCAAAGGCCAGGTAAATGACATTGTAATCCAGTGCAGCTATGAGAAAGAAGCCCTGGAAAGAACCCTGCAGATTACCTTTGATCAACGTAGCAGTGCAAAATTACATTGTATATTTGTCTATACTAGGCTGGTATCACAGATCAGCTGCTATGTCAGAAGCCTATCTCTTTCTCTATAGCAGTGGGAACCAAAACTTTTCCCTTTAATCCATCTAAGATATCTAAGCAGAGATAAAACAAAGATATGATATATTGAAACACATTGATTTTGTATTATTTAGACACAAACCAAGCAAATGCCGAAAGAAACTAGGCAAGCACATCTAAAACTTTGTGTGGCCACTTTTAAAATAAAGTATGAGCCATCAGTATGAGATACTAAATCTGTAACACCACTCTGAAGCATGGCATTTATTCAAAGCTTGGAGAGAACCTTACCAGGAAGATCCAATGCAAACAGGGTGTAGAAGCATTCATTTTGCAGAACAAGACCTGCAGATGGACAGTTATTACCAAAACTCTGCGCAGTCAGAAAACCCCACCTCCTCAAGGCTGAATAGACAAATTTATGTAACTCACAGCATTTGTAAGAATTTTGGGTTCATCCAGTTGCTTAAAATAACCAATTCTTTAATAACACACACCTACTACTTTGATTTGCGCTCAGTCTGAGTGCAAAGGGAGCCTTTATGATTTCTAAGCCAGTCTTTCAGTCTTCATTCCCACCTACGTACAGATGCAATTAGTCTTTGTAATTTCAGATCAGACTAAATGTCTTCGTGTGTCTGCAGAGCTGATCAAGGTCTTGACCAAAAAAACCCTGAGTTTTCTTAAAAAGTAAATATTCTAGGTGCAGCTTAAACCCTTACCAAAACAGCTAGTCCTGTGACACCTTTCAGGGAAAGGCCCAAACATCCAGGTCCAGGACATCCTGGCACATTAGCCATTCTGGAGAGTAACTAGGAGTTCTCCATGGTAGTTCAGCAAGTCAAGTAACCAGTGCTATAAATGCTTTGTGGCACTGCCCTGCTTTCCTTCAGTCTCTGGGATATGGTAGTTCAGCAAGTCAAGGAAGATCAGTAACCAGTGCTGTAAATGCTTTGTGGCACTGCCCTGCTTTCCTTCAGTCTCTGGGATCATGTTTCACTCCTATTGCTAAAATAGGGCAAGTTATCCCAGCCTGGAACAAGGCGAGAGGTACCCTGAAAGAAACATTTCCAAGCCAGAGACACATTGACACAAGGGAAAGACAGAAATGCAGATGGGAATCCTGAAGCTTCTGAAGCTCATGCTACTTTCTAGAAGGACATACAGAATCTTTGGCAAAATATTGTAACTTCCTGCAAATGTCCAGAAATCAATTTAAAACATGTCTTGTCATCAGGGGATACTAAAATATCATTGTGTCAGGTAGCAGAGTAAATTCCAAAAAAAACCCCTACTACATAGGCTAGAGGGGTTTTGGTAGTCAACTAATTATAAAAAAAGGCATTGCAGCAACAGGAAATGAGATGCAATTATACTCTCAGTCCTCTCCCAGAGGACACAAACACCTTCTCTCCAGAGGACAAAAGCAGCAGACTCTCCGGTATCATGCCTATGTGGTGGCAGTGGGCCTGGTAATAGACAATGCAGTATCTTTTATTAACTATTTTACCAAATTACTGGAATTTGGGACCATTGCACTCCGGTCCAGTGAGCTGACATCCAGGATGTGTTTAGGCAGCAACAGTTGCACTGATAACACATTCAAGTTCAGTAGCTCTGGAGCCGTAGACAAGGAGTGGCAGTTAAAAGTGGTTTTTTTCCAGCCGTAACTTTGCCAACATGCCTCAATCACACTGGATTTAAAGTAGAGTTAGGTTTTGAGGGCTCTGTCAATATTTAGTCTCCTGATGGAGACTGTCAGTCACCACTAATAACAGCAAATTTCAATCTAGCCATCAAGAATCAAAGTGAGCCTACAAGCTCCAGCTCCACATGACACTGAACAGCCATCATATGACAGCAACCTTGCGGCAACAACAAGCCACATCTAAAGCAAACCACTTGCAAGCAAAGGGTTCCTCCACTACGACTGCTCTGATTTTTGTTCTAATCTCTGCACAAAGACATATTGCCCTGAGGCTGAAATCCCTCTTGCCATCAAAGGCCTGCCCATCACCTGCAAAGAGTGGCTTGGAGGAGACAGTCTGCAAGAAACACAGCTCTAAGCTGGTCACCTCAAAACTGTAAGCAGATCATGTATCCATGCCACTACAAAGCACACACACATATGATCAAAGCAAATAGGGCAGCAGGGGTGGGGTGGGTGTCAAGGCCTGTCAGACCTCTGCAGTATATATCCAGAAGCAAAAAAGGCATCAGGAGAAGTTACTATGATCACTGAATTCATGCCTGTAAAAATTACTTCTTGGATTCTTGACTCTCAGCTGCTCCCAGGGCTACACAGAGCTTTGAGAGGAAGAACAAATAATTATCAGTTTTGTTCCTGGTGCAGTTAGTGCAGACTCCATGCATTTTAAACCAGGGAAAGCAACTCTCTGCCACAGGTGTGGTGTTTGGCATCCACAGACACAGGCTTGTCTCTGGCAAGAAACTGTAATACTGTTGGAGGTAAATTTCTAATCATACACCAACATACCAACAGTCTAAAACAGTGGTGACATTTCCTAGTTTGCAGTCACATTGCAGCTATGGGTCATCAGAGCACAGCTACCTCAGCACTTCCTTTCTTCTAGATCCCCTGCCTGTGCACAAACAGGTGACATGGAAAAAGGCAGGAGAAGTTCTGACCTGCAGATACCTTGGGCTTTAGGAATCAGCAGTGCCAGCTTAGAAAATGGGGCTGCACTAGAAGGGAGAATGCATCTCCGCAGACAAAAACTACCCTGTCTCCCAACTAAGAGCCTTAGCTCGGTCTAGAACACTTTTTCATTAGACCTGCAGAAGCTAATGTAGAAATTAAAAACTGAAAGGACAGAGTCAAATGACTGACCCTAAATAACATCTAAGCAATTCAATCATGTTTTCCCATTGCTGGCTTAAACAGCAGGATATTGTAACTGGTATTGATTGGTCTGTTTGCTACTCTAGCTGCTAACAGTCTGCATCTGAATGAAAGTTTTTATTTTTATTACATGACTCACACTATCTGAGCAGATAATCAATTATATTAAAATCTTCTTCATTAAAGAGTTAGATTAAAATAATCTTATTTCTCTTGAAAGACATTATGTACTTCATTGTCAACACTCTCATCAGGGCTCACTAGGCTATAGGGAGAATCCACACTGAAAGAGCTACAGAGGTATTACCAGAAAACGAGTACTTGGAAGCTCAAAAATAGCCTTTATATTCCTTTACATCTTCCACTGAACTATTCTTTATATGATGCAGTATGAAAATGCTGCGCTGATAATGCAGCTCTAGGAATGAACATGAACATTTTAGGCCTCACATCCACCTATTTTTCACTGCTAGAGATTCACAGGAGGTCTATAAAAACAAAAATCTTACAGCAACAGTGCTCTTTGGCGCATAGCTATCTTTATTTAACTGATGTGATTAACTGAGGCAGAAAGATATTGAACTTTTTGTCCAAGGTCACACAGTGAAGTCAGGAATGGAGCTAAAGCAGACTCCAGCTCTTTCAGTTCACTGCTTTGTTTTAAACCAGCTAATCTCCCTTACAGCTCTTTCATGAAAAAGTACAAATGACTTGATACACTGTTACACTTAAAGGTGCAAATCCCCAGTGTAAAAAGAATGCAGGTTAGGATTTAAAGCAAGTGTATGAAAATCCCCTTTCAGTCCACAGGATGCAGAAATATTGCAGCACATCCCATCACTTTAATAATATTTCATAACAGAAGGGACTTGAGTCACATTTAGCGTACTGCCAATTTCAAGTAAAAGCTCTTAGGAATACTAAAATTTATGCAGTCAGCCAGGAACATGTAGCTGATGTAGACTCTTGGAATAATGTATTATAACCAACTTTTTAATTTGCATATGAACAAGGTTTAAAAAAAAAGGCAAAAAAGAAACCCAAAAGAAAAAAAACCACCTTAATTTCTACAGCATTTTCCAAGCGTTTTATGAATACTAAGTAAGCATCTTGACAACTCCATGACAAAATGGTACCGAGCAGTTATTTCAATAGAGAAGCTGCACAAAGATGTGAAATCTAAAGCTGTAGCTTCAGACCTAAGTAATAACAAGAAGTCTCTAATTGCTCCAGCAGCCAAAAATATACAAACATTAGTGAAATGAAATATCAATGCCAGCAAACTCAAGTGGTGACAGGATTCCCTGGCCACCTTCCCCTTGTTCCAAGGTTTTTCATTACAGATTTTACATCCTGGTCCATGCTAAAGCAAGCCAAACCAATGCAGAATAGGTTGTTTTCTTTTTCTTCCTTACTGAACTTAAAACAGCTTTCTTCATAATACACACTGTGCTGCATTTATCTCTACCCCTCCAAGCATTTTCATTTCTTTACAACAAAGGAGAAACACAACTTCATTTCTGTCAGACTTTGGTCCAGTTAGTAACTTTGACCTCCAAGTAATAGTGTGTACTGAAAGTTGAATAGACACCTGTTCTGTAAGAATCAGATTTAATTAACTTTTTAAGTCCTCTTTCTAGCTTTCTAGAACAGCTACCTCTTTACCACAGGTGTAATTTTAATTTTTTTTTTATTTCAATTTTTTTCCTTTCTTTTCAACTGCACCAGTAGAAACAGAGTGAAATAGCACCCAGCAAAAAATGTGCAATTTAAGAACCTGCATAGCAAGATTTGATAGTGTATTTTAAAAAAGGGCTTAAATGATCCAGAAACACCATGGAAATCAGTGGAATCTGAAGTCATTTCATGCCATTCTTATTTGTAATTTAAATATCTCAACAAAAGTTCTCAGCTGCTCATAGGATGTCAGCATTTCAAACCTTACAGTTCTGTGTGCATAGCAGAGTCTGAGGATGCCTCCCCTCCCTGAAAAGCAGCAGTCTTGTGTGACATTCAGAGACCTTTTTAAACAGCTCTTATTAACATTGCAAATAATCATTTTCAAGATGGGCATCACTATGACTGGTGGCCTTTTATAGGGGTGCTGCAAAAATAAGTAAAGAGTAAACCGCTGTTTATTACAGCAGATGTGGAGAGAACCTTCCACTTCCAAAGCCCACATATGAGAGGCAAACCAGGACAGAGAGGAAGAGGCACAGCAGGACACCAAGAGCAAGGCATACAAGGAGCCTGGGACCTGACTGGAGAGTGCAACTGGAAGACAAGAACAAGCATCACGACTGGACTACAGAAGGGCCTGAGGTGAGACCACCAATGACACAAAAGAATGAGCTGCACTCCAGCAGCTGAAGGCACGTGTGATTGAAGAGGCTGGCAGCTCACCACGAGCACAATCAGCCAGGCAGACACTCAGCAGAAAAGCGCCAGCACACAAGAAGGATGCAAGGAGCAGCAAGATCTGCAGAAAGGCACATATCCTACTGCATGTACTATTTACTGGGGACAAGTGTTCCACAAGCCAGAAATCTGCCACACTGAGCCCTTCAATCAGACCACAGTAATTTTGGGAGTGAGCATCTTCAGCACAGCTCTTTCCAGAGAAGTATCTTTATCCCACTACCTGCTTTCCAGGTCCAATAGAGCTCTTCACACATGACTACAAAGAAGCTCAAACCAGGTTTTTGTTTAGTTGTCTTCCCTACTACCACAGAGGAGGTTTTAATAAAGTATTTACAAGTTGGTTTATAATGAAGGGTATTTTTGGCAGAGAACTTTATTGACCTGCAGTGCTAACAAACTATTACCCGCTTATAGAAAATAGTTAGGAGTTCCAGTTCATTTTTAGCATTATACACTTGTTGTAAATGGTTATCTTATTAAAGTCTAATCCTCAAAACTGAAGAATTCTAATTCTTTCTTCAGCCCTAAACATCCTGCAAAACGAAGAACAGACTGAAAGGCCTGCTAACATTCACACCCAGTTTAGAGATCTGATGTGCCACAAAGTAATTATTACATTTGTTATGTAATTAAGATATAATTAACAGAACAGGTGATTGGCAAAGATTCATTATATACGTCAAATTCCAACACCTTCACTCACTTCAAATAGCACTTTGCCTTGAAAGCAATGACAGTGATTTCAATGGCAGATAAGGTACTCTTTAACAGGAGCCAAAGTGACCCAAATGGGTCCATTTTTGTAGTGAACTTGGTCTTCTTCTGTGTTTTTGAACAGACTGCACACACATCAGAATCTAGCACATGTAAACAGACAAGTTATAAAGAGATCCAGATCTCTTAACAGCAATGCACTATTTGCATGACACTTAGATGTTCCTTAACTACCAGAATATCCATCAAGTCCAAATTATCTTCATGGTCTGCATATATCCTCTTTCGGTAATGAAACTGCTGTTATGGTTTCTGCTACTCCTATTTTAGACAAAATTGTAACCACCTCCTATTGTAACCACAAAGTGCAGATGTGAGCTTCTCTAGCAATTCCAGTTGGGAATGACAAAAGCCAAGATACCTTGGCCACTTTATCCTCAGGGACAAGCTACAAACACTATCTGAAGAAACAGATTAATTTCAGGCAATGACTAGTCTTGAGAGCATCTGCAGTTACTGTACGTAGGCTTTATGTGCTTGGAGAATCAATTAATTTGCAATTTTTACAGAAAACAGGGCACAGAAACATAACACAGTTGCCTGTCTTCCAAATGTACCATTAGTGAAACTGTTCTGAAGTCAGTGTCCAAAACTCACAGCCTGTGCTTCCACTAGAAGCAGGCAGATACTCATTTTCACTTCACAAGTCAGACATTAAACCATTACCAGGGAAACACAAACAGCATGACTAGGTCACTGAGGAGCAAGAGATCTGGGAGACAGGAAATTGGTTCCCTCCTCTGTGGTTTTCTTTTGTTACCCAGAAAAGCCACCAGTTTATACATCCCTCAGTTCCTCAGCTCATCAACAGCTGCTTACACACATTGTATAGTTATTACAGTTTTTCATGCAAGTAAGGAAAACCAATGAAACTCCCCTTATATAGAAACAATTGTCTTTCATAAATAAAAGCCACCATGATGTTTGCAAGCAGAGGTTGATTTTAATGTATCAGGTAATAAACAAGCAGACATATGAAAAGGATGTAATAGGCCCAAATAAAATGACTGCATCTTTGAATGTTTTAAAGACCAGTAACATTAAACGTGGAATTAGAAACGAAACTGAAACCACCATATTGTGTACATATCTACTGATTTACCATCCTATAGTTAAAACTAAGTCAGATAAATGGCTTATGCTCTGTTTACAAGATGTTAACCCAGTAGAGAAATATTTGAATGTTACCAAACAGAAAAGGCAATAAAGGTTTGGATAATGCCTTTAACCTGTGCTTTCTACAATGAAAACTCTGGATCTGAAGAAAAACATATCCTAATAATTTGTTCTCCCCTTCAAACATTCATCTGTGTGATTATTTTCCAAGAAGATTGGTGACTTTCCTCAAGTCTGCAACTAAAACATTAAATCATAACACGAAAAACATACAAACCCTGATTTCACTGCCTGCATCTCGCCTTTCACCTCATTGTTCTTGTGCACAGAGCAGCCTTCACTGTTTAACAGAAATCTGCAAACTTTTCGAGAGAGTACCTACGCCTGTCTTCAAATTGCACACAGTATTTACAGATACGTAATTATACACCCCAAGAAATGAAAAACAAAAGCTAGAAGCAAACAGGTAAGAGAACTTTGACACACTTTTTTGTTTGCTTCCTTCTAAAAATCAAGTTTCAACCGAGGAGAATGCCACAGGCTGCAGTAAATTAACATGTGATCACACTAGCATCCACAAGAAATAACTGTTCATTCCACGGCTCTGAAGTCTTGCATTCTTATATTTGTGAATCCTTTAACAGATATTTTTGCCTAGATAGCTTTCCTTTCACATAAATGCCATCACAGTATTTTATAATCTGGTTTAGGTAAGATCAGAAAGGTTGCTAAAGGATTTGTAAATTGGTCCACCAAGGTCAGTGTCTGACTTCGTATAATAAGGTAATACCGACATGTTCCTAATGAAAACAGCAGGCATGTGGCAGCCATACCACATTTTGACATTTTAATTCACTTAGCACATCAATTTTTTATGCGTTATTTATCACTCAAGAAAGTACTTACAGGGTCAGTAGGACCACAGAAGTCTCTGAACACTTTTGAAGGATCGAATTGTCTAATCTCCATTGCTATGCACGGGCCTGAACACAACTCTGAAATCATCTCCTGGAAGAGAAAGAAGACGGAAAAAAGTTGAACACTTTGGGTTTCAGCCAGGGTTGCATTTCTCCCCAAAACAAGGCCCAAACTTATAGGAAAGGAACAATTAAGAAATATACATTTAGGAAAGTGAGGACACTAAACAGATACCATTGGTACTCACCACAAAAGAAATGTTTTCCAATTTGCTACTTGGTTTAGAAGGAGGAAACTGAGAAAAATTGGATATTCAGCTTCAACAGGATTCTGAATGGCACATAACAGCAACCTCAATACTTTAAATTCTTTTGTAGGTACATCCTTATTGATCTGGATCTAGATTCCATGGCAGTATCTCATAACTTGTCAAACTAGACTGAATCACTGGAATGCACTTTGCTGGCTTTTAAACTTGAAAAATCATGCCAGTTCCATGGGCAGCAACGTAATTTGCAGTGTTCCCTACCAGAAGCACAGTACACAGCCTATATCTGTTTTCAAATATACACTCATTCAATGGCTTTAAGTCATTAAAATGTCTCCTGGGCTTTTGGTTCTCTCTAGCTTTTCCTCACAGATTACTACAGAAGGTAAAACACACAAGGCAACAGAATCTGTGCTTGCGGCACAACCTATTAGGGAAAGGGTCTGGCAACATTCTTGTAATGTACTAATACCAGGATCTCAGTTACAGTGAAATCATCTGTTTCCCTGGAGTCTCCAGGAGAGTAAAGAGACATCGTGAGTTCTGTGTGGGTGATGAAAACTGGTCTTGGTTTTCATAAGCTTAAATTAACTCTGGGCATTAGTGCCAATTTGGAGTTTGTTAATTAGAGGTATAGCTTTCACAAGCAGAAAGAATCTATTTTGATGTTCTAGTCTGGCTTTCTTTTTAAATCATGCCCTTATAATTGCATACTTGTCTAGAAATCTGGACAGACAAGTTTTAAACAAATCAAGACAATTAAAGGAGTCAAAATCAATGGGGAAAGACAAAAGGACAAAACATGCAGCGAAAGTAAGGGAGGATAGGTAAGGACTAGCAAGGCTCTGCAACCATGCCCACCAGCCACAGGCAGATCAAAGATGAACCATGGCAAAGCATACAGAGTGATGAAAGAGCAGAAGGAAAATAACAGCTAAGTCCTTCTCTTCCTTCTATGAATCGTGACAGAAAATAAATACACAATGACTCCGAGTCAAGCAGCACTGTTCCAAAAGCTGCTATCCCCATACTGGATTCCATACTGAGAACGTGTGCCTAAGCTCCCCTCTCTGAATTTTATCCAGTGCCTCTATCATCAACCAGATCCTAGGAAATTTAGGTAGAAGTATTCCTTAAGGACATGAAAAGAGTGCAGACTAGCTTCATGCTCTACAACATAAATAAATATTTTAATTCCAAAAACTGTTTTATCACCAACAGATCCTCTGTTCAAAACAGGTAAAAGCCCATGTATTTCATTCTGCTAAGAAACAGTAAACAGTTTCTCCCTCTTTTATTGTTTCTGTCTCAGCACAAACATCCCACCAGCAACAATGAACAACAACATGACTGAAGTTACTCCTGACTCCTTCATTACTGCACAGAGCTGAAGACCTGAAGACCAGCTGCCACCAGGCACAGCACAGAGGCAGGTGGTTCTGTGTCAGACAAGCCTGATCTACTTATGCAGCCTCATCAAGTCCAGAGCTGAGTCTAAATAGCAGACAGCGTTTGTATGGTGAAGATCCCAGTTACAGATACTGTATTTTCTCTGATACAGATACAAATTTTCTCTGGCAAATAGTTTATTCATCAAATAGCATGGTTTGTGGTCAGCCAGAACCACTCCGGGAGGTGGATCAAGCTCAAGGACTTTTGATTAACAAAGTGGATTCTAAGCTGAAATAATCTCACTTCTTTTTCCCCATTTTCTATTCTGGCTGGAGTAGAAAATACAAAGCAAAACAACACAGAAACTAAGCAACAATACGTAAAATCCCATGTAGGAGATACTAACAAAGCTAAAATTTTGGGCAATTGTACAGCTTTCTCTTTTCACAGAATACTTTATATACAATGTCAAACCTTTATCTGACTGACAAGAAATAACCAGAAGAAATTGAACTACAGTTTTTTTTAAGTATTTCTGGATGCTAGTATCTTCTCTGCTGAGTTATTTTGGGATGATAAATAAAATTTAGATCAAAACAGATGTTCTGAGTCACATATAGAATTGGTCATATTCTTTTTCCAATATCCTATTTCGTAACACACTTTCCTATTTGGACTGCACCGGCAATATCCATTGCTGTTCTTATGTGTGCCTTCTCCAGAACCCTTTACCATCATGATTAGCTTTTCTGTTTTCCTGCTTTTTAGAAATTGAGTGCATGAAAACATTAATTTGATTTCTTTTCGACTGAGTCAATCCAACACATATAATTTCCAGGACAGAGCCCCAGATTCTCACTTTTCTTGACATCACCTACAACGCATTTTATTTATTGACTTACCTTGTTTAAATGTCACCTTCCCTTCTGAGTAACTCTCCAATTAAATTATATAACTAAAATTTGCAGCTTGTTAGAGGGTTAGAGATTGTGCAGCCCAAGAGCTGCAGAAAATGGTAAAAAATTTCCCATTTTGTTCAAAGCAGAGACTTTTGCAGCACTACAGGACTCCTCAGACCCTGAAATACTGGTCAGATACTCCCATTTTTAAATTCTGCCACATACCCACAAGTATGCCTGTCCAATCTCCCTGTGGTACTTGTCAAAAATGATGTTCAGAGGAGGCCTTATGAGTATTCCCCAATCTGAGAGTGAACAGCACTCCTAACCTATTTAAAGACAAATCTACAAACGCCATTGAAATGAGTTAGACTGAACTATCATAAAGGAGAAAAAAAAATAATAAAAATTTCATTTTCAGAGTAATATTAGTAAATATGTAGAAAACTTACAATAATGTAACCATTTAAAAATTAAGGATAATTTACAACATAATAGCAAGGCAGTGAAGCTAAACTCATTACTATGAGTAAATTACACAGTAAAGTAAAAATTACTATGAGTAAAAGGAATCAAAATCCTCTGAGACAAGGTGATCCAGAAATACAAACTCATCTGCTTGTATTCCCATTGTTCTATCTGCAGTCAGGAAGTTTTACATGACAGTACAAGAAAGCATAATACTGCAGAGAGTCTCAGATGTCCACTGGGATTACAACATATCACAAACTTCTTAATTTTTCTGAATATTTACAAAAGTCACATAAACCAAAGAATAGTTGAAGATGTCATTAGGAAAGCCTCCAACACAGCAGCCTCATTGTAAATAAAATTAATATGTATTTTGGTCCAAGCCACTCTTACAACATCCAATCAAACAAAGATGCAGGTGTGATACATTCTCATACCTCAACATCAATAAAATAACTTTTCTGGGGGAAGCCGGAGACATGACTCTGTTGTATTTTACAAATTCCTCCGCTGAACAATTTTCATGTAAGGCTCTCCTTGATTATGACACACATAACACAATTCTCACAACAAATTAATTTATTTGACAACAGACTAGAACTGTTCAATACCAGGTTCATAAAAGAAACCACATCACATTCCCAAGCAATAAGAAACGTGGTAATTTCCTCACTTGAGCATATTTTATTTTTAAACAGATTCCTGTTAAACTTATGCTTACCAGGTATTCAGGGACAACACCTTTGTAAATCTCATAAAATTCTTCCACATTTGGACGCTCCATGTTGAACTAAAACAAACAAAATGTTAGCCAGTCTATATTAAACAACAACAGGAATACACAGACCCATTCTTAACCAGCAAACATTCAGAATCCTCTAACTTTTACTAGGTAAAAGGAATGGCTTTATTACCACAATATGAAGCTTGTCAGCAACTTAGTGATGGCACAAGCAACATAGCACACAGTATCTTTTTCCACATCAAATACAAGTAGACAATGTAATGTTGGCTGATCCCACTAAGAAAGGGACTATTCTTCATTTGTGATAGGATCTGAGTGATAGGAGAATGTCAGATCTTGAGACTTTCACCACAGCTGAAGGGTAGAACTCTTGGGAACAATCTCTGTGCCAAATCCCTTCAACTGCTGAGGGTATTCAGGATGTCAAAATCCCTCAAGTACCTTTAAAAGTATTCCCCATAATTCATACTAAATATATATTTTAAAAAATTAAGGAAGTATATTAACAATAGTTTAATTGATCTTAGCTAGTACATTTCGTAAAGATATCTCAAATTGCTCCAGAAAAGGCAAATATAATTACCTCCCTGCTAACTATAGGGAAACTCAGATACAGGGAAGTGAAGTATCTTGGCTCAAGGTCACCAAGCAAACAGAAACAGATTAGCTGATCAGTCAGATACTAAAACACAAATATAACAAGGACAATGCTGATCCCAAAACACTGCTACAGTCTGCACAAGAGTTTTACACTGCAGGAAGACACCTGTGCACTGCTATGACATGCATACAGCACTACTCCAACTTCTGTTTATCATAAAAACACACAAAAGGAAACCTACCATCTGCAAAGCTGAGATCTCAAATCCTTCCTTGAGGATGGCTTTTATAATCTTTCCAGAAAGCCCTGAGGAAACATGGAAAATACAGTATTCAATTTCAAAAAGCAGATTTTACAACTGAAAGGTATTATGCCAATATACTGTTTATTCCCAAAATGAAAAAACAGTGTTTGTGTAATGCTTGAGAGGAAGAAGAGAACAGGGCTGAGTTCACACACTCTAGGTTCTATATGAGCTTACATGTTGATGGTTTCAAATAATTAAACTCCATGCAGGTGTTGAAGAGCATTTCTACTAAAAAAGGTAATTAGTGAAGCCTTTGCTTTCTCAGATCAACTGCAAAACACCCAGTTGCTGCAAGACCAAGATTTATATTTTTAATGAAGACCCACTGGCAATACGGATGCTTAATCAGTCACCAATTCAGAGCACCAGCTGTCTTTTTCTTTCTGCAGGTCCTACTTTAAGCCAGAAACAATGCAGGATGATAACAAATGTTGCCAGTAAACTAGCACAGGAGTTCATGTCTGCAATGGGAAAATCACATTAGTGCAAAATAACCTATTCCTTCAAAGTTTACAGCTCACAAATATGCTATTGCTGATGATACTGTTGCTTATTCTTTCCAGAACACATCCTAAAGACTGAATGATGTTGTAAAACAAAACATGGAACTTCAGAAAACAAGAACCACTGATTTTCCATTGAATGTATATTTTAGATTTGCCCATGCTTATAAGATCAGGCCATTTTGAAGATTATGTCAGCCAAGGACATTACTCTGTGCGAGTAAATTTCAGAGAATCGTTGTTTTTTTTATAGAACACAAATGCCTGTCCTCTAGCACAATTTGCAAGAAACTACAAATTTCTGGACATTTATCTAGAAAATAATTAATCACAGAAGAATACCCTGTAACAAATGACAACAGAAGGATGTGACTCCTGGTCATCAGATCCTTTTATTAATAGTCTTTAAATTGCAGGATATTTAGCACTGCATGAATTTAGGAGATGAGAATAAAACAAAGGTAGTATGGAAGTTATAGCATATTTGAGACACAACCTTCTAATACCTGTGGCATAGGACTGGGGAGCTTCCTACCACATCAAGAGGTCAGTGGAAGCTCTGAGTAAACGAGACTGAGGGTTGAAAGGCTTTCAAAAATTGTATTTACAAATGAAAATTTTAAAAACCCATGTCTCTGAAGTATTTTCTATTACATTTTCACACTAAGGTTTGTGTAGAAAAGCCTTCCCTCTACAAAATAGTGCACATTTCTTGCAAAAATCTTCCAGCTACTGAAGGGAATACTTGAGATTTCAGTGCATACTCATGCACTGAAAATACATTCAGCTCTTTGTGTTTATAGAACATAGAAACAAGCAGAGGCAAATACAATTCCTATCCCACTGTTGTGGTTCATTTTGGGGAGGGGGCACCCCGGGCTGTCCCTGGAGGGCCCCCTAGGCTGTGAGCTGGCTGGCAGCAGCGGGCAGGCAAGGAGACTCCACATGGCTTCTGAGGGTGCTGATTGATGAGGGATTATTGGGGGTCCCATCCCCAGGAACAGCATGGTTACTGAGGGAGAGAGGGGGGAAGGGATGGGAGGGGGAGAGGGAGAGCCTAGGGGATGGAAGGAGCAAGAGGGGAGCAGAAGGGCTAAGAGGGAAGAAAGGCTAAGAGAGCGACTGGTCTCGCTAGCACAGCTTAAGAGAGAGAATGAAAAGGGGCACGGAATCAGACTCGGGCCAATGGGATTATGGATACAGGATGGTTCAGGGCAGGACCACAGGCTTGGAACATACCATACATTTTGGAGGGGTGAGACTATACAGTTCCACCATGTTTTGGTAAAAGTTTCCTTTTAACACTCCTGTGAACCCAGAGGAAAAAAAATCCCCCTTTTTATGGATTGAAAAAAAATTGCAACCACGAAATGAAGGGACTTGGACAGGTTTGCCCAGGAAATGCAAGACCACATCAGAGAGAGAATCCAAAGCTCTGGTTTCTTTTTGTCCACCCTGCTGGAAAGGCTGAGCATCTCAGATGCTTCCACACAGATTGAACTGAGGCAGTGAGCCTTCACTCTTGTTTTCAGAGATGAATGGGCAGTTTGTAAAGAGATAAGTGACTGGCTGGGAATCATTCAGGAAATGAATAAATAAATTGAATAAATAAATGAATTTAATTAATTAACTAATTAAATATGTGACACAGCATAAACATTTCCTCATTCTCAATCTTCAAAGACAACATTGGTCAACTGCTTCACTAGAAACCAGCAGCAGAGATGAAGCAAGGGCACTGGCAGATAAATGGTCACTGTCACTTGCAGGGAAAAAGCTATGAGAAAGGTAAGGGACAGCTGCTTTGCCTGACAGATGTCCATTTCACACTTTATCAGTCAAGAATGGGCTACTTGCATAGGCACTCTAAGCCAGCAAGCATCTAATTAAAATACATCAAGTTACAGGGTACTGTGGAGATCTGCTTTTTACAGAACTTTCGTCTTCAGCAGTTTTACACGCTACAAATAAAATCCATGTTTTAGAGAAGCAAAGGGGGACTCTATTCAGCTTTCTGGGCTGTTTCTCTACTGAAGTCACTAAGACCTATCTCTTGTGTAGAGAGGAGATAGGAGACTTTAACGATAGAAATGAAAGTAGGAAGGCATTTTGCATAAAGGTCTTTAATGCAAGGTTTCTTTAATAATTGTGATAAATCTCTCAAGATTTTCCACTACATTGTATTTCTGAGTTCACTCTCACTCATCAGAGCAGCAGAGCACTTCATTGCTCCAGAAAAATTGCCTATGTCTGCAACATCCAAAATGCTTAACCAAAGGACTTATTGCCACCAGTCAGACAGAAAGACACCTCACCCACAAAATTCAAAGTGCCTTGAGGAAGAAGGGCCATGAGGTTTCATTTATGTTTGCAAAGCAGGATGTCAGCTCCGCTTCCAAGATGTGGAAATTGAGGCAAAGGAGCATAAGCAAGTTGCCAGTGGCAGCACAGATCCACAGATCCAGTGATTTGCCAGTGTCCCAGTTTGGGCAATCCATGTATCATTCCTCCTAGGGACACTTTGCTTTCCATTTTCCTTCCAAATTCTACCTGAACCAAAATAGAAACAGCAGATCCACAGATCCAGTGATTTGCCCTCCCTTGTCCCAGTTTGGGCAATCCATGTATCATTCCTCCTAGGGACACTTTGCTTTCCATTTTCCTTCCAAATTCTACCTGAACCAAAATAGAAACAAAAAGCACAGAGGCAATCCCCAAGCAGCAATAATGCAGGCTCAAGGCTCAGCTTGGGATCTGTCTGAGGCTTTCAGCCAGCTGCATGACTGAACTGGGACATATCCTCTTCTTTGGGGGCAGATAAGGCTCAGGAAAATATGAGCTAATTAGAGTGCCATTTCAGCAGCTTTCAACAGTTCTTTTCAACTTTAAAATCCAAATCTGTAGTGAAAAAACAACTTTCCAAGGACCCTTCAAAAAGGGTCAATGGATGTTTAAAATGTAATTACAGTAAGAACACAAATCAAAGGCACAGATTAGGCACCAGTTATGATGAATTTTCAGTCTTAAAGCACAAAAGAATCCCAAGCATTACTAAATACAACTGAGGGAATTTAACACTAATCCAAGCAAAAAGAGTGAAAGAAAGGGAGCACGAGCACACATTTTTTGTCTGCTGGGCAGCATTGTATTACTACATACCTAGTACAGGACATAATTTTCCAATATAGACAGAAATAATTTTCCAATGTATTTTAATCAGGTAAAATGATAAAGTACCAAGACTTCCTCAGTTACATTAATATTATACAACTTGTTGCTTTACAACATACAGTATTTGAAAATTGTCCTTAATTAAGAAACAGAAAGTAGCAAGGAAGAAATCAGACTGAAAAATGTTACCACTGAAAAATGTTTCACACTGAAAAATGTTTGCAGAATTATGCATTGGGATAAAATAAAACAGTTTAATGCAAGTCACTTTTAACTTTAATCAATGAGCCACAGCAGCTGTGCTACTGGGACCTTTCAGTCCCAGTGCACTATGAACCATCAGCCCTAGGAGTAGGAATGTTTCATTCTCTTCCCTTTCTTCTTGACCTGTTTCCTAATTTAACCATTCCTCTGTTAAAAGCTCATTAGGCAAGACAGCAGACTGCTTTCAAAGCAAGGCAAGAACTAGATTCCTCATCTCAGCCTCCATATGTAATTTTTTAAAAATCCTTCCAATAATTAAAAATAATTCCTCTTAAACATCAGGGGGTTTTTGACAGGAATACAAAAACTGCCATGGCTGATCAGATTGATGATCCACCTCATCCAGTAACATATTTCTAAAAGTAACCTGTACTGGGTGCTTAACATATCAGTAACTATAAGTAGCAATTTAATTTCATGTCTTTTTCTGACATTTTAAAATGCAATTTTGCTTCATAGTGTAATGAAATAATCTGATTCTTTACTGCCAAGTGGTAAAGTCCTATTTCAAAACTCCAGAGAATCACAATCAGGCTTGACTCCAAGCAAAGTCCTTTTTGAACTCTAGAAGATGGAAAAGTGGGATTTAGAGTTGGGCCCTCCTGCAATGCATTTCAGTTGAAGTTCTTGCTAATGTTTGTTTCAGACAACACTGAAAAACACTGGTCAGTAAGTAAATGACTAATGTCCCTCTCAAAAAGTGCACTTCTTCCTATCAGTTGGTCAACCTATACCCTGAAGAACAAGGTTTCTCTCTTGTCTTCTTTTTGTACTTAGGAATAACATAACTCTAGGCATTTTTACTATGCAGCATAAATACACCATTTTAGACTCCCCAAAAGTTTGGTCATGGTAATAATCTATAATTATTGGTATCCAGCCCCACTGTGTACTGTGTGAAAAAGGATATGCAGTCATTTTTGCACTGTGCTGTGGCACACCAGGGAATGACAGAGGGTCTCCTGAGTGGCAGCAAAGGAGAGGGGGACCTCAAAAGCCACCCAGGCTAGTGATGAGGAGGGAAAAAAAAAGACCAGTGGATACAGATGGGAGAAAGAGGAGCTTGTGAGAAAATGCTGAGTGAATATTGTTCACAGTGATACAGTCCAGGATTTTCCATTATCCCTCATTTCTGTCTAGGTACTATATTAAAGGAGAACCTCAAGAAGTTTGAAGAGCAGTTTTACAGACATTTACAGAGAACTTCGTCAACACTGCAGCACCGGTGAAAACCTTTACAGAAAATATTCTTTGAAAATACTAAAAGTTAAAGGAGTGAAAAAAAAGATATCATCATGGCCTTACTGGAAAATAGAAGTCAGGATACTGCTAGCACAAGAAAAATTATGCATGCAGGTATTAAATCTCAGGGGGCCTTGAAACCAAAAATGACCAAGTGTGTGACACAGCTGAGAATGGGAACTGACACATTCAAAGGAGGTGGAAGGTTCAAAGGCTTAATTTCAGCTGCAACTTTCTGAACTGCTATGAACAAGGCAAGACCACACATGTGAATGCCAAACAGGGCATTATAAGATGCAAAATGATGAAAATCCATAGAGGAAAAAAGGTATTCTGGGAATTCTTGCATGGGAACAGATGGGAAGAGTCACACTTACCATTCAGATACAATGGCCCATAGAGAAATTTAAGGCAAAGATCAGAGCCAGACTACACAAAGTATCCAGCAATTTGGCTGGGCAGTGTGAGCCACTGGAGAAGATAATTTGAAGAAGAAAGCAATATTATGAAGAAAAGTCAATATTTGTGCAACAGTTATGCTGAACTCAAACTGACAGCTGTATATCTGCAAAAAAACCCAGAAAAGCTTAGTTTTCTGTCTTTCTTTGTTCTTGTGTTAAGAGAAAGTTTCAAAAGAAATATCCAGTTTGCTTTGCTCTTTCTTTCACAATGTTCATTACTTTGCACTCCTTTAGCACATCCAATCAGATTTTATTTTTCTTTCAACTTAAGATTATGGTCAATCATTTTAGCTTGTAGAATGTTTCTATGGCTATAATGAGTTTCATTTATTTTTGCTTATTTCTTAAGCAAATTTCTTAAGCTTATTTCTCAAGCAAATTTCTTATTTCTTTTTAAATTTTTGCTTATTTCTGAACAAAACTAAATATTATATTTTTAGCTGAGGCTGTACCACTGGATTATATGAAGGCATTCAGTATTGCAATTCAAACCATTCACAATCTTAGTAGCATTTCTTTCCTTTTCTCTGGTTATCCCTGCTGACCACTGTGCATGGGACTTCTCATGAATGGTTACAGCTACAGAGAGAAAGTGGTTAAAATTACTCCTTGGAATGTACCTTAGCTTATAATTACAAACAATAACTTTAATCTATCATTTCACTGTCAATTAAATGAATTCTGGAGGTTAAAATCTTCATGCGATCCCCTACAATCTGGAAAGTTCACTGTCCTAGAACAATAGTAAATACACTGTAAGCTCTATAATTTATTTTCCACTTGGCAAAAGTCTATCACATATTCCTATATTCTGTGCCTTGGCTGTTTTCAGATCCAGTATATTGCCTTTCTCCTTACACTCTGATTTGAAAAGGGCAGTAAAAGAAGAGACTTCAATATATTGATCTTTTGCTCCAAGGTACAGTGAGTTAGATTAGGCATGGCCACATTTTTTGCATTTTTCTAAAATGTTCTCAAAAATTTCAGGTTCCGTTACATCACCATTTTGTAAATGTACTTACAGAAAGCTGTATATCCCTGTCCTACCCATCTCAGGTTAAATAAATTAAACCCATAAAGTTTCCATTGGCTAAATGTCTTATTCTTTTGCTCTCTTTTTTCGTTCTTTTTGAAAGAGAGTGCCCAGAAACTGGGTATGATAAGCAAGTTGGATTTTCATTAAGCAGAACTAGTGGGTACATAGTGAACACAGATTGTCCCTGTTTCATCACTATACCAACAATTTCTCAAACTTTTCACTGATACTCTCCCAGTTCTTCTTTATTTTATATCTTTGCATTTATTTTCCCTTCTCCACAGTAGTGTTATGCAGTTTATATTTAGTTTCATCATCTTTGCATCACATAATTTCTGCAATTCATCATGAATGTTCTGATGCTCTGTTCACAGAAATGTTCTGTTCACATCCTTCAAAATTTCAGTAGGCACTCAGTACCATGTGTGAACATTGCAAGCATGCTCTGTCCTCACCCATCCAAGCCATTAATGACAATATTGACAAGAACTGGCTCCAGGATGAGTGATAAGACTTCATTTGTAAAGCCCTTTTAATTTGACATGCTCATGTCCAGCCCAACATTCAGGGAAGCATTTAAAGCTATGCAGATGCCTATGTTGTGAAGATCTAAACATACAAATTATTCCACTAAAGGAAAATTCTGGTTTTCTGGCAGCAAAGAACTTTCACAAGGGGACTGATAACCAAGTGAATGAGGCTATCTTACACTATTTTACCTTCCCTTAGAGAAAGCATACTTGGAGACTTCAGAGATCAACATAGCATATTTTCCTTCACAAAAGACATGCTGGCAAATGTCCATCAACCACTGAGTGATTTCAGTGAAATTATACACTCATGATTCATCAGTTTCCTTGGTATGAAAGAAGTTTCACTATTCTGGTCCACTCTTAACATTGACTTTTCTCTAACCCTTTATAAGTGAAAATCCCAAAATGCAGTAGAAAACACTCATTTCTAATGTCTCTTTTTTTTACAATAATACCATCGTCCCTGCACAGAGATGATTTCCAGTAACATGAACACCACCAGTATAAGTCTACTGAACACAGCAGCAAATACATTCTTTCCAGCTGGAGGATACTTATGGGCTTCAGAAAGGACTGGCTGTGCCATTTGATCTGTTTGGTTCTCTGAAGTGTAGCTCCTCCTCTTCCTGCCTGTCTCAAACTGTCAGAAAGGATTTCCAAATTCAGTTCACCTCCTCCCCTACCAAAATCTATTCAAATGTAAAATATATTTTTCATACATCAAAAAAATAGATGTCACTTTCCCAGTAGTCACTGAAATCCAGAATCACTCTAAGCTGGGAAACCAATGCCAAGGTGCTAAAACTTCAGGCAGAAATAAAGGAGAAACACTATGGGCTAGGTTTCAAAACCAAACATCCCAGGCAAGGAATATCCATCATTACAACTACAGCAAAGAATTAACAACACAGATGGAAGCGTATGGACGACTGATCTCATGAAAGCTAATTTTTTTTATTCTAAAAAATGGTGATGAAGTGGCAAAGTAGGTTGTTTTCACTTTAATCACTTTTTTCTAGCTTCTCTAAAGAGAAAAAACCCAACCAAAAAAATCCCAGCACCACTAGACAACACCAAATGCTTTAACATCCTACATAGTATATATATTCGAGGAAAACACAAGAAACAAACTGCATTTCATTTGACATAAAATACCTCTCCTCCCTGGGCAAGTCTGTCTGCAAAAAAATGCCTGCAGCTGAAAGCAGTGTTTTACTAGTTAGTCCTCACATGACTGCAGCACTAAGATTGTCATACTGCGTGTGGGAATACCCTGAGGTCACATCTCAAACCATCCACTTTGAAGTATCTGCAAAGATTTGTGTTCATTCCACAATTTTTTTTTTTTTTTTGCTTCCAGATTCTATCTGAAAATAATTCCTTCCACACTTCAAATTGTTAAGTGCATCAAGGCTAGCACTGATGCCCCTTTGCACTCAATCTTGTAGACAAAATCCAAAGAAAGGTTCTGCCTACAATGGGGTAAACTCCACAGCATCTGCACTTCACCTTTCTATTATCTGCACACTTATCACAGACAGATGTACTTTCAGATAACTTAAGAGAAAATTGGACAGTTTTCTGAGTTTTCTGGCAGTTTTCTGAAAACCCTGTTCTAATTCTAGGTCTCCTGAAAAAAAAACCACTTAATTATTCAAACTTATGTCTAAAAGGGTAAAAAAAAAAAAAGCTAACAATTTCCAGAGTTTTTATATCTAATGATACAAATTTTCTTGAGAAAAAACTATGAAATAGATAAGTAGTGCTGAGAGTGACAATATATTTGTATCTCTACTATATCATCCTCTTTTTCCTTTCCAGCTGACTCAGTTTCCTAACTACACACAATGTAAGTAGCATTATACGGAGGTGAACTGGATATTTCATAGTAATGCCTTCTCTCTTTCAAAGAGCAACAAGTGTATTGTGTCTCAGGACAGTTCTTCAGTTGTCTGCACTCAGATAATCCACTACAATGCTGGATTCCCATGCTCTACAGTCCTCTCCTCACTCTCTCTTGTACAGTAAATTTGCTTGAGATTCTACATAAGTAAACCTTGTTTCTGCACCTGCCTGAGACTGAACTACCATCCTTGGTATTCTTTTTGTCACATTTAGATTTGTCTTTGGAGCTACAAACTACTCTCTCAATTGGAATTTTTCCGCCTTTGAATAAAGAAGGAAGTAAGATTCTTACGATTTCCTGTTGCGCAACGTTTTGTTAATCAATGTAAAGTTACACAACTTTCTAAAGCTGTCTGCTAGCTACTAATTTAATATAGAAGGGCTCTAAGTCTTATCATCCACTCAGAACAGGTCTAAAAACACATTTCCACACAGTATCTTTTCCACTTGGCAAGAAGGTATTCCTGCTCCTTTTATTTTCTATGAGATTTGAATTTTCTTTAGTTGAAGAATACTGTGGAAGACAGCACTGTATTTTTTTTTAATTAAGAGGAAAAATGAGTTAACTTACCAGAAATGTTAGAAAAAAATCTCAAGCTTAACACATACAAGGAGAACAAACCTGTCTGGGTAGTCAGTCTCATGCCTAGGACCTTTCAAAACCACAGAGGCTTCCTTGCCTCTAGGCAGCCCTTTCAGTTTGCATATTACACACTTCTGACCTCAGCCTTTACAGCCTGATCATCTCTATTATAAAATTTTTCGCCTGCTAATTTTCCAAGGAAACATCAAAGAAACTTTAAACCCGTCACAAAATACCAAAGTCTACTTCTACAGCAAACATGACTAAACTGATACACATAAAAATATTAAAAGTTAATCCCACTCAGTGATCTATAGGGTGCTATTTCTGCTCACAAAACAGTCGAATCATAACTGTCCTAAGGGCATTAAACTGATGTTTATCCATTCTGGAGAATTTACGTTTGGCTTCTGGGCACTAGTGCTAATACATCCAGATCTACTAACATGAGGGGAATTACAAAAAGAGAATGCTTAAGTGATTGCAACTATGCTATTTTATCTCAAGAATCAGAAGTACAAGAAGCAGGAGAATTACAGAACAGACCCACACTAAAAATTTCAAATTATTAAACAAATTAACCATACCATCCTAGAGCTGTGCTTACTAGTTACCATCCTCCTTGACTGAAAACTGGTCTCGGAAGAGGAGGAAACTGAAAGACACCGAGAACTTAACAGATTCTAGAGACGATAAACCACATCATATCTCCCTGATGCAACCCTGGTCAGAACAAATTTGCTTGGAGTAGCACCAGGCTGCTTTTGCGTTCTTCTAGCTCCCAGTGAAGAGGAACTGGGCTGCTCTTGCAAAGCCTCTTCAGAGTTCACCTCACTGCTGCCAGCCAGGGAAGGAAGGTCTCCATCTCCACTGGGGGCTGCCACCAGTGAGCTAAAGCTGTCTAGTCCAGAGCTCTGGGCTACACTGCCTCCCATGGCCTGCCCATTTCAGATCCTCCACAGAAGATGTTATGCTAACACCAGACACAAAATAGCTATGGCCTGAGCTCTTAAAGAGATGTGCATGGCACACATTCCTAGAGGGCGAGCGATACCAGCATTACCAACACTCTTGACAGCTGAGGTTAAACTTCACCTTAGTCCCCCCAGACCCTTTATCAGGCCAGGGTTCCCCTGCAGCCTGGCAGACATGCTGACAATCCTGCTTACAGGAATTCTCAGGTGCCTGGGCACTGCACCAGGTCCCGCTGTGGTTGGCTGGGCTGTGCTGCTGTGGCTGCCTAGGACCAGACACTTCTGTATGTCTGTCAGAAGAGAGGCAGCAAGGCCAGAGATAAAACCAACACTGATTTTCCTCTACTGTATCACTGGAAAGGCCAGCTGTGGCAATCAAACTCATTTCGTGAGAGTATTGTGCCCAAGAATTAACCAGCATAAATTAGAGATTACATCCAGCCTTTTGTCAGCAAGTTAAGCTCACTGAAAAGCAACCTAGTTTACAGCTGCCATTAAAGCAAATCATCTTCCAGGACAGAAAATCAGGAAGATTTTTCCTTCTAAGAATCAGTTATGCAACAGACTCTGGAGGAAAAACAAACACTGAGGAAAAGGGCCAAAAAGCAAAATTCAAATCACTAATTCAGCCAAATGTCTCTACAGAAATAAAAACTAAATCTCCGTATAAACTGAAGTACATAAGCGAAACTTCATGTAATTGTAAATATGTAATGAGTAGCTTATATTCATGGTAATTAGATAGCCAAGTTCAAAGCCTCAGCAGTGCATAGGAAATTGCAAAAAGGTTTATTTTTAGATACTCAATACTGAAAATTTGTAGAGCACATATCAAAATTCCAACACAAAAGAGGCTCTGCTGCTTTGACACACATGACTTTCTCTCTATGCCTCTGGCTTTGCCAAACCACCTTTTCCCACTGAAGGCCACACAGGTTCTCCTTTCCTCTCCAGCTGCTGTGTTTCCACTTACCTGACTGTGTGTGCAGCTTTTGCTTTACCTACTAAACTGTCCTTATCTTAACCCATGACATTCCTCACTTTTACTCCTCTGATTCTCTCTCCCCAGTCCCCGAGAAGAGAGTGAGTGGTTGTGTGGGGTTTGCTGGTGGCCAGCTGCAGTTAAACCACAACAAAGTGTTAAAACAGTTCACTGACATAGAAAAGTCAGTTCTGATTTCTTTGTTTTTGAGGGTAGTAATCACAGCTGCATGGAGGGAATACGCAAGGTACACTTTTTGTCTTTCAAATTTTAGTTGCTTTTTGGCAGCTGTCCTCTGACTTTCCAGACCTCTGTGCTGTGAGAAAAAGGACTATATGGGAAACATTAAGACCTGAGGCTCTGTAAGACCTCAGGACTGTATAGGGGACATTAAGACCAGCACTCACACTGCAAAGCTAGATGTGCACATACATTTTTTGTTTACCTACATCCACACCACCTCTTCTCCCTCCTCCTACCCTCACCACCACCCTCACCCTCCTACAGGCACTCACACTCCCAGAGGGATGTGCAAATAGGGTCACAATTTGTCTTCTGGCAACTCAGAAAAATTAAGAGAAGTTCAAGAAAAAAAAAAAAGGAACAGACAGGACACTATGAAATCTACAGAGATGAGTAAGATTAAAAATAGGAAGACAAAACCTGAGTCTGAACCTCTGTATGTAACAGAAATTTTATCTTAAGTCTAAAAAAAGCCAGTCCAAACCATCCACTTCGCTATTTTTACTCTCAAATGAAGGACCCTAACAATCCTGCCACAGAAAAGCTTGTCCTCTGCAAACATGTAGCTAGGTAAAATCATAGTCCCAGCTGCTGCCCATATTTCTGTAAAAGGAACGTCACTGTGTCTTTGCTGCATGGCAAACTTAGCAGCAGCAGATACCATGCACGGTCTGGAAGAGATAACAGGCGCATTATCAGGAGCAACCACAAAACTCCTTCTTGTGAAAGCCTTTTTTTTTCTTTCAGCAAGCTCTCCAGACATCCCACCTGAGGTGTGAAAGGCCTGGAAACTGCTCCAGCCACTTCCGCTGTTTCCATTTAAACTATCCACAAAGAAGCGATTAGAATGTTGCAGTGTGCTCTGCATCTTACTAAGAAAAAACTCTATGCTCTCACATGCTGGTATTTATTCTGCATTCAAAAATACTGTTTCAGTGCCTGAGTCAAAATATTTTACTGCACTCACTGCTCCTACACATGCTCCTGGATCTAAGTACAGGACACACAAGCGAGGTCATTTTTGCATGGTAACAGTAGAGCATTAAACATTTCCAATACTCAAACTCCCAGGGCATTCTCCAGTACAGAAAGCATCACAGAATCTACCAAATGCTTTAGGTCTTTGGCTCACTTTCATAAACAAGCCTTTCCTACTTTCCATCCCCACTGCATTCAGCAGAACAAGATTTGCAACAGCACAAATCTCCCTTTCTGAGTAATTTTAATCTGATGTGCTAGTGCCTGAGCGGAGGGCCCTGGATCATGGCCAGGTGTCCTGCTTTCACTCTCTTGGGAGGATGCTGATCTCCTGCAGGTGACTGTGCTGGGCAGACAGGAGCGAGGACATGGGAAGCTGTCTCAATAAGATACGTTAAACCTCACATAGGTTTTAATCCTTCTCTTTTTTGCCTCTCCCTTCTCATTCTGAAGTGAACAGATACCTGCATGGAAAGCACATGACCCACTCACTCTTCATGGAAATGAACTGCAGAAATACTAAATGTGTATGAAAGACAATGTATCTGCAAGAGTTGCACATATTGTGAAATACATCCTGTGCTCATACAGTCTCATTCTCCCAAAAACAGGGTACAGGAATGGTCATGGATACCATGGACACATACTGCTTTCTCCTCTGCTATCTGCATTGCTTACCTTCATTAACAGCATGAGGCTTAATAATGCAACAAGTACAGTTTGTGAATTTGGCACTGCTGACTGGTCCACGACCTCCACTGGAGGGAAAGAACAACTCCAGCTCCTGAAAACAATTGTAATTAAACACATTTTAGATTGATCTAGCACACATCAGCTTTTATCATGAGTAACAACATCTGAAGTATCCATAATCACAGAAGATAAACTTTAGTGAAGATTTTTTTTTTCTACAAATACTACTTTCCTAATATACTATCTCAAATGTATCTTCTCCTCTCTGGCACCATTGCTACAATCATAAAAACAGGATTGGAGTATTTCTTGCAATGTCTTCCTTTTCAGTTCTACAATGCAATCTGTTCACACTCGGAGCACTCAAAATGTGATGCAGCAATAATTTGGTAGAGGTGTTCCCAGTTTTACCAAAGCTCTCTCTTTTTCCTCAGTATCCTTCCAAATCCACTCCCTTACACACATTTTTTATTTTTTATTTTTTTTCAAATCATCTTTTCCACTACATGACCAAAAATACGACTACCATCCATTTCTCAGTATGTTTTCTTTCCATATACAAAATGTAAATTTGGACCTCCTTCCAAATTGTTTACATTTTCTTCCTTTCATCTTAAACAATAAATTTCATCTAAAATTGCTGTGTCACTTCTCAAGCCTTATTAGCCCTATAATTTTTTTTAAAAGTCCTACTGGATTGAAGCTGATGAACTCAATTGCTTCAATTTCTCAGATAAATCAAAGGAACCTTCTTGCCTTCAATCTCTTTCTTCCCACCACCACAATTTAGCCATCAGATACCTTGGGTCTTAGACCATACTGGGGTGAACTTAGCAGTCAGGTTTCTTTCCTTGGTGATATTTTTTCCACTGTTCACAGCTTCACACTTTTTCCATATCATTTATTCACATATGTTACACAATCTGCCAGCCAATCAACAAATGTGCAAAACACAGGTTCCGTTTTTGTACCTATCCATCAAATTCAGTAAGAGAAATGATACATCTCTATTTAAGAGAAAACGTTCCATCCACGAAATACTACTACCAAATGTATTTGATGTTTTCCTGTATAACAGTAGCAATGCTAAAGGCCATTTCCTGCAATTGTCTCCCTTAATTAACTAGCTCAACTTAAATGGAACAGACTCTCATTTAGCTCATGCACTTCAACAATTTCTGTAATATCTTCTTGAAGAATTACACAATTCAAACTTGTTGTGCTTTGGATCTTGGACAATGGATCCTGGACAACGGATCTTTCAAAAGAAGGAAAAAGCGCTTTTGTTTTTCTGCTGGCAAATAATCCACATTTTAAGTGGGTATACCTGAGACAATAGGGTTCATTCCTTACATCCTTCTACTGATAAAAGTCTGCATGATTGAAGGAACTTGTCCCACTCTATTAATTGCTATTTACTCTAAAAGAAGCAGCCAGAAAAAGGCAGTAAAATATGTGTAATAGTTAACACTTAGTTTTATCTATTAAAATTCATAAAAGGAAATTAACTCAATAATGCTGAAGGACTTGCATAATGAAAGGCCAGACTATAATCTTGTGGAGCTTAAAAAAAAAAATAAAATCTTTTTCCTTACCCTTTATTCCTGATCTAAAGAAATTACAAAATTTGGCCTGCAGAGAGACAGCAGCTTAGAGTGTATCAGAAACATACTTTCACTTGTTATTTAGCCATCAAAAGAACAATGCAGCATTCCACTGTAAGTGTTCATCTTACAGTACATTCATTAAATGTGGTTGAGACTTCAGTTTTCTGTCAGGAGAGTTCATTTAGTTCCCTTTATCTTATATTTCCTTCTTTTCAGCAAACTTCTGCAGGCACAGCCAACTAGTTTCCATAGCAACTGCTATACAGCCATATAATACTAGGCCCACTAAATTAATAAAGACACAGGGGCACTAAATTCACAATTTTGTTTGATTTATTAAAGATAGGTATCAATAACACCACAAAGACGCACACACCTACAGATGTTCAGCAAAATAATCCCAGCGTCATAAAAATGCTGCAGATGAACAGGGCCTTCAGACAGCATTTCAAAAATAATGAAATGCAACAAGAACAAACTAAAACCTAAGCACATACTTATGCTTCTAACCAAGAATTTATGCTAATAGATACTCTTTCCTACACTCCCAGTTCAGAAGCTAGAACAGTTGTCATGGTAGTACACAGGAAAAAAGAGAAACTTTCACCTGCGTATTTGAAGACATCTAACTATTTAACCAGAGCTCCAAAGACTTTGCTGACTCTCCTTCACCAGAAAAGACCACCTATCCGAACTCTTTCTGAGTCTGCAACATGTTCATCAAGTCAGCCAACAGAAAACCTTCTTCATGTCCACCATCTGATTTCTTGCCAAAACCCGAAGCACAGAGAGAGGACCCAGCAGTTCAGGCACAGTGCAAGCAGCAAGGTGAGCGCTTGGCCAGCAGAAAACTGCCCGAGCTGTGCAGTCAACCTCACAGCCTAACAGCACCAGAAGGGGAGGCTGCCCAGCTCTGCCCTCAGCACCAGGGTATGATCTCTGGGCACATTTTCTAGCACATATTACTTGGCAGCTCATTAGGTATTCTGAGGCAGGTCTCTCTCCTGCTGTGCTACTGCAGCTGTTCCAATTTAAACAGAGGGAAGACTTGAATCAAGGAAGCAACAACAACTGGTATCTTTTCCCAGCTAAAGTGGTCTGCAGCTGAGACACAACAGCGACACATCAATCAACCATGAGATAAATTTTATTCTTGCCATCATTTATTAGCATATCTATCCCACAACAATGCACACAAAAGTCACCTTAATTCTACAGAAATGGTAATATTTACTACCCAGTCCCAGGGCTTTTTCTTAGCACTGAGAAAAGAAACACAGCAAACAAAGTAAAACAGAACCAAACTCCTCAAAGCCATGTCCACTGTGTTACCTCTCAAAGCACAAAGCACTACAAAGTGGCCTGGTTTTTGATTTTTCATTCTGAACAATAACAGCAAAGTAG
Organism: Pyrgilauda ruficollis; assembly: GCF_017590135.1. NCBI lineage: Eukaryota > Metazoa > Chordata > Aves > Passeriformes > Passeridae > Pyrgilauda > Pyrgilauda ruficollis. The sequence continues at coordinate 5,213,552 of NW_024515875.1, forward strand.
GCTACAAGCAGAGCACTAGTGAGAACTGTGAAGGAGAACAGATATGTGAAACACAAGAGGGCACAGAAGAATTTAATTGTTTAATCTCTTTCTTTTTATAACCAACATTGGTAGACTATAGGTAGATTACAAAGACTATGCAATTAACTCACGGTTTGTGATGTACAGGAGACATTAAAAATGACCAGGCATGCTCTCCTGATCAAAGCATCCAAGATACCTTTGTGATAAACAAGATTTCTGTTTTCAGTTTATTTTTCTATGCTAAAAAGGAGCACATGAAGAATATGTAAACTAGTTTTGGACTCAACTGTGGAAACAAAATGAGAAATTCCTAATCTGATTGTTAGCAGATGAAAGTAAAAATAAACCTCAGTCAAGAAAGAGTCAAAAACTTACTTTAGCAGCTGAAGCAACTGAATCTGGGCCATGAGCTGCATCTCTGAGGCCACAATGTCCAAAGCTCTCTGAGATGCTGTCCAGTGTATCACTCTCAGTCGTCGTAGGGTTTGCTGGCCCCACTATTGCCCTCCACTTACTCACTGCATCGTCTCCTAAGAGCTCCATAGCAAGGATGGGGCCACTCATTATTAACTGGAGAAGCTCACTGCAAAATGGAAACAGCACATGGTGATCCATGCTACAAAGTAAAGCCAACAAAAATATGACCCAGTGGAGATGCTCAGAACTCAAACTGGCAAGACCTTGAGCAACCTGGTCTAACTTTGAAGCTGACCCTGCTTTGAGGAAGAGGTCACATTAGATCATGTGCAGACATTCCCTTATTATGGTTGTTGGAAAGAAACAACATGTAGATAACCTAAACTCACTCAAGCTACTCTGAAGAGTCTTAGAGTTCAAAATTAAAGGATCCATACTGGTGTCCTGGTAACAGTGAAAGAGAGACCCTGGTAACCACTTGTCTGACTGGAGTGATTCCTAAGCTTTCCTCTTCTGCACAGCAGCATTTCAAGACTCTCATACATGACCTGGATGTGTATCCCACTGACACAACACCAGCACTGCTTTCAAGCTGAATTTTCCACTGCCCCACAGATCTCTCCCATGGATTTTGCCCAGCTAAAGTTCGAAGTGGGAGAGAAGGGAAGGAGTTGAAAAGTCTACGTGGGATAAAGGATTTACTCACATAGTGAGTTATTACATCTTGGCATCAAGAGATTTTAATGGGATGAATCCAAGTAAGGAGAAGAGGTTGTCAGGAGCAGCCTGTCTCCTGTCCTGACCACCTCACAATAGAAAACAACCACCCAAAACTGGTAACCCAAACATTCCATTTAAAAACCAAACAAAACACCAAAAACTATAATTCGGTATCTTCACAAAGCATGCATACCAATAAGCCTGTCTTTTTCACCGTTTAATCTGGACAGAACCAACAAAGGAAAACACTGAGCCTGGTTTCTGTACTATTTTGTTTAAAAGAAGAGCTTTACACAATTATAATGGTGGATGTGCATGCTTCTCCAGCTACCTTCTTCCTAATGATCACTGGTCAAGAAGAGAAGAGAAATCCTAGTAGTTTTTTGAAAAAGAAACAATGTTAAAACTATGAGAAGTTACACAAAGAACACAATAAAAAGCAATTGGATGTCAGGTTCTATTGGTCAGAGTTTGCTTTTTTAGGACAGTTAAATAGTACGCATACATACATCCAAGAAAAAAAGCAATTTCTACACTATTTACTGTACAGACTAATCCTTGAATATTCTTTTTTAAAAAAAATATTTAATATGAAAACCATTATTTTCCAAACAATAGAATTGTTATTTTTTCCTTACTAGTCACTAGACTTACATTGACTAGTGAACTTGCAAACTAATGAATTTAGAGACTAATGAATTTAAAGACAAGATACAACACCAAATATAAACAAGTCGGAGATTTCACACTTAACTGCCTTGAAGTTTCTTGTTTCTATTTGATTTAGAATGCTCTAGAGCCATTTATTTCTAATTTAGAGAAAAATCCTATACAGAAGAGGTAGCCAATAGGACTGTAGGATGGGAGACATGCACATCACAGTGGCAAAGGCTACAGCTCCTCAGACAATTACCATTAGTATATATAGACATCTGTGAAATAACACTTCAGGCAAAATTCTTGATTATTTATCAATATATTCTAGCAGGCTTACTCAGCAAAGAAAAGGCAATTCCAAATCATGCATTCTCTGACTTCCAACACGGTCAGACACAGCCTGGGGCCATGTCTCTCTGAAGGGCTTTGAGCTCAGACCCACAACAAATCAGCTGCTGTGGATGGAGAGCAGCTGGCAATGCTAATTCTCAAGCACTTTGTGACAGTACTGAAACCAGGTCTTTCACCCACATCAGTGCAAACCCACACACCAACATGGCTGAAAAACACAAGGCACTTCTCCCTAAAAGAGGGAGAATGCACAATGGAGAGGGAGGAAAAGAAAGCTGCTGGCACTTTCAGGGAAAGTAGAAACAACTCAGTCTATGGGTCATAAGCATCCATCTGATCAGTTATGGAAAGACTAAGGCTTCTCACATCAGGTGGAGCAGTCTAGCATCATGCAAGTTTGACAGCTGTCCAAGGGTAGCAGTACAGTAAAAACTACCACACGAACTATCCTTTCAGTTATTTATGATTCGGGATACTTGTTACCAAATCAATTCTTACAACTAAGTGTTCCCCCTAATTCTGCAAGCTCCACTCTGATCCTGAAGATACCCCTTCTCTTGGCTTTGAAGTTTTGTCCTGCTAGGAGCATTTTCACTCCTGAGGGACAAAAGACATTCCCCTGATACCACTGGGTTGTAAAATGTGTGAGTTAAAATCCTGAATAGCTGAAATAAGGATCTCTCCCTGGAGGAAGAAGAAAAGATGCATGCTTTGCAAAGGGCTCCACTCAACTAAGACAAGCTCTGATTTTCACATGGTCCTGTGGCATCAAATATGGTAAATTAATTTCATACATTCAATACACATCAAGCTGAAATTCATATACCTACTGATAAAAAGGTTTTGCTCGATAATCAGCGTAGAAATCAGCTGCTTCTTTTCTGAAAAAGTAAAAAGACAAAGATATAGCTATATATATATATATATATATGTACACATAGATAGATAGATAGATAGACAGATAGATACACACAAACATAAAACCCCCCCTGAAAACCACAATTATCATTCAATCAAATATCATTCATAAACATTTCTACAGGCAATGTCTCCCTAAGCTGGACAACTTGTTGGGTGCTCATGTCCAATAACAGAAACTACATTCGAATTTCATATTTTGTGTGGCTATCAGTACAGCTGACAACTCCTCGTTCTCCTGCTCTGAGAAGGATTTACTAAAGCCCATTTCAGGGTCATTGATGGTCCCCACACTCTCAGGCTGAGAAATAAATGCAGCAGAATCACATTCTTGCTCATTTGCTGTTATGTTGCTTTCATCATTCATCAGTTTGAGTGGGAATACTGGAAAATGAAGTTTGGTTTTAAAGCATAAACAATTTATCTGCTCCACTGGAATACTTCTTTATCAAGGCTGGTGTTTGATTAAACTGCTGCATAACAAAATACTGCATAACCTGATTTCCATTCAGTGCCCTCAAATCTTACAAGTTACATAGGCAGCACAATGCCCTCCATATTAAAACTGGATTTCTTCCACACTTTCACACTTCAAAACTCAATTTGGTGGTGCAGTCTCCTCAGGGAACACAGCAGTGACTACACACTGCTTTCCTCCAAAGCAATGGGGTTTCAGCAATGAGGGGTCTCCTCACACTGCTAAACAATAAAGGCTACTAGGCATACCCAGGGTGTCTGTAGCACAGCTGTTACTCAGCCCTTCCTCAGGAGCTGGAAGCAAAAAGATGTCCTTTTCAGCCAGGGTGGTGGCGCTTCCCAAGCTCTGCATTGCCACAGCCACGCTCCTACCAGCACTGGGCTCGGCTACCCAACTACACAGGTTTTGGGGACAACCACAGTGCAGAGCTACCATCCATCCACCGATGGACACACCATTTTGTGGCTTTTCACCCCACCAGCCCCTACCACCAGCCAACCTACTCTCTTCCCTGTCTTCTTCCCCAGATGCTTCTCATATTTTACTATTGCTTACTGAACTGCTTTTTCTGCATGGTAACAGCTAGAAAAATCCATGGAGTTTTTCAGCTCTAAACCTGCTATTCTGCAGCTTCAGAGTTCCTGTTGAGAACACAGGCTCAGTATTGGCTTTCTCCAAATCCTGGTGTGTGCTACTTTTTGAAGCCAGAATTTGTAGAGAAGGACAAGCTCTTCAAGAGGATTGACAGGTGAAAGAAAGCAATATTGCTAACCTCTACTCTAGGTACAGAGTTCATAATAAAGCAGGGCTGTAGGGTGAAATTCCAAATTGGAAAGTTGTCTTTACTTGCAGCACAGTCTTCTGATTTTTTCTGGTCTTCATGAGTTTGCTTATTTTCAGCAGCTCTCTTTCATGACAGAAATTGCCTGCATATTTTTCAAATAACAGATTCCAAGTATGAACAAAGGCATAGTTCTGTCATCTGAAATGGAACTTTTGACACCTCTCTCCCATTTGCAGTCCAGACTTAAACCAAATATTGCCACAGGAAAGAAATAACATCAAGAGCAACATAAGAAGAATTTAATTTTCTTAACATTTATCAATGTTTGAACAATAACATTTTTCTCCAGCCTTTTTAGCAAAACAACCTGAGTAATTCCTGGTTTGTTACTTGTAGTTCAGTATAAGTATGAGCCATTCAAAATCCAAAATATTTTTATCAACCATACAGTAAATTTGCTTCCATTCCATTTCAAACGAAGGCAGAAGCATGACGTAAAAATTATGCTAGACATGGGAACTCTTGCAATCTCACGCTTCAAGCCTATACTCTGCAAAAGGTTTGCCTACAATTCATTATCACCAGATAATGCTCTTCTGAAATTAATTCACCAAAGAATTTTGGAAAGCAAATATGAAAAAGGTATGTGAAGAGATTAAGTATTACCATTTCTGATTGCAAAGAAGTTTTTGAGAGGTCTGTTTCTGAAACAAATTGAGCTCTACTACTCAGTTAACAATTCCCACTGAAATAAATATCAAAGTGCAGTTGTGTTGTATAACTTGGTTCCTTTTTAATTTCATTATTAGTTCTCTGTTTTCAAATAATGGAAAAGAGTGTTCACCTATGCATAACAGACTGAACAGACACAGGATTAAAGGAAGAGACTGATGAAGCAAGTGCCTGCCCACACTTTCATATCTTGGCTACAACTTTTACAGAAGGCATGAATCTACTTAACAGTGATTGACAGACAAATGTTGTTAATAATCCCTTTAAAGAAGGCAGTAGATGATGATGATGATTTGAACAAGCAAACCTGCAGAAATCTAAGGGTAGAAGATTTTGGCAAAGCCATAGTTCTATCACTTTAAAATGGCACAGTCCCAAGAAACGGAGTAGATAGTATGCAGAGAAACCACAAAACACTCAAGACACTATTTAAATGTATTCAGTATCACAACCCATTCTTGTGCTTATTAATAATTACTTTCAATTATACAAGACAACCAGAAATTTTTATATGGCAGTAGGCAGCAAAAGTTCAAGTCTCCGTTTCTTCTCTTCAGTGTGAGTCAACTCTAAATCATGTGACTTGGCTCAATAGTTTGACTTCTCAGACATCACTCAAATAAAGCATCACCCAAAAGAACACTTCAGGATCAAATCTCTCATATTGCAGGAGAGAGGAAGCAAAAAAAAAGCTAGCCTGAAAGACGTTATGAATTGCAAAGAAACATTAGAAACATGTTTGAACTCATGGAGTTGTTGGGTGGAGGATATGGGACCAGTACCATCAGATATTGCTGCACGTGCATGCAGAGACAAGAGGAGGAAGTCTTATAGTTATTTTATCAGCATTTCAGAAAACCAAAAAGGTTCTGAAATGAAGGAAAATTGTTGCTGACCTCATACATAAACAACAAGAATACATGAAAATGGTATTATGTAAGACAGATAGCTTTTCTTTCCAAAAACATGTTGCATATGAATAGGTTTGGCAAAGCAGCAATGGAGAACTAATGCAGTAACTTTGGCAAAGTCTCCTAAGATAAATTAATTATGTTCTATTTCCTCTAAAGCATGGCTTCTTTTAAATCTTGGGGCTCATTAAGAAGTGGAGAACACTGAAGGTTGGGGGATTAGGAAGATACATGAGTAAAACCTGTCCAACCCTGCACCATCAGAAGATCACTTGCTTTGCCTAGGACTTCCAGCAAATATCTGAGAGCAAAAATTAAGACAACAGATTTACTGAGAGCAAGCAAACCAACTACTTTAAAGATAACATTACTATAATGAGCAATACCATCTGTATGAGGAAGCCTTGAGGTGAGGACATACAGACATGCCAGTAGTAAACACTGCTGGATTGCTAAAGCTGTGGTAGACACCTTGGATTCATACAGACATGACATATTTCACACCCATACTCATTTGCACAGCACTTTTTAATACTTAGCTTAAATCTCTAAATACTTTCAGAAATCTAAAGAACTACGAAACTGGTGACTTTCCTGAGTTACCTCTCTTACTGGAACGGATCTGACACATGGAACAACACAGAATAGCTTTAGAGAATATTCTTAACTGCAAAAATATTCAGATACAATAAGGTTCTTAAAACCTTAAGAATTCCTTACCTTGAAAGCAGCATCATTTTGGCCTTAGTTATTGTCAATCCAGCATTAATAATGATATCAAACAATTCTCCCATCTTACGCATTCCATCAGGTTTAATCAAAGCCAACGTTCTGGGGAGGAAAAAAAATATATTAGAGAGATACAGCCAACATAACTTTCCTTAGAGCATTTGGTGTGCATGTTCGGTCCATAGTCAGACAAAAAAACAGCACATCAAAGGGAAAAATTTTGTCACTGTCACATATTCACTGTCCCAGTGTCTCATCAATTTCCATGTAGTTCTTGAATGCCTGTGCAATCTATTATTCTGATAAGAACAAGCTTTGCACATTTTAATTTCCTTGGCTTTGTAACCCAAGTCTGCTCACAATGTTCCACCAGCAGTTATTATTTACCAACTTCTCCCTTTGCTCTCAGAGCACACAATTTGACCATTTCTTCCTTAGATAACTGGTATCTCAACAGCTCCTCAGTCTGGGTCAGAACACAACTGAATTGTTAATCTCTCCCTATGCTTGCTCAGCTCCCTTTTTCCCTAATGTTAATAATACAAATAAAATGGAAGCTGTTAAAATTTCTGTTAAAAAATATTACTTAAACATGTGCCTCTTCCAAAAGACTCAAAGTTAAATGATTGTTTTATTAATACTTTTAAAATACTTTAAGTCCTCTGTGAGAAGAAGATCCTCTTGTCCTCGGTACAGTATAAAAACTTCATGGTATGGAATGTGCACGCCAAATAGCTGAGACTGTTAATATACACAATAAAAGGATGGAAGAGGAGGTTTTTAATCTCTTATACTGACTGACAGCTATATTCTGTAATCTAAGGGATATCAACCCAAAAATCTCTACACTCTCCCCCACATCTTTGTTACCAAGTACATTCTGTCTTCTAGGTAATTATCTTCTTACACTGTACATCCCCAGGGCCAGGACTGTTTTATTAGTGAGCTTTGCATAGCACCAAGAACACCATCAGCACAAAACATATTATTAATCAAAAATAACAAGCACAAAAAGAAGGTTTGTAAAATTGCATTTTCTATTTGCATTCATCTTGTGGTGAGTCAGCTTCAAATGTGCTTGGCTTACAAACCAACAGATTTATTCAACCCTGCATCTCAGAAATGCCACGTCTCTGACAATCTTAAAGAGCAGCTTCCATCTTTTACACTGTTTCCAATAAAGAAGGCTCTCCAAGATAGAATTTTTTATTGCAGTACTTCCTTGAATGAAAGACAAATAATTGCAAATTTCCTATTTTATATACCAGCACAGCATGGAAAGCAGCCCTCAGGTTAGCAGCAAAATATTCCAGCCAGGGCAAATATGCTGAGATTATAGGAGATGGATGAACCTCCACTACATTTGCTCTGAACCTTAACTGACCTCAGATTGACAGATGCTTTGGCAAGAGACAGACTATTTCACAGCAAACGTAGAGCAAGGGAGGTGTTAGGACCAGGAAATGTAACCAGGAAGATTTGAACATGTGTGACAATTTATCTGCAACTAAGGGAGAGGCGTGGATGACCTTCAGAGCTCCAAAACAAACCAATTTCCTCAAGCACCACAAAGCTCCCATACACAGAGCACCTCAGGCTCAGACCCATTGGGAAGAATGATACAAAAAGACGGATGGATTAAGGCTGCAGCCAGAAACTGCACGGAAGCAGTCAACTAACACTGTGCTTCAGTCCACTGCAGTGCAGGCTAAAGTTGGTTTAACTGCATTTTCAGATCAGGAAGAGCTGACCTCTCACCAGCACTGAACAGCTTGCCAGCATACTCTATGCAGCCTTAGAGCCTGGGCCCCTCTTCCCCAAGGATTTCACAGTTCTTCCTCATTTTAATGTGGTCAAATACTGGAATCATCAGCCCAGGGAAGTGGTGGAGTCACCATCCCTGGATGTGTTTAAAAAAAGACTGGATGTGGCACTTGATGCCATGACCTAGTTGAGGTGTTAGAACATGGGTTGGACTCGATGATCTTAAAGGTTCCTTCCAACCTAGAAATTCTGTGAAATTCTGAGATTTTGTGATATTATTTATCATATCACAGGGTGTACCACGTGAATCGAGGCCCATGAGGAGGAGCAGCTGCATGTTTGACCAATGAGAATCACACACCTGCATGCTGGTACAAGAGGTTCTCAGTACTGTCATTTACCACCAACAATAAAGATCAAACCTCTGGAATGGGATCTCCAGCACCATTTGCATTTCCTCAAGGAACACTTTTTTGAATTTATGTTATTACACAGGTTGTTTGAGACAGACTGGTAATGCTAGAAATAAATTGTCCCTTACTTTTCTAATTTCAAGGGTTTTAGTAATAGTGTAATTCCTACAAATTCGCAAAGAAATATTGCATTATGAAGCAATTGACCTAGAAGACATTAATACAAACTGCAATAACACTGATATTTAAACTTTAACATTTCAGAAGCAAGCAGGATACAAAAAGCAGACTTCAGGACGCTGAGGACTGTTTCTGAGATTGGATTTTGATTCATGTGCCCTATTTTTAGTTTTAATTAGGAATACGTTTCATGGGGTTTGGCATGATGCAGTCTGCAGTGTAGATTTGAAAACAGCTTAGTGTCTAGGAGCCAAGGAGGAAGAAGGAAAATTAAGCTCACTTGCTTACATTTTCAGAGGGACTGTGTGACAGTACTGCAATAAGTACTGAAACAACAGAAAATGAGAACTGATCAAAAGAACAATGCACAACGCATGCTGTGACTATGCTTTTGAGACCTACTTACTTCTAATAATAGGACTGCTGCACGTACAGCAGCTTATGTCTTGAAGGAGAAGAAATGCTGATTATGTCAATGATTAGAAGCATAAGAATAACATATCCCACTCAGAACATAAGTATTTCTGGGTGACACACAAGTTTTCTAACATCATTTTCAACAGCAGTGATACTGACTCTAAGTAATGCCTATTTAAGCAGGACACACTGGCCAGACAAATGTTTACTTCAGGTTACAACCATCTAGGATCGCAAGTGAAAGGCTACAGAAAGAGAAAGCCCTGTTCCCTGCCAGTGATGCCTTACGTGGCACGCTGTAAGTAAGCACATTCTGATCTAACCATTTTAGTCACTGTTTGTGATAGTTTTCTTATGATACACTGGAAGGGAACAGAAATGCAGAACACTTAAACACAACAATACTGAAAAACTGACCCAAGACTTAAGAAAAGTAGAGATAGAAACTGAAATAAAACTGTCTTAATAATTCTAGCTTTATTCTAGAAAGTGCCTGTGCAAATCTAGCCTTTTTCTACGCATCTGTTTTGTATCTCATGTACCTAGGGTCACATTTACTTGTTTTGCTGACAAAAATAAAGGTTCCTGACTCAAAACATTCAAGATTTTTTTAATATTCACTGCACAGTCTCCCTCAAAAGCCTCTGCTGAGCCTGTCTGAGCACACCAGTGCTCAGTGATTGAGTGACCAAAGAATGTATTTCCAATTTCCAAAGTCCAACTGCTCTGCCATAGTCCTGTAAAATACAACAGAAAAAAAAAAAAAAAAAAAAAAGAGAGAAACATTCTGCTTCATACAGCAACCTTCAAATTATTAATATCATTCCAACTGCAGATTATTTTGGGAATTATCATGCACTGCATAAATCTTATGACATCTAATAACTGCTATAAAACCTGCTACGAACAGGCCAAAAAGACAACTCACATGCAACTGTTTTGCTCAAGGAGACTCTTTTATTATCACCCTGTTCACCCAGTGAAAGCTTCTGTGAAGAAAGTGAATTTTGAGGATCCCTTGCCTGAGTAAGGCATCTTTCACTACATTCCTTTGGGCGATTCTGAATATGTAACACCACTTGAATATCTATGTTATCTTTCAGCCAACATTCTTAAAATGTTTTCCAAACAGCTGACATGTCATAAATGCCTTTTCCTCCTTTTGTAGAGCAGTACAAAAATTTGCCTTCTCCTAAGACCAACACAATTACAGTGTTGCCATGTAGACTGCAAGACTTCCTACAATAAAAAAATGTCATTTTATCATTAGCTGCCTTTTCCTGGTATAACTGCAGGAGCAATGCAAGAGAACCAGGCATTATGTTAGTTTAGGCAGAGCAGGAAATACACAACTTTACACTGATATAAAGACCTACCAAATCTTTATAATCTACCCAAAGCTGCACTGAGGAACAGAAAGAGTAGTCACATATACAGAATCCATCCCTTTGTGTTCCTGATCTCCTTTGCTGCTCTTTCACCATGCCCAACCCCAGCTTAGAGAAGTACCAGAACTCCTCTGGATAATGGCAGGCATTTTCACAGCAATTTTTTTTTTGTGCAGTTAAGACAAAGATGTGTGTTAAAACATGCAGCTCTTCCTCTATGTCTGGTTATGTACAACTCTGCAAAAAGGGTTCAGAACAAGCCCATTTACTGGGAAGGAGCAAGAGAGTAAGTGATTAAGGCTCTCTGGAATATCATAACTAAGAAAATGTTCCGTGTTCTTTTCAAAAAGGCTGGAGGAGATTATAAAAGCTATTAATTTGCAAATTCAGAGATCACCTGCACTGCCATTAAACCAGATGTTCATTTCTTGTAAATCTTAGTGTCCTCATATTCTTAGTCCTGATATGTGCTCTCAAATGGCTTCTCGAAGTCTTTTCCAAAGCAAGTCTTTAAATCAAAAACATGAGTCTTATCTTCATCCATTATAAACAAACAAGCCTGTAATTTTTACCAACATTCTTACACTGTACTTTCTGTCCTCATGCACACGGAGCTTAAGAGAAGCTGAAAAAAAATCTCAGAAAAAATCTCCATAGTGAGGAAAAACAACAGAGAATGGGAGTGGTCCTCTAGCACTTTTCATTTATTACTACTAACAGCAAGTAGATCAGATTGGTGAGGCACTAGGCTTCTGCACATATTCCAGAGAGACAGTTGCACCTTTCACAAGGTCCAGGCCTTTCAAGCCCAGCACACATTAGTTACCATATCAATTCTGCCCCAGGAGAATCCACAAATCAAAAGAACCCTACTGTTGCCTGCCCTGGCTGAGTAACAAAGCCGAATAGAACCCATTTTCCTCCTCCCCCTCTTCTCTCCCAAGATACTTAGAGGAGCCAGCAGCTGACACCATAGAGAAGCTGAAGTACCACAAGCACGTACCACTTTGCTTCTCTGCAGTCATGAGAAAATCAGATCCCTTCAAACTGCATGCAAACATGCAGCCATCTCCTTTTCTCCCACATTAGTACAGAAACCTCATTTCTAGCAAACATCTACTTTGAAACCCCAACCACAAGATTCCAAAATCTCCCTTCTCACCTCTCTTCACGGCTCCCAAGCTTGCGAGACGTGTACAGATTCCCATAGTCCACTATGGTGAGGTGCCGGGAGAACACAGTGACTTTGCTGCCCACATAGAGATCCTCGAGGTGCAAGCTCTCATACTTGGTGCGCCTCAGGAACGTGCGACGGTTCTTCACGTCGTACTGCAGCAAAAACAAGATTAAAATCTACCTAAGCAAGAGATTTAGTTGTGGGCAAACTCAACTTAATCTTTACTCTACTGTCAGAAATTTCCATAGTACTGTGGGATTGAATCTGATTACTTAATCAACTTAATTCCAAGCCTTTTGAACTTACAGGTGTACCAAGAAAGCTTAGAAGACTAAACCACAATTACAAATTTATTCCATTTAAATAGTCTCAGGCTAAGAGCTATCTTTGAAAATTTTTGGTTTGTAATTTGCTTGTTCTAATTCAAGCTGTGATAAAAGGTTCAGGTGCCTGGTGAATGCCTCTGCCCAGCCTCACTGAGAGCTCCCCCAGCACATCTGCGCTGTTTTACAAGCCCAGTGGCTCGCACCAGAACGAGCAGGATACACACTGGCAGGTCTGCTCTTCAGGGCATCATTCCAGGGATATTATGCTCTATTTGACTGCATAAGACTTGGCATCAGGGACGGAGAGATGATTGCAACACTTGGCTGAGATGTTCTCACTGCCTAGAGCTGCAAGCCCAAAAGCCTGTCAGGACAATTCAGCTGTATTATCACTCCAAGCCAGACATTACTGTGTACTTTTCTGGGTGGGCTGGCAAAGCACAGAAGTCAACCTGCTGAACAGTTTCTTCCCTGCAAGTAGATATTACACATGCCTTCCAATTCCTGGGGAAGTGGAAGCCTATGAAAGGAAGAGCTTTGTCCTCTTCAGGCCAAACTTCCCCTTCTGTCTCAACCTACAGGTGCTGTCCTCTACTGAAATGGTGTATCCATTAGAACAGCCTTAAAAGAACATCATTCCCACAAATCTGGGAGGGAAAAAAAATTTAAGAGCAAAATTCCATGTTCTGAAAAGTGAGTATACAGTCCTGTTAGAAGGCTAGAAGAATTCTAATTGTTTTCAGGATAGCCAAAACTTTGCAGATTAAAGAACTGCAAATTATTTTGATACTGCCTTCTGCTGAGGTATGATTGTAAGGAAGACTCCTTCCCTCCTGAAATGTCCTTAGCCCCTCATATATGCTCCTACTAAGTGTTCACTATTCAAGCACAGTAGGGAATGAAATGACAACATGGTTTAAAAAAAATCAAAGAAACCAACTTGAATTTGGCTACTTGTTTCACCTGGACTTTGTCAGGAAGCCTATTAGCCTGTCTCAACCTGTCCTGGTTTAGGACAAATTAGGGGAAATCTCCAAAAGGGAGCCTTCAACATCTTGAACAAAAATCTGAGTATTTCCTTGATTATTTCACTAATGGTTGCTAGAAAGGCACCCCAAGGTGCTTCTCTCTTCTCAAAAAGAAGAGGGGATTTACTGGTGTTAAAGGATTCCTCTTTAGAGTAGACTTTTGAATATGTTTAAAAAACCTTTTTATAAACTTAATGATAAGCCACAGCAGAAGAAATACAAAACTGTTTGGACTGTTCCACACCTGCCCGTGCACAAGTAGAAGTAAATTACCCAAAACAAAATAGTTCTCAGATAAGAATCTGTCCTTTTTAAAGATTTCTTATCTCTTTTTAGGAAATCTTTTGTAGAAAGAAACATTATTAAGTCTTTAAGGATTCCCCATGCGAGTTGTGATCTATGGAAAACTTGGAGAACGGGGCCTCTGTCAAGAGATCCAGTTTGACTGAAAGAACTGCTTGCCGTCCTTGGACAAAAATCTATGCTGTCTTCTTACAGCTGCAAAGCAAGCTGGAAACTTCTCTCATTATACCCACTGGCATTCTACTTCACCAAGCAAGATATGAAGGACAGAAAGAAAAGCTAAGCTCAGGACTTCATATAACACAAGCCTTCAAGAGCTCTGCTCCACCTCAGGTGAGGTGTGTGGTAAGGGAGAGCTGTTGTCAGGGATGGGGGGGAAGTGGATGGAACATCCTTCTCATACGTGGGGGAAAGCTGGCTCATAACCACCACCTCCCTTCTCAGATATGTTAGAGGTAAGAGCAGGTTGCCGTCTGCACAGGAAAGTACTAGAAGATGCAGAAGAATAAGGCAGTAATACTGAAAAAAAAAATCACCAAGTTCTGCAGAAATTTTTAAAAAAATCCAGAAAATAATTCTAAATGTAATATCCGTCCACAAACTCATCCCCAAGAGTGATTTTGAGATATTCTTTCTCTAAGGGTGTTCACATACACTTTTGTTCTTCGAATTCCTGTGCTGCCCACGTGCAGTCTATGGCCATGTACACACCACACCACTTTAACCTAAGAGCACACCAACAAAATGCAAAAGTCTGCCAAGACATAGGTACTGCATTAAGAAGCTCAAGAACACCTTAGAAGCTCCTGGTTTTGAGACGTGTAGGTGAAATGAACAACAATTTTGCCAGCCTACACATGGCTGTGTAGGAAGATTATTACAGTTCCTGACTGATCACCTAAACTGTTTCTGGGAAATAAAAATTAGAAACCTCACATTTTAAAAACTGTGCACATACAGACACCATACAAAGAGCTAACTTAGTAATCAGTGCAAAGTGCATCTTCTCACACAGCTGGGTATTATTGCTTCAGTGAGGAGCAGTTTGGGTAAGAAAAAGCCAATTCCTCTAGATTTCTTATTTCTGCAGTTAATTTTTATAGCAGGAAAGTTAAAATTTGATAATGAAATTACTAAGTGTGAATATTTAAATCTAGGCTATTCTTAGACTCTTAATTAAGAATTGGAACAGACTAATCCCTGCCATTTAGTCATTCCTAAAAGGAAGCACAAAGCATTGGTGGGCATGAGGATTATCTTTACAGTACATATTATATTTTTATATACATGCCTGCTACTGCAAAATGCTAGTTTTCACTGCTGTCAATAAGCAATGGGATTAGTTGCATGAATGACAAGTCAGAAAGGTCTGTGCAAGCACCACTGATGAAAAAATTTGGATCTCACTGTCTGAAATGTCCTACCTCTCATTAAACCAAATTTACCATCTCCTCTACTTTGGTAACACTCTTTTATACTTTACTCTTCAGAGACTTCTGGAATTCCTGCTGAAGCTTAGTCTCCTGTTTGGAATTAGCGTCAGCTTACTCTTCTCAAGCAGTAGGCCAGAGTTGCTGAGTTTCAATTCTGAAACCCAAGTAGAGATTGAATGAAAACAGATTTGTGAAAATAATCTCTCCACACCAAAGCAAGCTTTAAGAAAGAAAAAAAAAAACATAAACGCAGAAGCTATTCCATATGCTTCACTTGCTTTTCTTTTCATTTTAGAAACAGAGCAAGACACATTTTAAATTAAATTTTCTTACCTGGAAAATTATTAGGCATAGGCAGTAACTTGCCATTTTATGAACTATTTAATTGGATACTACATTTATGACAACAGATTTTTTTCTTACATCCTTACCATTTCAATTGATGAATCTTTCGGATAATACAGAAGTTCATAACGCCGAAAGAGTGAAGCATTTGGGTCATACCATTCAGCAATGAAAGCATATCTCTCATCTTGACTCTGGAACAGAAAGCATACATAGTCTATACAAAAAAAAATACACAAATAAAAAACTTCCTTCTTTTGTTATCAGAAAAGTAAAAAAAAAATCACTTGTAAATGGACTTGCACACTCTACATATTATCTCCTGCCTACCACAGCTGGTGACATCTTTTCATTTGTTAGCTATCATCTTTTAAATAGAATGGAACTTGGATCATGGCAGTTTTCCAGACAATCTCATAACTTACCCAGATTTTATCAGTCATGAAGCACAGACTGCTGCTGAAGTTGTTGTCAGACTTCCCAACTTAGTCAAAGTATTTGATTTACTTTCTTTCATTAAAAAAAAAGTGTTCACCTACAATTAAATTGCAGACTCTTAACACACCTTCTACATATCTTACAAGGAAACATCTTCCTCTTCCTTAACAGTCATATCTAAATTTCTTTTAATGATGAGATAAATATATTCAAGTTAAGGACAACATTAGTTTAATTCACTACCTAACTTCCTGAAATTTACGTAAAGCATAAATAGCTCGACCTCATTTACAATTCATTTTCTGCCCCTAAGGAGTGCAGATGAGGAAAATGGATTGCAGTAATTCCAGAAGTGTAACTACATTAGTAGCTTCTCTCCATGGTTCATCCTCAGAGGACAACAGCCCCCAGCAAAGCAAGAACAAAGGCAAGGCACAGCACGTGGATGTGCAATTCTCATTCCTCTTAATGGCACACGTTTGTTAGTTATTGATGCAATATCAGTTATTTGATATCTAGAATAGTTAGATTGAGCTCTAAATTTTTAACTCCCACATCTCCTCTAAATCTGACTGCTACTCCTATGGGCAATCACGGTCTTATCACAGACTTCCACACTTTACACATATCTGAACTTTTATACACTTTAAACATTGAGGAACCACTGGTAGTTTAACTTAAAGCCATGTGGGCCTCTTCAGTACTTCAGATTTTAGAAAAGGGCAGCATTTCACTTGTTACAAAGACCACTGAATAAGCAAAAAGACAAGAGTTCTGTAAGCTTCCATGATTATTCTAAAACACCAGCAGGAAAAGAATGATAATTTTCCAGCATCTTCAGCTTACCATTAACTTAGGACTACGTGCTTTTGCAGGTTGAAGTCCTAAGAGAAGCAACAGCAGGAAAGAATGAGATAATGAAGAAAAAATTCAGAATTTTACAATGTGATGAATTAGTACTTCTTAACATCATGTCAAATGCCCCACCATCCTGTCAGCTCTTATGGTACTCCCTACACTGCAAACGAAGTATGACTGTACTGCAGAAACACTTATGCCACAGAGGCAGCACAGTGCCCCGTGAAGGATGCAAACTTTCTATTTCTCTCTGTGCAGAAGGCTGTGCAACACTGGTAACCTTATTAGCATCAGCTACTCCAACTTCTGTATTATCTGCACAGCACACGCTGCAGCCTTTGACAAGATTTAAGCTCATCTTTTACGTGCAGCATCCAGCATGAAAACTCCCTAGGGACTTAGCCTGGTTTCCGGCCCTTGCTTGAGCTGGATGTGTTTGCGTCATTACTGCCACTGCCATCATTCTGGAGAAATGCAAATCAGAACAAACTCTGTCTTATGGCAAAACTCAGTTCTGATTTTTCTATATAGGCATTTCAACTTCAATCTCACACTCATACTACTGGACAACAAGATATTTCACCAATTGATTTGTCTGACCATCACCTTGTCAGGAATGGATTTTATAGACAAGCAATTCTCTGCCAAAGAGTTTGTCTAAAAAGAAAAACAGACCAGTTTCATAGAACCATAGAACGGTCTTGTCATAGTTGAGACAGACAATACAAAGCAACACATTCCATTTTCAAAAGGCTTCAAACCTGTTTTTATTATAGCATGCATGCTTTTTATATCTTCTTACACAACTCCTGAGTTTACACTTTACTTATTGGTCACAAAAGACAAACAAGGTGCATATTGGAATAGGCAGTTGCAGGTTTCTCATATTTATCCTTTTTTCTTTCTTGATTTCTATGTCAATGACCTTGGTAGAAAATTCTTTCAGGGGTAAACACGGATCCGCTTATCAAACTTCTCTCTGGCTCACAGAAGTCGCTGTAAAACCTGTTCCACATGGTCTGGCTTGGAAGGGACCTTAAAAATCCCCCAGTTCCAAACTCCCTGTCACAGCAGGGGCACCTTTCACTACACCAGATTGCTCAAAGCCCCATCCAACCTTGAACACTCCCAGAGATGGGGCATTTCTCAAGTACTACCTCCAGAAAAAGACTCTTGATGGATGAAATAAAATAGATGCACCATCTTTAATCAATGCCTCTTCATAACATGAAGACATATAATTGCATTACTACATGCTACTTTTTCATGTTATAGCATGGTTTTCAACTATATTTTCCAGGTAGCAGTTGCCACAGAAGCTACCAATTTTCATTTAAGTAAAACTTCCAAAATTTGTAAATTATTTGCCTCAGGGAAGTAATGTATTTATGTGAACAACCAAAGAAAGCACCATTAGATTTTTTTTACTTAGTCACCAGTATCAATCATCAGCACCTTCATGTTTACAGTGAGAAACGGCATTGTGTGCCTTGTGTGGTGAGGAATTTTTTCTTTTAACACAACCTTGAATTTAAGTATCTGATTTTCATTAAGAATCTGAAATTAATTTTATAAGATTTTTTACAATAACATTTTGTTCAAAGTCTGAGCTATTCATATTCATTATCAGCAAGCCCTGCTGGCCACTGAATAGCAGAAATCACCGTTCTGTATTATCTTCTTTTGGCACTGTAAGCAAAAGCAAGGTCATAAATGCTACTTAGACTCAAGAAAAACTGCGGAGCTAATCCTCAAACACCCAGAAAATGCTATCAGTAAGCAGGACAGCTTGAATCCATTACTGTTATGTATCCAGAAAATATGGAGACCTAATGTTTTTCTAAAATGACCAAAACAAAGCCTCTAAAGCTTATCTTGAGCCATAAATAGAATTTTCTCTGCTGTATGGACACAGAATTATTGCAATAAATATTTATACATGTAGAGAACAGTATCAGAAAAAAGTTAAAAGCTTATGGGAAACATTCTGACTGGAAACATTATATTTGTGAACATATCAGTTGTTTGAGGGAGACACTGCAAAGTGAAGAAATTCACCATTGAAAGCAAATTGAAGACCCTGCCAAACATGTACCTAAAATAGAGCAGGACTCTGATCTTACTATTGCAGATTCATGCAAATAGTCTTGAAACAGATACAAGACAATATGGAATACAGTCATGATATGGTGAGCTTATTCTGGGAAGCCCTTGCGAGGCATTGCTGTGAAACCGCCACTCTAAGTCATCAAAAATACCAACCAATTTCAAAATGTAAGTTCTTAAAGGTGAGTACATGTTAAGTTCACAATATGCTTTTAAATGAGAACAGAAACTTTTATTTACTTATTTAATTAAGTAGGATTTTGAAGGCAAAAACCAAACACAAAAAACTGTCCACTTCCCATCACATACTGTGAGGATTGCAACAAATGTTTAAGCCTCCATAGGCCTGAAATTCTAATTTCTGAACACTTATTTTCAGTCAGTACACCACTCAGTTAACAGAACTGCTATGGCAAACAACCTTCCTACATACCCCTTCACTAGTGTGTCCTGACTGCAAACTGGGAAGGAGTCTCAAGGATTAGGAAGTACTGTGGGAGGCAAGCTAAGTTCCACTGTTAGCTTCTGTCCACCCTCCTAACAAAGGAAACTCAGAGAAAATAACTCTCCAAAGAAGAGTGATTAGAGAACAGTAGTGACCTGTCAGGGGGTGACATGTTCAATGCACCACACTGCTTCAGACTGAGAGTGAGTCCTGAAAGGGGAATATTTCACAGCTCTTGACCAGAGAGCACCTCATTCCCTCAGGAAATGGGACAGGCATCTTAGTCACCACTGAAATCACACTCCTTGGAACCGCTCAAGTAATAACAAATCAAGTGAATCTATAAGTACATTGTAACTCAGAAAATTCTTGCTTCAAAGAATTAATTTCCATTCATTTCTGTACCATTCCCTCATTAAAATCACACATAGCCTCTGCTCTCATGACTATGCAAATTAACAAGCAATACCTAATAGGGGTAGAAATATTTTTCACAAATGCTCGCATTAGTGGAAAAATTAGTATCACTAAAAAGCCCAGCAGCAATTATGCACTTTACATTTACATACTGATACTTCCAGAACAGCTGTCTTGAGCTTGGCATTTACATCTCCTTTCCATGGTAAATTCTAGAACTGAGCTCAGCAATGTCAAGAGTTCACCTACTGTGATGATGGAAAGAAAAGGTTTTTTCCTCTTCCTTCTATAAGTTGCCCAGAACAACACTTAAATTCTACCTTTTGCTTTTTATTTATATTGGCATGTGTGAATATGCAGTAGGATGGCCCTACAGACATGAGAAACACTTACTGAAGTACAGCTGAAATAAAAATCATAAATTTTGTACTTGCTTCTCAAAGTGATGGGGGAAGCAGTCATTCTTAGCCAGCATGGGACTAAGTTCTAGAAGCTAAATCCAAGCATCCATGAAAGAACTGTGCTCCCAGAAAACTCTGCAGAGGGAAATGGTGTGTTTGGAACCAAACTGCTAAGGACATTCAAAACCAAAAAGCAGAATTCTTAACAAGCTGGACAGGACACAATATCTTGTCCTGTAAACCTTCTAGACTTCCAAAAGGCTTCTGTCCACCAGAAAACAAAAGGACATCTTCCAAAGGTTTTCATGAGAAGCAACACAAGTAAAAGGGCAGCTCAAGGACTAAGGAACTCCCATGGAAAGGTGGAGAAACTTTTCCCCTCTAGTTTGACCTATGAAGAACATAGACCTGGATTTGGTTTTCCAAATGCTTCACCTGACAGCCACACTACTGTACTATTCTGGGGTGACTACTTCTCTCCTCTTCCTCCTCTGGTTTTGACTAGAAATTTCATACTAGAGTTTACCTTGCAATGGAGAACACAGGGAATCAGAAGCTGATTTTTTTTTCAGCTCAAGAGAACCTCACATGAAAGAGTACCAAAATATTTCTTAAAATTGGAAAGCCCTGAGGTATCTAGAAAGTGTACCTTTACATGCTATTAGCAATCCTGGTTTTTATGAGATTATACAGGTTGTCAGGAACTTCAGCATGCACGACATTATCTGACACAGGCTCAGGGCCCATTGCTCACATAGTACAGCTTTAGGAGTCATACAGAGTATTGCTACATTTTAAGTGTGCAGCTTTGTTGTCTGCTGCTCCTTCGATTTTTCTCAGTGACTCAGTGACTCTGAAATCAGACCAAAGAGAAAAAAAATCAAAGGATTTGAATCATCTCCTAATGAAGCAATAAAAAAACTGCACAAACCTCAGTAAAAGCTGAATCCGATCCATCCTGATATTGTTCTATATTGATATTGTGCTCTATATTTTGTAAAACTCTGCTGTCACAGGGAAAACCTCCAGTAAAACACAGACCAAGCTGTTTCTATGAAAATCACTGGGAACAGGATGGACCAGCAGACAGGAACTATTCTCACACCAAATGGGTATTTCTCCTAATACACCAAAAAAGCTTTCTGGAAAGGTTGCTCTGAAGCTGCCTAAAATTCTTAAAATAAACAATTTTAAGGGAACATTTCTTCATAAACTGCTCCCCCTTCAAACTAGATTGCTGGAACTCTCAAAAATGCTTTGGAAGAGCAAGAGTATTTTTATTTAAAAAAAAAGATGGTTTCAAAGCATAAGAATACTAGTTATTATAAAATATATCATGTGAAGATATCATGAAGCTCATGGACTCCAACATCCGGTAGTCTGCTTATGCGTTAACATGTACATATCTTATGTTTTTAGGAAGAAACAAGATTTTAAAAATCATAAAAGTATTAGAGCTAGTATTAGTGTTAGGCAACCAAAAAAAAAAAAAAAAAAAAAAAAAAAAAAAGCTGAAATGGCCAGTGAAGAGGTATCTTTATCTTTCCTCTTTATAGTTTCTACAAAAAAACCACCAACTATTGCCATATGTGCTGGTGCATTCCTCAGACAGATGTTGGCCTTCACAGGGGTGAAGTGAGGGACCAGACCAACTGCTTTCACCAAGAACACTATTTTCAGAATTAGGCCCAGAAACTGTTGTTATGAACATATCATCAACTTCCAAAGTCCAGAAGCTACTGCTATAAATGTATGATCAACCTCTAGCAGGTATCTAAGTCCTGTTATGAATTATTTGAAACTGTTCCTGAAAGCCCATAAATCTCCAACTACTGCTCTCCCAGACCAATCCCCACTTCAGATTTAATGTCACTTCCTAGTCCTGAAGAGGACTTCAGCACAAATGAAAGGCAGTGACTGACAAACTCCTGCTCTGAGGAGCAAGAGCCAGGAATTTCAGCCAGAAGCAGCCACTGACAGTGTTATACTCCCCCCACGGGCCAGTGACAGAAGCACCAGCACAGCAGCCCCTGCTTTCTCCAGAGCCCCAGAAATACTCTGATTGCTTTAAATGGCTGACTTGATAGCTTTCCTGTTCTCCCATTTCAACATCTGGCAAGCCCTGCTTTATTTTCAGCTGAATGCTTTTTAGGTGCAGGCCCTGCATGCTGCCAAACTTCCCACATAGCACCGACTGCTCGCAGATTCAGACTACCAGACCAAAAAAATCTAACTTTCATTAGGTTAAAAGATAGTCTTAACCAGTGTTTTAGGAGTACTACTCTTTGATGGAAGGACATCTTAAACGTGACAATGCTCTGCAGACATAAAGCTGAAAAATATAATTCAAAACATTTAAAACAATTGAAATTTCTGAAAAATCTCTTTTAAAAGTCAAGTACTTCTGCGAGCATGAGAAATAATGAGGCCTAGTTCTCTATATTTATGTTTCCTATCCCTGACTGTTGCGACCAGAGCCCCTCTTCAACTCAGGTGTTTAATAAAGGCCCATACCCACCTGGATTCTCTGATGTCTAACTATAGTTGAGCTCACGGTGAAGTCCAATATTCTGTGTGGCAGAAAGTGCTCTAATTTTCAGCATTGTAGTGCACCTTAAACCCAAAAATGAATTCTCATCAATGCATGCTTATTAAGCCATGTTATTCAAGCCATCTTCTGCCTTCACAGTTAATGTAATACAGGATATTTTCCAGGCAAAACTTAAATCCACAACACTGTGTAGATAGAGCACTCAATTAGCTCTGTCTCTTAAAACTCATTTTCCTCCTCCTCTTCTATTCATGTTTCTGACACACGGGCCGGAATAATTTTTAGAACTCCAATTTTGCAGCCCACTCACTGCTGTTGCACCTCCCACTACTTTCTCAACAGGCTCTTCTTAGTGAAAAAGTGAAATCAAAAGATCACTTTTCAAAAGGAAAAACATCTGGCAACTGCAATTCCAAGACAATGTCTTGACTACAGACAATTCTCAACCTAAGCCTTGTACTCAAAAGTGCACTGATGAATTTTGTAAGCATATCTCTTTTTATCCTCTCCTTGTAGAAAGCAAAGCCTACCTACTGAAAATTTCACACAAATTCTAGACTACTTCAAATTAAGCAAATGCTGGATAACCTGTGAGCATTCTTAATCATATTTGAAATCTATTGAATCAAACACTCTACTGTGTTTGTGTTTACGCTCCTCCAACTGGTGCTACATCCTTTGGATCCACAGACATCCAATATTACTGGTCCCAGGATTCTCAGGTGCCTTTTGGACTGGATCTGTTCATATGGCTGTTGCTGTTTGGCATCTGTTGCCAAGCAGCATGGAAATACTTCTGTCCCCATAGTACTAACCAAAGGAATCTTCCTCTTCAGCTGAGATCTCAGCTCAGTAAATCATACCCTTATGCTCAGGGGCTGTGATAAACACAGCTCTAGAAGGTTGAAAGTCCTCAAATTTTCTTCTGAGATTTAGGAATCTGCAATTGCCACACCAGCAAAACTATCTGGCTGTTCTGTTGATTTACTAAACAAGAAATCTTTTACTACTAGATTATGTAAATTATGTAAGCTTCCTATGAAGCATGTAGGCATGATTAGCATAACCTATCCTTTTTCCCCCCCAGTCTCTCATATAAAATAATCAAGAATTGAAATTCTCAATCAATAACTTCAATCCTCTGCAATTACATGTCATACTTAAGTACTTAGTTACAGGATTCATGTTATTTTTCTAATTATGGAAAACAGTTGCTCTAAAACACATGAAGGATGCCATACTGCTCCTGCTCTGTCCAGACAGGCTTAGCTTTAGAAGACCAGCTACACTACATCTTGTCTTTAGGAGATCATGTGGCCATTTAATGCACATTTATAAAGCTGCAGATGAGAGGATCATATATTATTGCACTCAGAATTACATGATCACAGGTAACTCCTCTCAGAGTAGTCAGCAGCGCTCAGCACATGCCTGTCTAACTCCAGCAGAGTCTGACAGTGATTTAAGCAAAAGCAGAGCTGTTCCCTCACTCAGAGCACGATTTGCAACGCAGCTCATCCCACATAATCACAGCTGAGCACAAAGCCTAGGTGCTTTGCACTTAATCAGCCAGTGGTGGCAGAACTAATGCTGCCGTGGTCAGCTGCTGAACACTGTGTCTCCACCTTCCCACCAAAGATTAATGCCTGCATGTGATGCCAGGAAGAGAAACACTGCCCTACCTGTGCACACCCCATTACAAGATCCAACCAATATTGTACTTACAGGAAGAACATTTCTGAAAGGCTCAAAATTTGGCCTAACATAAAAGCTGATGTCAATACTCAAAGGTAGTTTTCTTTTACAGAAAACCATTCCTCTGCCAAACCTCCAGCTTTCTATTTCAAATATTTTGAGAACTAAAGCTTTCCAAAGGAACACTGATTTGTTTTTTAGTGTTTTTGTTAGGATTCTGAAGCACTTTCAGATTTTCTCCCCACACATTCTTATTTAGGCATTCCACGACAATTTCAACCTCTTGCAGAATCAATCTGGAAATCTTCACACAGAATGGTTAAAATTGGAGAAAGTTACAAGCAGCTGGGAAGTAGAGCTTTGAAAGGAAACACCTACAAATCCTAAACCTTAGCTGTCAACAGTACTTCAAAGCACTGTAATGCCTATAGCATCTTCAGATTATCTCAGCTCACAATAATCTTCTGAAAAGCATTTTTAACAAGAACCAGTTCGTTGCCTTGGAATCACAGCTAAGGGAGAGCGGGTCCTTCAGGCAGCCAACACCACAACCAATTAGCACCCAGGAGTTTGCGTGAATGCTCTGAAGACCGCACACCTGCATCAGTCAGGGCTTGTCATGCTCTAGTAACAATTTATGGTCCTATGAAGCTGACAAACAACTCTGCTGACACGTTTCTCATTCACTACGGTGGGCACCTAGAGCAAGTATTTTGTCTGCACTACTGCTTTAACCAAATACTGGCTTTACTTTTTCTCACACTGTGTCAAATTCTAAGGGAGTTGGACTAACTCCAGATTGCAGCTAGTACAGATATCATGGTCATAATTTATTCTGAAGTCAGACTAATGACAAGTTATATGCAAACAGTAGTTCTCATGATAAAAGCTGTTCAGCAATTTCCCACTAGTAAAGTAAGAAATCAAAAAATTCTGTGGGATACAGGAAGCAAAGTGGGTGAGTATAATCATATTCCCAAACTCTGCCAATCCTAACAGACTTTTACAGGTTCACTTTATGAAGATTTGTTCTACAATTTACAGATTGTTTCTCTCCCAAAGCATAGGACTTTTGTAACCAGATTTGCACAACTGAACTATGTTATTTCCTTGAGATGCAAATGTCTCTGCTGGATGAAGACAGTGACTGAGAGATTCCAATCCCAGACATAGTCTGAATAAGATTGCTTAGTTCCAGCTACTCAGCTGCCCCCTGCATTAGTGCATTTGATGTTCGGCACCTTTTCAAAAAGGAGGCGATTTTTCCCACTTTTGTAAAATGGGAATAATCATCACCATCACTCCTTTCATGGAAGGATACCAAGATTTAATAGCTAAAATATTTGTACTATTTAGGCATCATAAATCCCCATTCATTTTGACAAAAACAAAGCAGAGGCAGGTTAGTCAGTTCATCCTGATTTCCTGCTTCCACAGACCCTTCACTGGAGCACAGGAACCCGGCACCTGTAGAAGAAGTCAGAAAGTGAAAATGCTGCCCACCCCACTGCCTCTGCAGCTGCCTCCTGGAAACACTGCTAGTCCAGAATGTCAGTAGCTGCAAGGATTGGATCCAGACCACAGTTCCTCTACTCCAGCCCAGTGATCTGGGAGTCTTCAAACTTAAAAGACGACAGTTCAAAGAGTGTATTGTAAAAGAGATCGTGGGACAGGGTGAGGACAGCATTGCTCCTATGTAACTAGAAAACACAGAGCATGATACAGTCCCTACAGTAGGAGAAAGAAAACAAGGAAAGGCTAAAAATAGGAGGAGTACTAAATTTAGTGAGGGATCACACTTAAATGTGCAGTATGTGGAAGACCAGGTAGGTACACAGGCTCAAGCATGCCTACCCACCTCTCTCCACTTCCCACGCATAGCCCTCTCTTATATGTGGCTCTCCTTCCAAGTGTGTTGGAGTATTCTGCAGAAAAAGTGTGATTTTTAAAAAAACATAATTAAGGTAGTTACAATCACTGAAGGATCCCATACAAACAAAGATCATGCAACAGGCTCTCAGGAACACATCTCGCTAGAAAGCCACTTCTTTGCAAAGACATGAGCACCCTCTGGTGCCCAGGGACAGGCTGAGCACCTTATTTAAACCTCAAGAATTCACTTCTGAAATTATCAGTTAGAAGCCATTTCTCTTCCTAGTACACCTAGAGCTTCAAAACTAGTCACCTCGTAAGAGGAGGTAGAAATTACTAAATGATAAAGATCACAACAGCCAGAGTGATGAAGTCCTTTCACACAGGAAAACTGAGACACATGAGCACTCCTCAATGCCTGGCCCTCCTCAAGGCCCACCCTCCCAATGCCAATCTCAGAGCTTTCCAAAAATCTCAATGCCACAGTTTTTAAGTGAGTATCAGAACTGCCCACTCCAGGAAAACTCATAAAGGCACCTCACAGAGTTTATTTCATAACTCTAATAGGCACAGAATGTGAGGGAAAAAAAACAAACAACAAGTTCTATCTCTTGTATGCACTCATCTGACCTGAGATATGCTCATTATAGATGAAAATACTTGCTAAGCTGACATTCTTAGTATTAAACTGTGACAGCATGTTCCAAGGCCCTGCCACACATAATTTACTCCCTTTATCAAACCTTATGCTGCCATTTCTTTCCATTTTGCTGACTGGGAGAGAACTATGGGGTTCCACCCACACAACACTACTGAGTGATCTCCGTGTGTGGCTTGAGCACCAGGGCCTCTGGTTTCCATCTGAATAAGGACACAGGGGAACACAAAATAGTTTGGATGCATTCGGCCAAGCACACTGCTTACTGTCAGGAAATAGTACTTTCGGTGATTATTCCTGACAGCTACAATTATAGTTAAAAGTCAGTGTTTATGGAAAAGCCCTCTTCAGACTTAGAGCAATAGATGCTCCATACAACCATTGTTGCTTACCAGCCAGTTCATGATTAATAAAGAGTATCCCACCCAGATATACTAGACCACCATAGGATTCTAGAAACTGACACTAAAATGGGCAACTGAACAGCCAAAACCACTTTTTGGAGGGTCACTGCTCCTCTTGCTTAAAGGAAACAGACCCTATCAAACAGAAGAACCTAAAAGGACCAGTTTTTAGTGCTTAGCCACTGGCTATCAAAGCAGTCAGGGTCTGGAGAACAGGACACATGAGAGGAGGCTGGGAGAACAGCCTACTCAGACTAGAGAAGGCTGAGGGTGACCTTACTGCTGTCTGCAACTGCTTAAGTGAAATATACCAAAAAGATGGATCTAGACTTTTCCTGAAGATGCACAGTGAGAGCAAAAAAAAAGCAAAGGACACACGTGGAAACATAGAACATTCTAGTCACATACTAGAAAAACAAAGAATTGACCAAGAAGGTCAAGCACTGGCACAGGATGCCCAGAAGGAGTGTGCAATCTCCATCTTGGGAGATGTTCAGGACTTGCCACAACACAGCCTGGAACAGCCTGGTCTGGTTAGACCTGTTTTGAGCAGGTTCAAGGTCCCTTCCAACCTAAATGATGATTCTGTGGTTCTAATTATAGCTTGGTGTCTCTTTGCCCAAAGGTAATGGTCATCCTTCCAAGCTGCTCCAGATCTGACACAGACCAGCTGGGTTCCTGTATTAAGAACAATTTAGATGTACTTTCAAAAAGTGCTGAGCTCTTGACAGTTAACTGTAAATTTTACCCACATCAAATCTGGCTGGAACATCTCCCTAAATAACTACTGCCTCTGTCATCAAATTCTATTATTTTTTACAGCTTACTGAAAGTTTGTAACTTTTCTTTATTCCTGGCACTGGTTCACTGAGTAATTCCTGAACTTCTAGAGTTTCTGCCAAAATATATATTTAAAAAACCCAACATACCATTATGACAGACATGTCAGTTATTAAGATCAGTACCCACAACCCGAAGGATCTGGACAGACAACTCTGGGTGACAAAGGCAGATCAGTATCAAACTTATCATCAGACATTGTTAGGTAACTTGACTATCACAATGTCACCTGTTTGAGCCACCCCATCAGAAGAGCCATCAATTCATCTAAAATTACATTTGGAGAGATGGCAATTTCTGCAAGCAAAGCCAAGACTTGGCTACAGCAAGAGGTAATTTATCCCATGGATTCTAAACCTGTCAACTTTGTATTTGTAGGGTGGTATTTTATAAAGCACATGGTGTCATAAAAATCAAACCCAAAATGAGCTCCTGGAACAAAGGAAAGTTATGGGGGTTTTCAAACAGTTTTCACTTGCCTGACAGAGTGCCAAAGAATCTGTTATTTTTTCATCTACATCTTATGCAATGCACACAGCCTACCTGCTGAAGAAGCAAATTTCCACTGTTTGGACTCACCAGTTCAAGACAAAACCATGACACACTCCTGATGCTCACAGGAAGACTCACCATGCAATAAGTAGTTAGATAGCATTTTGCTTACTTTCTCCTCACACTGCATACAAATTTTTTTCCCGTGTGATGAAATGCTGCAAATGAGAGTTGGCCATTAAGTACAGAGAATTGTCTTTGTGGCTGGCTCTGTCTTGCAAGCTTTCAATTGACAGGACCAGGACACTGTGCAGCTGAGGAAAATTCAATGTAATCACCAGCTGTCACTCTAGTGAAACCGAGTCCTGTTTGAAGACCAAAGAAGAAAAATTTCGTAAGCATTTGGAAAGTGTCTTTTGCAGAGATACTGCATGTTTTCCTGGAAGAGTTTAAAATGCCTTTTTTTTTTTTTTTAATGGTAGCTGTTTTGCAATAGGAAGTAAGCAATTTGAAAGTTATGAAAAGTAATTTTATAAACGTGCACTTGTTCAGGAAAGTCTATTAGCAGGAAAGAGTTAGTCTGTTTATATGATCAGTTCTGAATGACAGATCTTCATCAAAATTATTCCATTTTACCACATGATTCAATATGGTTGAGACCACCAGGTCCCAAGAGAAACTCCTGTAAACCAACACAGCCCGAGGAGCTGTTCTGCCTTTATAAAGTCTTCAGCTGAAAACCTGAACGCGCCATGAAAACCCAGGCCTCACTATTGTTAAATTATAGAAATTCCTGATTCATTTCCTAAGACCAATTTCTAAAAAAGGAAATATTTTCCACTGATGAATCAAAGCACTTAAAATTTCTCATTTTTCTTCCCTATCTTGTCTAAAGGGTGATGATTTCCATGTTGATATTCTCCAAGCGGTGGGTTTTACTAATGAACTGATGATAACAACAATTACAGCAAACATGTAACCACAATTTGTCAAATTTTCTGTTGAAGTGAGCTGAACTGCTCATCCCTTCATATATGTAAGATTTTGGTCAAAATTACAAGACTGCAAGCTCTGGCAACCAGGAGAGCAAATTTCATATATATTTTCCCCTAACTCTGCAAAAAGAACTTAAATTTCACTAACCTGTCCTTCTACATCCACAAGGTCAAAACCAGAAATTAGACCTGGCTTTTATGTGCCTTGATATCTTTACGCACAAGAAGGAAATAATTTGTTTGTCCTGTTGTTCAAAGAGTCTTTGTAATGTAGAATGCAGCTGTCAGGCTGCAGGAGTAACAATAACTGTTTCAAAGGGTGGAAGAAAAGGAAATCCTCTAAACTGCACTTTGGTGCAGAGTTTTCACTGCAATCAGGCTCCATATCTGCGGTGAACAGAGCCCATTGTTCCCTGGAAAATGCTGCACTTCCGTATCTGAAACACTTTCAAGTGTGAAAGTGCACCAAACTCATGAATCAAAAGAAACTGACGTTGTCAAGATCATGGACAAATACATCTCTGTATGTGATTACATGAAAGGCACCATTACAGAATAACAGAGCATTCCAGCAGCCAAGAGGGAGAGCACATCTTGGGTGGAGAGAAGCAGGTTTCCCTCTGGGAATTTACTGCTCCTCATCCACAGCTGCCAGGTCACACAATTAGAAACCAGATACCAGAAAGCACCAGGACTGATCTGAAACGCTGCCATTTGATGACAAGGAAAGCTGCTCTCCACTGATTAGCAGGATGTAAAGCCAAAGTGCTGTCTGACAAATAACTGCAGGATATTTCAGAACATTTGTCCCTTTACCTCAGCTTCTGCCACCACCACAATATGCGTGCCCAGTTTTACAACGCACACAACCACTTCCAGAGCACTGCTTGCACATGAGTGGAGTACAGGGTGTGACACAAATGCATTCCAAACTGATTCCCCTAAAAGTTACTACCTTTTTCTTTCTGTGGCCATGATATGATTTGTAACGGGTTTTTTTCTGAGTAGGTATACATGTTAAAACTTACTGAAGTTGCATAATTAAGTGAAAGCAACATAGTACTAAAGGTCGGTCAAGCTTTCTAAACCACAGTTCATTATTTTCAGAAGCTAATTAAAATGCTGAGGCTAAATGCCAGCCTGCAGATCAGTATCAGAATCCACCAGAAGGCATCTCTTACATTCTGATTTTGCTCCTGAGAAAAGATGTTCTGAACAGGTTTAAGATGGGTCAGGTACATAAAGTCATGTCATCCAACAGACACATAACTCAGCCTGTTCCCAGGATCCTGTGTCTATATGTAACTGAGCAGCACTCATTCCCAAACACCTGTTCTCCCATCACCTTCCAGCTCCCAAATTATTCTTAATGCATTTTAGGAAACTGTCAGGATGAAGGGTACATGACTGGAAAAATTAGTGGGTTTTTAAGTATAAAAGAAACAAGCAGGACTCTGTAACACTTGAAAGACCAGAGAAGAAAGGTCTCAGGGCACAGGAGAAGGGCAAGAGAGGCAGTGTTTGGGAAGATAATGGAACGAGTTATTAAGCAGCTGGTTATTCAACATCTAAGACAACAACAACATAATAAAAATTTGTCAAGAACAAATCTTTTATTGACATTGTGAGCAAGGGAGAAGCCACAGTTGGGACAAACAGGGAACTGATAAGGCTTTCAATCAGACACCTGAGAATCTGACAAGCTGAGCAAGGCATTATGGCCTAAACTAAAGAGCAGTTACATCTGCCATATGAAGATGTAATTAGGAACACTTCCCTCGCCAACTGGGAGTCAGATAGCGTTCCACAATCTGCCATGCACCTGCCTTATTTTGGATTTTTCTTACTACACTGAAAATGAAACTGAGAAAGCACACTTTCAGAATCTGGGAGAACAACTATGGTGTGGGAAAGATTGTAAGCATCTTAGAAGCAAAACTCAGAATGATAATCTGAAAATTCGTTAGAAACAAATGCAAAGTATTACAATAAAAATTCAACAGCAAGGGGAGAAATTGGCCAGACAACAACACCATAGAAATCTGAAGTTACAGTAGGTTGCAGTGAGAGTGAGAGTGCAAAGCAGTTCAGGGAAAAAAAATATGTTAACTTTGACAATATGAAGATCTAAGACACAAAAAACAAATATTTTGCTCTGTTCAGCAGCAGTGGAACACAATGCAGCTGGGAATAATCCTGCAAGTTAAAAAACACATTTAGAGAAAACTGCAGGCAGAGTAAAAAATGGCTAAATTTTAAAACCACAGTTACCAGCAGAAAAATATTAAGATAACAACATTTGTTTACTGAAGAAAAATGTGAAAGGAGGAAAGGGCAAAGTTAAAATCTTCAAGTACTTCTAAAAATAAAAGACAAAAATGGAATATCTCTAAGCCACAAAGAACAGAACAAACAATCACTGCTATAATTTCCAGCACAGAATATAATAGGAAAAAACTCAGTGACCTATAAAAATCATCACGCAATGAAATTATGTCAACAGATCATGTAGTTTCTATCACTGAAGACTTTTCAAAAGAAATTAAAAAAATATGCCATGAAACATTTTGTTTGAGTTTGCTGTAAGATTCCGCACTGCTTTAATGAAGTTAAGTTGGTGTCACCTCGGAAATAAAAGGATGTTACAAACATGTCAAACTCAGTGAAAATCAACTAAAACAAAGCAAATGCTTTACCTAAGGTACAACTCACAAAGCAGGACTTCTGCCAACGTGAATAAATTCAACGTGGGAATTGAAAATGACAGTTTTACCTGGATTAAACAGAACACTTGTAACTCCTGTATCTGAAAAGAAACAGTGGCATTGCTATTTAAGTGGCAAATGCTGACCTCGAGTTTATGTTCCAAAAGCAAGGTGCAAAATAAGCTGCTGAAGGGGTTGGGGAAAGTTTGAGGTGCTGCAGACAGGTGTGTAAGGGTGGACCCACCCACAGGTGCACCTGCCTGGCTACTACATATGTCTTGTATATGAGTTTGAGTACAAAATACAACTCAAAGCTGTTTATTTTTTAATCCGTTCTACAGCACTGGGGTTTGCACAGCACCTTGGGCAAAGGGGACTCAGTTAAGCATCATTATAATCACAGAATATGCTGTGATGGAAGGGAACTACAAGGACTGCTGAGTGGAACTCCAGGCCCTGCGCATGGCAGCCTCAAGAGTCACACCCTGTGCCCAAGAGCACTGTCCAAACACTTCTCCAACTCTGCCAGGCTTGGTGCTGTGACCAATTCCTTGGGGAGCCTGTTCCAGTGCCCAATCACCCCCGAGATTAAAATGCAAACTTTTTTTTTTTATTATTATTACCCCTGCAATGACATCCTGTCGTCTGTCCCGCATTACTACACAGCAGATCCAGTCAAGAATAAAGACTGTGGCACCTGAAACGTATTCTCTCCTCCAAATGCACCACTGCCTTCCCTCCCGAGCTCCTGGCCCAGCCTATTCCCAGCTCAGGGCGGCTCCGGGATGGCGGCAACAGCTGGGTACCGACGAGCCCGAACGGCCCCCTCGAACCCCCCCGGCTGCGCCCCGCGGGCCCCTCAGCCAAGGGCCAGGCGGAGCCGGGCGCGTCTCTCCCGCCGCTCGGAGGGGCTTTGCCCCGCGGATCCGCCGCTGTCCCCGGCCCCGTGGCCCCGCTCACCATGGCGATGACGGCGATGAAGGCGATGAAGGCCGCGGTAGCGATGCCCGGCCCGCCCCTGCCCGGCAACCGAAGCGCCGCCCCCGCGCCGGGCCCGCTCTGGGCGGGAGCGGACGCGACACGCGGGGCGCCCCGCCCGCCGCCGGACGCGGAAGCCGCCGAGGCGACAGCCGGGGGGTGTGTGACATCGCTGCTCGGGCCGGTCTGTCGGGGCCGGGGCCGGGCGGGGCTGTGGGAGGCCCTGGACCCTGCAGGGCTCGGCGTCGTGAGAGGTGCGGTGGGTAATGATGCCAGCAGTGAGGGAGATGGAATAGGAGGGGGATGTGTTGGGAGGCTTACGGTGCTTCCGCACGGAACTGGCCGGGATTGTAGCGTGAAGGAGCAGGATCAGCGGCAGGTCGTGTCTGATGGAGCAGATAAGCCCAAATGCTCCTAATCAGTCTTTCGTTGAGTATTCTTGCCTCCTGAGCAGCTACGCTTTCATCCTCCTCGTTCTCATCAAGTAAATAGAGATCCTTAATCAAAAGGAACGAACAGCAGTGGTGATTAACACCTAATGCTATTAAGTAAGCGAACACACAAGTCCAGCTGTAGAAGCAACAGATGGTGAGACATCTCTGTAGTTTAAGAAAGCTCAAGGAGGAAAAGGTGTTTCTCTTGTCTTCTGTTCATCACAAAAGATAAACAAGAGAAACCTGCCTGACACAAACCAAATCTTTAGTCTAGAAACCCAGAGGCAGCAGTGCCCTCACTGCTGCAATTTTCTTTTTAGGGCAGAGAGCTGCTGCAATGGAAGTCAAAAAGCTTCAGTTTGTGATACAGGGAAAGAAAGCAAGGGCCCTGGGGATCTCCCTTGAGTAATGGGGAGAACTCAGGGGAACAAAAACAGCCAAACAAGACAGGAGTATCCTGATCTCTAAGGAACTTAGACCCTGGAAAAGAGGGAGTGTAATTGAGAGTGGATGGCCCTGTGGGTGAATGTGGCAGTGGTCAATACCTTTGGTGGATAAGGGAGAAAATGGCCACGATGGTGGTTTGGGTCAAACTGGGGGTCACCTTTTGTTGTTAGTTAAACTAACCATGTGCACCCACTCAGGGCACTGAAGCCTTCTTTGACTCAGAATTGGCCTTATCAAAAAGGTTGTTTCAGCAAGCAGGACTGAAGGAATTGTGCAGCTGTGCAGTTACCATTGTTTCCTCCTCACCTCTTCATCTGCTTGAAGCAGTGTAGGATTTCCTTTTCTTATGGTTCTGGGATTATTTTAGGTTATTTTGGCACGGTCATGCAGTTGTACTGTGGGAGTGTTACAGGCTTTTAAAGGGTAAGATGGAAAAAAGGGGGGAGGGAGACCAGAAAAAAAAAAAAAAATTGAGAAATGGAAACTAGAACAAGATGAGGAGCAATGCAAAGGAGTTGAATTGCAGCTCTTGGTGAAAAAAAGATCCAAGTGCCAGAAGACTCGCAATCTTCTCCTTTTAACTCTGTGGGTTTTGGTGTAGTTTTTATCATTTTGTGTTTCCCC
This sequence comes from Pyrgilauda ruficollis, assembly GCF_017590135.1. NCBI lineage: Eukaryota > Metazoa > Chordata > Aves > Passeriformes > Passeridae > Pyrgilauda > Pyrgilauda ruficollis. Next base: position 5,248,407 of record NW_024515875.1, read on the forward strand.
GTTTGTTTTGGTGTGGGTTTTTTCACTGTGCTACTGAACTGGAGTTTCAAGGTTTTACTAGAAAACAGGATCATCCAAGATTAAGTGCTGCGGTTACCTTGCTAAAGATTTTTTTTTTTTTTGCCCCCCTCCTTATTTCTTCCTCAGACTTGCCTAGTTAGGAAGAGCTGACTGCTAAAGAGAAAATGACATCTCTGGAAAAAGGTAGGTTGTTCATAAGACATCTAAACAGACTGGATTAAAAAGTACTATAACTGGAATTCTAAACACCAGAGTTACACTGTATACCAGGCTCCTTTCATTTAAACTTACTCCTTTTATGTAGCTATGAGGAAGTAATTCTGTGACTTCATTCTTGCAGTGAAAACCAGAGCTACCTGGATGGAACAGCAATTGAACGTAGCTTTTCTAATCCAGCTCAACATTGAAAAATAAGTTTGTCACTGGTACTGTGATCTGTCTGTACACTTGTCTGACAGCTTCCTCTGGTATTTAGAACCTGTTGGTACTGATTCAGCAAACTTGAAAGTAAGGCCAATACCAATATAATGGTATTATTACAGCATTTTTGAAATCCATTAATACACTGCACTGCACTACAATAATTATTTATTCATCTGAAAACAGTGGTCTTAAATTAATTTCAGTATATGTCAGGTATGTTTGGGACTATAGAGCAGAATGCAGCATTACTGGGAATGCTGGATTCTGTAGTTCAGAAATGGAGCCAACAACTGGGTTGTTGACCTTCACTTGGGCAACTAAAACATGTTAGTACTTAAAAGTCTAAATTTCAGAAAGTGTCAGTAGCTCTCTGGGTAATAGCTGTTTTTCATTTGCTTCTTGTTTTTTAAATGAAACTGCTCTGATTCTGCCAGCTCCCAAAACCTGATTTTGTTGTCAGCCTATGAGTAATGTTGTCAATATTTTTTTTTTCCAGGAAAGCTCTTTTTTGTGTCTGCATTTAATCTTGTATGACAGCAGGAGATTAAAATTAATGCAATTCAGATCAATGTTTGTGTCTTGTACTGCTGCTGTTAATGAGCAATGCACATCTGAATGAGGACTTACTTGATTAAGGGCTTACTGTGAGGGTGCTGAGACACTGGAACAGGTTCCCAGGGAAGTTGTGGATGCCCCATCCCTGGAAGTGTTCAAAAACAGGTTGGACAGGGCGCTGAGCAACCTGGTCTAGTGGAAGGTGTCCCTGCCCACAGCAAGGGTGTTGGAACAAGATGATCCTGAAGGTCCCTTCCATTCCAAACCATTCTATGATTTTCTGACTTGTGCTTGATAATCACTGCTGCAATGGACTATGTGACACATGCAGTGTACAGTTAAAATCTCTAACTCCAAAGTACAGAAATTAAGGGAAGACTTACAATGACACTATAACCAAGTGAAAGGTGGTAAACTTTTAATCCACAATTTCTAAATTTCAGTTGATGATGCCCCAGCACCCATTCGAGGACCTGGAGATGGCATGGAAACAGAGCAAACAGCTGGAGGAGTGGAAGTAATCACTGGAGCCAACACTGCAAGCCATCACATCCACCACAGCCCCCATAAAAAGACAGCTTCTTCAATGAGTCCTGGAGTTCTGCAGCTGGGGAAAGTACATGCAGATAAATCAGTGGAGATTGAAGCTATTCGAATATTAGTCCCCAAAGCAGCCATCACCCATGTCGTTCCAACTAAAAATGCTAAGGTAGCTAAATCTGTGGGACATAAAGGAGACACGTTCCATCAGTCAGATGGAGCCACAGACCCCAAGAAAGAACAGATAGAGCTGAAAAATGCAATTGAAAAGCTAAAGAATTCAGAAAAGCGGTTGTTACAGGATAAAGAAGGTCTCTCTAATCAGCTGCGTATACAGACAGAGGTAAGAAGTTAAAGATGTTTTCTCTCCCACAGCTGAACTGTTTTGGTTTGTAGAAGCAGTTTGTGAATGTGACCAAAGAGAACTGCTATGACACTCTAGCCTTGAAACAATCAGTTCCCTTTTGAACTCACCAGCTATGATATAGAGTAGGAGTGCATAAAAGTATTCCAGTGCTGCTTCTCTGACAACAGATGAAAGAGTCAAACACTTAGCTGGGAGAAACACACTAGATAGCTGCAGGGAAATGAATCTTTCATGAGGAAGACTTTGCTCCTTAATCACTAAGTGAAAGATGTTATGCCCTAGAAAGGTTCACTATAACTTCCTATTTCATACACCTGTGGATGTCTTGTCTAATCCTTTGTTATCTTACTGTTTCAGGAGTTGAATATTACTGAAACTTTGTTTCCTGCAGTAGGCTTTCATTCTTCCTCTTTGACTGTTAGAATTTAAACAAGAATGTGTTGGACATGCATTAGGCTCATGTGTTTGTGCTTGCCTAGATAGGTCCCATTCTGGAATGAGAAAGACAATTCACTGTTAGCAATTTGCAGTAAGTTGCACTGCATTCTTAGGAGTGTTTATTCTCTATTGATAGTTACAAGGGAGTCTGGTCTAATTCTAGGTCAATCGGGAGTTGAAGAAATTACTTGTTGCTTCTGTTGGGGATGATCTGCAGTATCACTTTGAACGGATGGCTCGTGAAAAGAATCAGCTCATCCTAGAAAACGAAGTCCTGGGCCGGAATATGGCTCAGCTGTCGGAACAGTTGGAGCGCATGTCTATACAATGTGATGTGTGGAGAAGCAAGTTTCTAGCAAGCAGGTATTCCCTCTCATGGAGCTGTCCTAACAGCATTCTCCTTCAGTCTTTCGTCACATACACTCATTGCAGTGTGCTTACATATGCAGAGGACAGCCACAATAGCCATACTGATACCTGCTCTTAAATCTGAGAATACAGGAAAGGTATAAAGAAAGTAAGCTCCTTGTAAATCTGAATAGTCCAGCTTTTCAGAAGGAATACAGTGAATCTTAACCCTCCTAAAATCTCAACTACAGCTCTGTCAAGAAAGCAAGAGAAGCTCTTAATTTTGATAAAATCACATGCAGTTTAGGGTATAGAAATGTCTTCTAGGTCAGCTGACTTACAGGTAGTTAGTTGATTTTCATCCCCAACCCCCTTCCAGTATGATACAGTCATAAATTGGAGAAGAAGCTGATGTGTTTAGGAGCTCTGCTTATAGTGAGTCAGGGATCTACTACAGAAGAAAGAGATGGGGGAACGCTTTATCAAACACTGGTTGTGTTACTGCTCGGAACCTTACTGTTACTTCTTTGACCATAAAAGCAGGTCTGAAAGTCAAAATCTCGTTTGACAATGACTTTAAACTTGCTTAGTTGTCTTACCAGAACTGTAAATAATGTTCTAGGATTTTTAATTTTCTATTATACTTGGACATAACTGACTGAATTATGATGCTTAATGCATATTACAAAATAGCTTACTGCTTGAAGGAAATGGCAATAGAATACAGTCTCCTCCCTTTAATTTGCTGGAGAAGTTTCAGCATATGGGGTGAACTTGTGTAACATACAGGGTGTAATGGTACTTGTAAGTCCTAGCTGAGCAAGAGTTACTAGGCAAACTTGGGGTTTTTTTTAACATTATGAGGAGTTCTGAAATCAGAACTGTGAGTCTCAGCAGTGTGGTTAAAGAAATACTCTTCAATATTGTAACATTCTGGTTCATTTTTATCTCATATTTCTAACTGGTGGTTGTTTAAATGTCATTCTGGTTTTGCATTTGGAATATCACAGGCGTTTGAAATGCCTGCTGGAGGAGTAGTGCCAAGCCTCATGGCATAGCAAAAAGTGACAGCAGCTGTCTCCTTTGTAGCTCTTAAACACTCCTATCTGGCATCTGGTGATTGCCCCTGAGTAGGCCAAAGAGGTAAATGAATGCAGTCTATAGCCATAACTTTCATTTTTAGAGAAGACTGAACAGATGTGATTGTAGCATATTGTGAGAGTTGTTAGTAAATGAAAAATGTATTTAGCTTTTTCTTTCACAGGATCCTTGTCAACCAAGTACCATTCCCAAGATGTTTTGAAATGTCTCTTACTAGATTTGTATTAAGTGACCTAAGATTGTTTAAGCTCTGTCAAAACATAATCTTGCACTGATGTTGGCTGTAGTTGAACAGTAATTATTCTTAATTAGGTTGTTATAGGCTCTGCATGGGGAGGGGATGGTGAACAGCAGCTTAATACTCAGGTTGAGCAGACAGATTATGGTTTGTAGTAGAAAAAAGTGACTTTCAAGCTATTCACTTGCACTGAGATACTGACTGGAGATTTCCTTGGCAGGGTGATGGCTGATGAGCTGACCAATACCAGAGCAATTCTTCAGCGCCAAACCAGGGATGCACAAAGTGCAATCCAGGACTTGCTGAATGAACGCGATCAGTTCCGTCAAGAGATGAGTGATACACACAAGTATGATTTTCTGATCCAGACTACCTCTGTGCAAACTCCCATTTTTGTCAGTTTATTTTAGGCTAGAGGAGAATCAAATAACTTTCCCCTCATCCAGTGATATTCAACAAAAATCAGTTATGCTGATGTATGGTATGGTCACTTTTCAGTCTTAGAGATGAAAAGAGCAAAAGTAATAGAATACTTGCTTCATTCCCTAGAGGTCTGAGGTCTTAAGGGTAATAAACTATGGAACTGACATCCCTCACATCCTCAGGCTTTCTTTCTTTAATCACTTACTGTCTTGACTTCAAGTCTTCTCTGTTTCCTTCCAAAATATCAAAGAAGAGATCCTTCTACCTACATGGACTTTACAGTGCTTATTCTGCCAGATGTCAAATAAGTGTTAATTAATGTCCTGTGTTGGTGAGGCCTTGCCTTGGAGAATAGCCCATTTGTCTCCTTGTTCTTAAACACTTTATTTTGTCCATTTCTTCGGTTTAAGATGTAGCTTATGTAGTAAGCCTTGGGAAAAGATGATTTCTCTGAAGTGTGCTGGGTGCTGATTATACAACAGAGGATACAAACCCCACGAACAGTGCTTCTTTTCTTTCTGCACAGGCTGCTGGAGGAGCTCATGGTCTCTCTTCAGTGGGGGAGACAACAGACATACTATCCTAGTGCCCAGCCTTACACTACAACAGAGCTAGCAGCTGTGAATTGTAAGCTAGCCAAAGCTGTAAGCTCACATCTTCTAGGAAATGTTTGCACTAACAGTCCAAAAAAGACTTCAACAGCTGTGGAGTTTTGCAATACCCCTGCTGAGAAAATGGCTGAAATGGTAAGAACTCTTGATGCATGTTAATCTTTATATTAAGGTTCTGGATAAACAGATATTTTCAAGTTGGAAAAAAAGATGAAAAATGGCTTTTGAGCAGAAATCCTTCCTAGCTCTTAGAGAAGGAAAAAGCACACTAAATTGTATAAAAGTATTTTCAGTGTCAATTTTTCCATCCTTAGATGCTGCATGTACTGGATCCAGCTGCACGTCCAGAGACATCAACAGAAGTTTCTTTTTCTGAGACTTCTCCATCTTCTTTCCTTTCTACAAAGAAAAGTATTGGAAGCTTTCACCCATATACAAGATATGAAGATGTCACCTTCAATTGTTGCAATCACTGTCAAGGAGAGCTGATAGCCCTTTAAAAGCCCAGCCAAGGCAGCTGCACATGCACTCTTTCTGAAGAATTACACTAGTTGATGTTCAGCAGGCTTCCCTTGTCCTTTTTCCATAATGAGTAGGTTTGGCATTGGAAATTGTGCAGTTTCTGCTTCCCTACCTCTTGAAGTTAGGGACTGACAGAGACTTTCCGTAGTCTCTGGGATACTTCTACTATTTCTCAACAGGGAAAGCTACTTATTTTCTTATAAAAAGGCAAGACAAAAAAACATTATGCTGGTCCAATTTATAGAGCATAGAGATGCTCTTGACTATTGATATTTATAGTCCTATTAGCAAATCTTAATGAATTTCCCTTTAGAGGGAGACAGAAGTGTAACCATACCAAAGCAAATGAAGTGCTGATCAGTTATGCCTAAATTTAAAAATAAAGTAATGATAAATGGTCAGTTACATGCCTTTTTTTTTTTTTTAATTTTAGCCAGGGTGATGAACTGCCCTGAAGTCTATGTTCTGCCTTTTAAATTTAGTCATAAAAAGGAGTATGTGCAATGATTCTTCATAGCTGTAAGTTCTGAAAGGAAGAGTATGTGCAATGTCAGCCCTCCTGTCAAGAAGGAGATAAAGCTTGAGTGAACTCTAGCTATAATACATAAGTAGTAACTGCTTTTAATAATGGCTTTTCCATTGTTTCAGCTTCTAGAGTGAAGCTGCTGCATAGCTGATCCTCAGCAAAGGCAGACTGACCTAGTTCCTTTAGTACATAGCATTGAATCCTGGCTTGGCATTAGGACTCAGTCCTTGCCCAAGGTCTTCCTGAGTATTATTGGGAAGGTGAAGATAAGCACTACATTTGCATTGGTACTGTTAAAAAAAAGTATTTTTTTACTTGTATGGTTTTATAATCTTGATGTAGATTTGAAGTTCTTGACATAGGTTTGAAGAGAACTTCTAGGAGACAATCTGCTAAATCCAAAGAAGCCTATTTAAATTTCTTAGTTTGACACCCAAATTTACCATATGAAGCTGTCTAGTTTAGGGAAAAGGTTTCTGAAATGGTTGCTTTTACCCAATTTTCCTTTGAATCTCATACCCATGATCAGAATATGTAAGCTGTGAGTTCTTGCTGTTGCTGGCTCTGATTTGGTTTAAATGGAGAAAGTTACAATAAACTTCCTTTGCTTGCTTTCCTGTAAAGGCTGGTCTCTCTGGAGCATTTGGGTCCAATCCGGCAAGCTTCGGACTGTAGCCCCTTGCAGCCTTACAAGGACCAAAGTAAAAGACTGGAGGCTCTCTTCTCTCAGGACCAAAAATCCCACAGCTTTGTTGTGGAATTAGTCCAGGGGATCCGAGATGGGAAAGAGGCAGTGTCCCAGGAGAGAAGGAGACCTGGGGGTCTCCTCCCAGGAGCTTTAAGCTCAGGGGAAGGGGGGCGCAGGAAGGGGGCTACAGCCAATGGGATCCAAGTGAGGAAGGGGCAAGGGGAGGAATAAACCTGGGACAAACCATTACCACTGGGGCTTTTGCGTGGAAGGGAAATGGAACAGACCATGTGACCAGTGCAAATTACCGAACACCCACTGCAAAAACAACAACTAAATAAAATATTTAGTGCAATATAACACTTTCAAGTTGCAATTTTGGATTTAATGAAGTCACATTTCTGACCCTGTTTTCTCTGTAGTATAAACGGAACTACATGACATTGAGCTGTAAAACCCTTCACTCTGCTGGTGTGAGGCAATGAACAGAGAAGCACCTCTTTTGTAGTTTTCTACAATTAGGGAGACGGGGTGTGTGTGCACCTTTGCAAACATTCCTCCTGGATTTGCTTGCTAGACACAGGAAGCTCTTCGTGCCTTTAGTGTCAGGGAAAGGTACTGGAAGGAGGAAGGCACCTGTTACTTACATGTCCCATTAGCATGTGAAATTTTCATTTTGTGTCCGTGCTTGCTCTCTATGCTGGCAAAAGCTGCAACAGAGCAGCCTCCAGTCCAACACCAGTGCTCTCAATGTGCCTGTAAGTAGCTCCAAAAATAACCGAAAAAAATGCTACCAGCAAATTTGCTTTGCATCTACTACACTCCTGTCTGCTGCACTACTCCCAGAAAACACTGTCAATGTTGAGAAATTTAAAAGCAATGCCAGGATCATGAAATCTGTTGGGGCATACAGCTGGACAGAATGCTCTTCTTCCTTCACTAACTTTATGATTTCATGAGTGACTTTGGCATGTTCTCTATCAAGAGTTCACAATTTAGCTGGGTAAGGTGGTGTCGTTTGGTAGATTTATTATAATAAACATTGACATTTATATAAGGAACCTAGCTTCCTTACTACTGGAAAAAGGTCATCATTTGCACAAGCTTTTAACTCCATGGAATAGAACACTACTGAATTTGACTCACAGAAGTAAGTTTCAAAACCTGTTGCACGATCACCTACACATTAGTATTCAAATCACCACTTTCCAGGAACCTAAAAGAACACAGTCCTAGAGCTGGTCAACGGATCAACAGGAAGTGATACAAGAAACATCATTTTCCAACAACATAACACCTTGCACAGTCTTAATCACTAGCAGCATCAAACAGCAATACTAATCCACCAAAAATTCAATGTTTTACACAGTAGCCTGCATCCAGGAATCCACGATGGAGCAGAATATAAAGTGCCTTTTAAAGAAGGGAATGTGTATTTGCCACCCTCATATATACATCTTGCACTCATTTAGATTTGGTTAAACCAAGGAGATCCCTGAGTTATGCATTAAAGCAGGCTTTTCAACTAAATTACAAATAAATAGATAGTAAAATCATTGTCACTGAAGGTAATTGTTAAACTTGCTTGAAAGCTTTAAAAACACCACAAAAAGTCAGTAGCTGTAAAGGACAAAAATTCAAGCCATAAAAATTAAGAAGATTGTCACCAAGAACTCCGTGGCTACATCAAATTTTCAACTGTAATGATCTGAGAAACAAAAGGATTTGGGCTTTGAATTAAATATAGTGGATATTCCGCATTTGTCTTGCTCTTCTGGCTTCTAATCTAAGCTGCCTGGCTCTCTCTTTAGCAGCTAGTTCTGCTGCTTCTTTTTCTTCTCTCTTCCTTCTCAGCCAGCTGTGGAGAGACAAAGAGGACCAGAAGTACCGGCAGTTGTAATTTCAAGTTTTACATTATCCATTCAAAGGAGATTTGTCCCCCCACTTAACTGGAGCCCACCACGTCTTGTAGGGTGAAGTTGGGTGTTGTGGCTAAGACAGTCTAAAAGCCAGCCACACCCAAACACAGGAAGCACTACTTTCCCACCCCAATCTTCCTGCTTCTGTACCCACCTTCACCTCCCCCCTTTTGTTAAACTGGATTACCTTTATGCTCTATTCATGGAATGAATCAACCCAAGGTTGCTCCAGAACAGGCAACAAGGAAAAGATCCCTTTTTTAGCAAAAGTAATTCACTCTTTTCAGCTCAGGTTCTGACAAATAATTTCACAGCAGTGAACAAACAACATCAAGGAACTGATGTATTTTTGTTAGGGTGTAAGTTTAAAAGGGCATATTCATGGAGAAAAAAGCCCCTCCAAAACAATGAGAACTTCAATATCAAAGATGTACCATAAGATAGGTACAATTTTGAGATGATAAACTACACAAGTTTCAAATGTGGTCCCTTAGGAATGACCCTACTCACTCTCTAAAAGCTCTGTCGCAATCCTCTGGGCTTGGAAAAAAGGCTACTTCCTCAGTTTGGCGTCTCAAGACTTCTATCCGTCTTTCTCTCACATACTGTTGGTGCTTTTTTTTAAGCCATAACTGGTAGGCTTCTTCTGGATCCCTGTGCACCTCCTAATTAATAAAAAAGACATGTATACACAAGGGTTATCGGTAAATAACCTTTATAATAATCACATTATAATAGGGTTTTTTTTTGTATTCTGCTGGCATCTCCCCTCCATGAAACATACTTTATAAACACACTAGAGCATATGCTAATCTGACATAGAATATATACGTGAGCAAGCATTCAAAGCACCATGTTTAAAAAAGTACTGGATTTAGCTTTTCAAGCCCATCGCTTTAAGGCAGAAAAACTTCAGAACAGCATCTGAATCTCCAGGTTTTGATCAGGTCATGTGCATTAACTGCTTACTAACAAGTTCTGATGGTAAGGAACATACTCCAAAGAATCTTCTGGCTGCTTGTTCACTCAGAGCTCAATCAAGGCTTTCTCCTGGTATATGGGAGCATCACTGTAACCCCTGTGATTTATAATTGAGTTCATGTGTGCTGCTTCTACATTGCAAGCCACTCTGCTAAGATAAATCATAAATCTGTAAGTCTACCTCTTCACTGAAAACAATGTAACAAGAATATATCCCACTGCTGTAAATTTTCATACATTTAGCTAAGAAGGCAGGTTTAGAATTTGGCTTTCCTATTTAACAAGAGCACTACAGATCCCAGTTCCACATTAGGGAGACCTTACTTTGATGCTCAGCTCTTCCATCTGTTTTGCACGACGAATTCGCTTTTCTTGTTGTACCTGTTCTTTCTTCTTTTGTAACCAAGCTTTAAAAACCATTTCATTCTGTCTTCTTCTCATTTCTTCTAGTTCCCTTTTCTTTTCTTCTTCCTTAAGTGGAAGGAAAACTGAATAAACTTAGTTTTTAAGAGAATTGTCTTAATCTGCAAAGACTGTTGCAGGCAATAAATAAGCCATTTGAATTGCACGAGAGGCACACTAAAATACAGATGAAACAAGAATACTCAAAGACTGCATCACAGCTGATACAACATTTAGGAAGAAATTGCTTGGAGTGCTTCTGTTTGTGATATATTCAGACACTTTTAGTCTAATCCTTTTTGTGATTACCTCTATTTCCATGACACCTCTCGACTCAGAGACATTCAAATATCATCAGGTGAAAACTCTTAAAATTAAGTCTGCCCCATATCTCTGGTTAGCTTAGAATCACTTTAAATGGATATATTTTAAAAATAAATGCAGCTCTCAGGCTTGATGGATCACTAAACCCTAATGGATATTTAACAACACATGGACTGCAGGCACCATCTTATAAAAAAGAACCTTTTTTGGACATGAAGTTGCAATGTATTTACTTAAGGAGTATTAATAGCTTCAGGCTTTTTTCAAGCGTACAAAATGAACTGATATTTACACAATTGAGAAAAGTTTCTTTTGCTTATTAATTACATTTTAGCTAATGGTAAGTATGTACAAGGAGGAGAAAAAGTTTCAATTAATGCTTCAGAAAGCTGATTAGGACACTTTTACCAGGATTTACTCTCTTTGACACAAAAGCTATAATCCCTACTCATTTCAATAATTCAAGAAATCTAATCTTGCAATTAGATGTTCCTCCCACCTACACACAACTTCCTTATATCCTCCAAACTTACCATTTCTAATTTACTGGAATGAAAGAAACTCCACCAAAATAAAGCAGAAAGATTCTAGTAATGTCAAGAAATGTTTAATGCCTGTGAAATCCATCACAGAATGGAATAATTCCATTCCAGAATGAAGAAATAAGGTAACACTTTTCCATAAGTCAGCCAACAAAGGAAGAAATTTAGCACACACTCTCCAGAATGAAGAAATAAGGTAACACATCCTTACTTTTCCATAAGTCAGCCAACAAAGGAAGAAATTTAGCACAAACTGTTAGGAAAATAACCTTCCTTCCGCTCACTACCCTACCTTTTACATTAAATACAGAGAGCATGATTTCAAGAGATCTAGTCTTATGTGCACAAAGAAAACACTTCAATCACTCATCAGATTTCATACTCCTCCTTACTAAGCTGAGCCTCAGCAACCTTTTCAAATAAAGCAGGCTAGAGCTGTTTCCACAGATAGAAAGTAACCTTGGAAGCTACTTAGCCAGCTTAATTAGTACATCATGGCACAGAAAAATGGCAGATGCTTCATGCTCCTTTTATAGAGCAACACACATATCAATTTACCTTTTTGCAATTGTATCATCATAATGCAAAAAGAAGAAAAAAAAAATCACCATTTTTGAACTCTCTGGTAAAGATTTCTGAAGTCCTCATTACAGCTGTCAGAGGCTGACTTTATTATATTTTTTTTCTGTGTTAGGAGTTGAGAAAGAATTAAAATGGTTCTTACAGTCACTCTGCTGTGTACATATTATATTATGACTGAACACTCTCCCATATGATAATTGCCCAATCCATACTTCTTGAGTACCCAAATGTGCCCCAGCCTTACTGTGGTTAATGTAAACTTCCTGCACTGCAGTATATAATATGTGCAGATGTGACACCATGTGCTACATTCCATAAACTGTGGGACTGTAAGAGAACCTAGGCAGAGAGAGAGTCATGAAGCAAAAACAGTAAGAAAACTATAACAGAAGAAGGCCCATTTATGAAGGATATATTAAATAAATACTTCATTTCTCCTCTGAGCAAGGCATGGTCATATGCCACTCTGGGAAAGGAGCTTTGAGAGAGTCTATACAAACCCCAGATAATTACTGTTATTATTATGATTGCTGTTGTTGTTATTATTACTATGATATTATTATTACTATGTTGTTATTACAACTATTATTGCTGCCTCTTTTATCAAGGAAGAATGGTGTAAATACCCTGATCCCATGGTCCTTGTGGAGCAGAGGAATAGGATGGTCACTGTAATTTACTTTTCTCTATGTATTTACCTCTCTCTTCAGTCTTTCTTTCCTTAGTTCTATCTGCCTCCTTAATTCTTTTTGTCTGGGAGTAAGACTGTAAGTGGAGCTTTTCACAGGTATGTTTGCAGACTCAGTCTTCTCTTTTTCCAGATCTTGTGCACCATTCAAAGCCGAATCTGGCTGCTGCTTAGAGTCAGATGGAGGCATTTCTTTCGCTTGAGAGGCAGTAGGCAAAGAACCGACGAATTCTGAAGTCTGTTGAGTTTCAATATCTGTAAAAGAAACACTTATTGGGGCCAAAATGCCCTGACTTTCAATATCACATAAACTTAAGAGTTCAAACTTTCCATCTTTTTTGACTAGAATTTTACCATTTGTCATCTCCTTACCTAAGCCAGCATGTTCTGAAAGTGGTTTGTTTTTCTGTCCCTTATCATCAGAAATATTCAGCTGAGACAACCCACCTGAAACGTCTCCTCTTGCAAGGTCAGTTTTACCAACTTCAGCATCTCTTGGAGGAGGAGCTTGAAGATTCACTTCATCCTCAAATTTTAATTTCCGTTCTCTGTTTGCATCCACAGGAGCCTGATTTTCCAGCTCTTTGTTGGCTTCTTCAATCTTTTCCAAGACATAACGCTTTATTTCTTCATCCTCTCCCTCATCCAGTTCCTGCTCATTTTCCAGCCTGGATTCCTGGATAGAGCTTTCTCTCTCAGCATCAGATTCGTGGTCCTCCTGTTCAATATCTGACCCGGATTGCAAATATTTTTCATTAGAGTATATCACTTTCACGTTTACATCTGTCTCTGAAAGCTGCTCTAGATTTTCTTTCATTTCTTCATTGTCTTCCTGAAAGTTGTCTGCAGCTTTAACAATTTTTGCTTCAACATCCTCTTCCTTTTTTTCAGGATTCTAAAAAAAATTAAAATAAACTAGTTTTTTCTCTCAACAAAGAACAGTTATCAAAGAAAGAGGAAAGAAACAATGAGAGAGAAGAGCAGTACAAACTACCTGCATTCTAAACCAGGTTGTCAAATAGTAACTAACAGCTTTTTTGGCACTAACAAGTCTCTTCATTTTCTTCATGTTTACATTCACACGAAGTTTAACTAACCAGTAAAGTGATTAGCGACAGAATAAAACCACAATGAGTGTTATACAAACACTTAAAGGAGTACAGAAGTACTTTTGAAAAAAAGTAACATTTTTAATGAACACTGAATATTCTGCTTTATGCACATTAGAACCAAAATAACCAGTTTGCTGAAATGTTTTTCACTGTAATTCCAAATAACCTTCTTTGTCAAAATTCAGTGAATGCATGTACACATTTCAGGCAATACTGAATTTGTGCCTATGATTCCAAATATTACTCAATTTTGTCTTCTAAATAACACAACCAGCATTTAATATAACAAATACCTCTTTTTCACCAAGTTTTTGTTTTTCTTCTTCATCAGTTAGGCATTCTGTGTCTTTTTCAAAATCATCCTCATATTCTGCATTTTCTGTTGAATCACCCACATCTGCTTGATCTTCCTGTTGATCAGGATCTCTTTGAGCTTCCTTTTCACTCATTTTGGTGATGTGTTAAGAGTAATACTGCAAAAAGGAGAGGGAATAAAACGTTTTCAAACTCTGGTGACAAACAAATACTGATATGTCTTGTGACACCCACATCAAACTTGTGAGTAATATTAATACAAGCATGTTAGACAGTGCCCAGCACCTCAGGACTAAGGATAACCAATGGCTCATAAACATGAATGGTTTTGGCCTTTCCAGCTCTGGCTACTGGGAGAAGGTTCGAGTTAAAGCAAATCAAGGTGATTTAATGTCTTTGACAGAGGTTAAACTCATGACCTCTTAACAGTTAGCCTTGTGCTTGGACAAAGAGACCACTATTTTATGTTAGCTTGAAGTGCTACAACCTTCTTGCTTGTATCTTACCTTGTTTGTATCTTCTCTTGTTTAAATGCTCTGTAGCTTTAAATACTCATTAACCTGTTAATCAGGCTCAATATAATCATGCTCATGACAAAACTGAAGATGAGCCACTATAACGACTGAATCCTTTAAAAAGTATTTGTACTGCATAGCACACAGGTGCCACCAGCTCCTGAAGGACTGCTTAAATTCCAGGGCCTGGTGCTCCAAACTGCCTGCTGCCCCTCAGCTCAGCTCACTCAGTACAAGGCATCAAACACACAAAAGTTGAAAGATGTGGACACACTCACGAGCCTAGAGACCTGATTCTGCTCTGTTTATAGCTTTAGCCCCTCATAATTCCTTCAATAATTTATTACTTTTTACAAAGGCAGCACAGAAGAAGAAAACATCAATTATTCAAAAGTTCCTGCTCTTTTTGTACTATCTGCTGTAGGTTGGAAGGTGCCACTTCTACATGCCTCTAGGAGGATTAATCAGTGTCATTTTCAATATACCAAAGATCGTGACTGTTGTGACAGAACAAGGAGTAATGGGTACAAATTGAAAGAGGGGAATTTTAGGTTAGATATTAGGATGAAATTCTTTGCTATTTCAGTGCTAAGGCGCTGGAACAGGTTTCCCAGGGAGATTGTGGCTGCCCCATTCCTGAAAGTCTTCAAGACCAGGTTGGATGGTGCTTTGAGCAACCTGGTCTAGTGGAAGGTGTCCCTGCCCATGGCAAGAAGGTCACAATTTAATGAGGTCCATTCCAACCCCTTAACATTCTATGATATGAAAAAGTGGCAAGACAATATGGGGTGTAAGAGAGAGCTCTGACTCTGCATGGTCCTAGAACAGCAAGACAGCTCTTGCTGTGTGACCATCCTGCCCTTCCAGACAAGAATCACAGAACCAGAGAATCAACAAGGGCTGCACCTGGACTTTCAAATCTGTCTACAAGTTTTGTAAAAACTCTTTCATGCAGCAGATGTTGCTTAAATTCTTCCAAGCTTTTGTTTTGAGTTCTGATGAGCATCTCTGAGTTCTCAGTTATTTATTCTCAGGAACACCAGCTCTGCTCCTCAGAACTCAATATTTCATGCTGGTAAAGAGTGATGTTCTTTTAAGCCTCAAAGCTTAGTCAAGATTTGTTTTAGAGTAGTAATAAATCTGGGCATTCTTTGCTGCAAAATTGTACAGAAACCTTTAAAAGCTCTTAATTTTCTCTGATCCATATGTTGTTCAAGAAAATCTGGCAGTTTTTTAACATCTTTATAGCTACCACTTGCCACTGGAATCACTCATTCACACTAGATTTCTCAGAATTTAAATTTTAAGAGCTCACTCAGACTTGGCTTTCCATAGTACATCTATTTCCATCATTTTTCCTGCACCACTTCATATGACATGTAATGATGTTTGCTGGGAAATGCCCCTTTCTTAACAAGTATCCTTGGTTTGGGTGATGACATACCTGGGATCTTAATGGAGATTATTTTGCTCTAGTGCATATTCAGCACAAAACAACTATTACTCTGTGATTTCATTATAATGATAAGCAGATGCAAAAGCTGCACAGATGAATTGTGCCTTTAAAAAAACATGTTCACATCAGTCTATGGCACTCAATACAAGCCCATTGAACATGCTGTTTAATTCATTTAGGTGAAGTGTAATAATGGGGAGCAGCATACAAATCAGCTTTTCCTGTTTTAAGATAAAGTAGCCATGGCTGAAGAGAGAACTTCCAATTCAATGACTTGTTTCACAGAATCATAGAATGTTAAGGGGTTGGAATGGACCTTAACATCACCTAGTCCCACCTCCCCCTGCCATGGGCAGGAACACCTCCCACTAGACCAGGTTGCTCAAAGCCCCATCCAGCCCGGCCTTGAACACTTTCCAGGATGGGGCATCCACCATCTCCCTGGTCAATCTGTTCCAGTGTCTCAACACCCTCACAGTAAAGAATTTCTTCCTTGTATCTAACCTAAACTTCCCCTCTTTCAAGTCTCCACTCATTTCCCCTTGTCCTGCCACTGCAGTTCCTGACAAGGAGACCCTCTCCAGCTTCCCTATGGGTCCCTTCAGGTACTGGAAGGTTGTAATGAGGTTTCCACACAATCTCCTCTTCTCCAGGCTGAACAGCCCCAACCTTCCCAGCCTGTCTCCACAGGGAAGGTGCTCCTGTCCTCTTACCAACCTCGTGGCCTCCTCTGAACTTGCTCCAGCAGTTCCACGTCCTTCTTATGCCATGTCCTTCCTTGGGGGCACCAGAAAATCCTAAATCAGCCCCTATTCTATTGTGGATATTATGAAATAAAGTGATTGAACATTAAGAGGGACCGAAAGTATTCAGGAAATCTCAAATCTTCATTTACCCCTGCTTCTGTTCCACTTGGGGTGTGTCTGTGGGGGGTGTGCGCTGTGACCATTTGCTCAGTCACATCTCTACGCGGTTACACTCAGGCAGAGCCACAGCAAAAGGCGGGACAGAGCGACGGATTTCTGTCACTTTGTCCTTCTGCACTAAAACATACACACACACACACACAGACCCACGAACCCGAGCTCCACGAGAGGCGGTGGGGAACGTCCTCACCAGCATTCCCTGCTCCCCTGGGACACGCCAGGCGCCGCCGCTCCCTGCCGGGGACGAGGAGCTGCCGCCGCCGGGAGTTGCGGTTGCCGTGGCAGCGGCGGGGCCGCCCAGCGCCACGGCGGCTGCTGAGGGACAAACGCCGCCTCCCGCAGAGCCTGGCGCCCGCGAGCAGGCCGGGCCGCGCCGCTCCGTTGCCATGGTGACGGGCCTCCTCGCCGGGTCGCCGCCCTGCCTCCTTTTCCGTGTGGCGCAATTCCACCTACGGCTTGGAAATTCTGGAGAAGCAGAGCGCTGAGGGGAGCGGGGGCACACACACCCCACCAGGAGAGGGGCAGGAGTGCGGCAGGCGGCTCTCCCTGTCCAGCCGAAAGCCTTCTTTGGTGCTGTTAAATTATGCACTCCTCAGGGAGCAGCCTCGGTTTGCGTGTTGTATTATTCATCGTGCTCCGGCTGGCAATGAGCAATCGGATAAGCCCAAGAGTGTCAGTGTCAGAATGTGGGCTTTTGTTAGACACAGAATCATAGAACTGTTTGGGTTGGAACAGGATCTGGAAGCTCCAACCCCCTTGCCGTGGGCAGGGACACCTTCCACGGGACCAGGCTGCTCAGAGCCCCATCCAACCTGGCCTGGAACACCTCCAGGGCTGGGACATCCACAGCTCCTCTGGACAACCTGTTCCAGCGCCTCACCACTAATGAAGACAAGACTGAATCTCCAGAGGCACACCTCTCTGTGTTAACCACACACTGCTCCTTGAACTTGGAAATGAAAAAAAACAAACAAAACAAAACAAAAACCCCAAACAGGAATGCCCTGAATTAATTCCCATCTGGGAAAAAGAAAAAAAATAAAAGCCAAAAAACCCCACCCTGATTTACCTGCAGAGTCAGGAGGGCTGGCATAGGGAGAAGGATCAGACTCCTCAGTGGAGCTGGAGGGAGGTGGCAGGTTGCAGTCTCCTCTAGGGAGAACCTCTAGGGATTACCCCACTGGTAATGGATGCTGTGCCCCTGAGGCCAGCAGGTCCCCAAAGAGCTCTGTGACCACCAGACTCCCACAGAGCTCACTGCAAGGGCAAGCAGCTGTCAGCAGCCATTCAGGGTGATAAAGTTCACTCAGCATCACAAAATGCTTCCCAGCAGTGAATTTTGGGAGACGACCCTGCTCAGCTCTTCTACCAGCCAGGGCTGCAGTAGCATGGATCCCTCTGGGGCGAAAGAGGGAGAGAGCAAGGGAGGGAGTTCTCCTCATGGCAGCACTGACATGGTGCCCATCACACTGTCATGGCCCCAAGTTCTGGATACACTGGCCTGGCAAAGCGAAGGATGACTGCCTACAAGGCCATACACCTCAGAGGGCAGCACCTCCCCTGTATTAAAGGGTTAATGCTAATGAAAGAAAACACAGGCATGAAACAGCCACAAAGCCAGAGCTTTGGTAACTCTCAGAGTAACTCAAGTAGGGTCACCCTTTCACTCGAAGTCACATGGGACAGAAAAGCTGAACCCCTTCAAGGTGGGGTTCACGAGTTCTCTGAAGACATCTGTCATCATAGGCCACATGCCATAGGAGGAGGCTGGACTCCATGACCTCAGGGCTTCTGCTCATTTTACACCATACAGTGAAAAAGAAAACCAGGTTTTGACATTGATGGCCTGGCAGGTCTCCCTTACACTTACCAGAGATAATGCTCAGTTACCTGCTTGGCAATAGTTCCTGCTGTACCTGGCAAAATTTCAACCAGTGACCTCACCCAGGGCACGCAGTTATTCCACCCTTGAAGGCACTATGCTGAATTTCTGATTTTCCACATTTCATTTTGACAAGTTCATAGCAGTCTAAAATACAGAGAATTGGGTACAATACCAAGGCTTTCTGCTCTGCTTTTATTGTAAGACCATCCTTCATCTTAAAAGCCAGTGCTATCCTTTTAATTCACAAGAAATGCTTTATGTGACTAATTACAAATCAGCGTGATTAAGACAAGGATTAGACCCTATTGTTGGGATGTCAAGCTGTGATGTTTGAGAATAATAACGTAATGATTTAAGTCAGTCAAAATTGATCTATGCATTCATTAACCCATATGTCATTAAATGTTGGTTTTCAGATGTTCCCATGTGTGAGGAAGCTGCAGAGCATGGTTATGAAAAATGCAACAAAAACAGCAGTAAAGCAGTGCAGGGCTCCAAGGACAGACCCCGGCATGTTGGCTGCTGTTTTCCTTGTCACTAATGCATCAGACACTGTGTTCAGGGAACAGACTCATGGACAGTGAGTGAGTGTGTTTCACAAACAAAGGCTGCGTAACACTTCCAGAGCAACATTAAACAAGCACCTTAACACCTTTTTTATATAGTGTAGGAAACAGTTGATACTGTCAAAAGCCACTGGGAACAGCGTTCAGAGCATCCAGTCTCCTGCCCCTTCCATAGCCAAAGTCCCTCTTTCCTTCCCAGTACTTAGCTACAATCACACTGATAGAGAAGAAAACACAACGGCTTCCATACAGAGCCCTTCCCTTTCCCTGAGCACTGCCAGAGTACTCGGCTGTGTCACACATGCACAGAGCCACACCAGGGGTTGAGCACAACCCTGCCTTGCCCTGGCGGACTCTCAGAGCCACTGCTAGCCCAGGGGGACAGCAGTGGGTGCTGCTCCTGAAACAGCAGTCTCTGGCAGCTCCTACTATTCCTTGCTTTTTGGGCAGAACAAGCCCAGCACCCAGTCCCTCGCTGTAGCAGTAATCCCAGGAACTACACCTCATCCTACCAGCATCACAGCAAGCTCAGTGCAGGACAGAGATTCAGTTGAAACACTCACCTCCAGCAGCCCCCAGCATCAACTGGAACAAAGAAACAGCCCCAGCATCCCAGACAGACAGCCGTGTGTAGTGTTTATCTCATCTCCACCAAACGGCACTGCGTGCTCTATCTCCAGCGCAGAATTTCTGCTCCTTCACAGCAGCTGTGTGCCCCTTTCAGCTCTCAGCTGTCCAGGATGTGGCAGGATTTGATGGGAGGAGCAAGGACTGCCACAGTTCACGTGGACTTGCTTCAATTGCAAGAGAGAGCAGCCTTTCACCAGCACCAGATGAGAAACACTGGAACCCACCTTAAGGGTAATGCTTTACCTGTATGACCTACTACTTATATTCCTGACATATGCAGAGATTTTAATCCCTGACTGTCAAGAAACTCATCCCCCCACAGCTGACTCCTGTATTCACCCAGGGAAGGCAGATGAATGAAATTCAGAACAGACCTGACATGCAAACAGTCCTTCAGCAATAAAGCTCTGAAGGAAGCATGTGTAAGAAAGCCTGCCCTCCCCCTCTCCTCCCCAGAACACCCCTTTTCTTTTGTTTTTGGTGTTGTGCACAGGGCTTGTTGGGCTACTACCCACACAAACCACTGTGCCCTCCAACCTAGCCTGTACTATGAGGTACAATCCATATCTTCTAGAAACACAGCACAGGAGAGTCTTCCAAGGCAGGGTGTGCCAGCATCGGGGGCTTACAGCATTTCTCCTTTAAGGCATCAATTTTGTAATTAGGTCAATGTAAGTAGAAAGGTCCTCCTGCATGGCAACCCTACGCCTGCTTTCCCGTACTGTCACCCCTAGTTAGACAGGAGCACCCTCACCAGGGCTACCCTGCACTGGTGAGTGATGATCTCCCTCTGCTGACCAGTCTGCACTGGAATTAGAGCAGTGCTTCTGGACTGCTCAGCAGTTAAGAATCCCCAATACAAGACACTCACACAGAGTTATACAAACCTACACAAGCCAGCCAGCAACTATCAGCTTCTTGAAGCCTTGCTTCTTTTTGTTCTAAAAACATGTTTGGTTCTAAATTGTTTTTCTCTTTGTTACAAAGATGCTCAGAACAACCTGCAGCAGCAGTGCGATGGATCCGCAGGGAATCAAAATAGAGAAAAAACATTTTCCACACAGGATGGCTCAGAGTATTTTTATTTAACAAAAATAGCTGTTTCATTAGAAACCAACAACGTCCACATGGTTACAGATTTTCCTAGACATCACTGTTAACTCTGCATCCAGTTCCTATCAGGCTCTATAGTCACCTCATCACCACAGCAACAGCAGAGCTCAGAACCTGAATGACATCTAGGTGTGGCTTCCATACCTTGTGGGCCTGAAGACATAGACAACCCAACAAGCCTTTCTATTGTAGTTGCCACAGATTCATTACTTTGGTGCAAAAATCACTGATACTGCTCTAAGTCATTAGTTAATTTGTGACTTGCTTTTAAAATAACTGGGCTGTTCCCCATCAAAGATTTGATCTCTGTATGAAAAGTATGATTAAAATTGAGCTGCTCCTTTTGGTCACTTGACAGGAGTGCTGTGCACCCATTCCCCCTGCTTTGCTCCAACAGCCATCAGACCAAGGAACTCAAAAGACAGACCATCCCTGTCCCAGGACAGCTCATCAGCTAGCATTTCATGGCTTCAGATTTTATTTTTTTAAAAAACAAAAAACCACAGAGAAAGGAATATATACATGGGTGGCTTCAAGTTTCGATTTCAGGATAAGGCAGTTAAGTTTACACGTGTAAATGCCAGTGCAGCTGAGCCCCTCTTTAGGGGGCTGTTTCAAGAGGCAGCATGCAGAAAGAAAAGTTTCTGGGGAGTGGGCTCCCCTGAGCAGCTGGCCTGGAAGGGCTCCCTGGATCCCAGGCAGCAGATGCCAAACACATTAATCATGCACCTTGTGTAGTAAAGGCTGAGGCTCACAGAAAGTGATGGGAAATATCCCAGTCAGGAGGAAAACACCTTCCCAACCCCAATACTGTGAAATCTCCTTGGCACTAAAAGCAGGTGATGAAGCAAAGCTGCTTCTTCAGCTGAAAGAAGAAAGGAGCTCTAACGAACACACAGAGAAGGCACAGAGGGAAAGGCTGCATTGCACCTTCTCCCTTGCTAGCTCTCCTGTACACTTAAACTTACTACAACCTGCAGAGAAACAGGCACAGAACCTGCACAGAACCTTACACAACCTGCACAGAAAATAGGCATTTGTTGCTGTGCTGGTCATGCTGCCTGAGTATCCAGGTGCCCAATCCCAGGACAACTCTGTAAAACTCCTCCTCAGTGTTGAAGCAATTTGGAAAAATAAATTATTTTTAAAAACCGATATGAGTCAAGTCCCAGATTGTTTAAACTGGACAAAACTGGAGAAAACAAAAAAATTGCCCACTCTAAACATTCATTGTTCTGCTTATGTGAAGAGAAGAGGTAGAACTAGTGGACAGAGACCCACCAGAAGCATAAAGGCATTTTAAAATAACAGTGGAAAAATGACAAACCCATAAATCATCATTTTTCAAAGCCTCAGGCAGTCATTCTGCTAACTACCACAATTGAAGGTGTCAATTTAATCACCAGAGCCACAATTCTCTAAGGGCACAAAGAACAGCTTAAAATCCTGTGAGTTACCGTCCTTCTCAGTGCTATGCTAACACACACCACCCCTGAAACAGTCCAGCCCGTGGGTTGTGAGGCAATAACTCCTGTAATCATAGGAACCTGCAGCCCTAAGGGACAAAGGCCAAGTTATTCAAGGGTACCTTGGATTAGCATTTTGCCTATTTCAACTCCCTCTAAGTTTCCCCTCCAGTTACAGTCCTTCCTGGGCACAGGCCTTTGTGGAACAAGTAGTGCTGCTAACAGCCCATCCACCAGTGCTACAAATTGCCCCAGGACATAGTTTTGTTTTTGGGGAAGCACCATGATCAGCTAAAGTAAACCTCTGGCAGCAGGTATGACAGACAGGAACAGGAGAAACAGTACAAGCTCCTCAAGGAAGCATGTGCGTATTCAGAAACATAAGTGTACCAGTCCTCAAAACAGAGCATCCAGCATCACAGGGCAGCTTCACTGAGAGCCACACTGCGGAGCACAGTCCCCAGGCCACCTCCTATCCCAGGCCTGGGGCTCTCCACAGAGGTCTGTTAGTGTGCCCTCATTTCTGCCCTGTAGCAGCACCTCATGAGAGAGAGCAGCAGGTTACCAGACAATCACAAAACTGTCTGCAGATGGACAGTGTTAGACTAAAACCTCCCAAAGTTCTCATTCTTTGAGAGAACTTACTGTTCTTTGCTGCACATCCCATACATGCAACAGAAGAACAAAAGGCATTTTAGAAAGAAGATATTTGTTCTTACTTACGTAAGAGCTAATATATTTACCTTCTAAAATGTGCTACTAATATAGTATAAATATGGATCATATACCATTAAGGTGATTGCCTTGGGAAGAAAAGGCAGAGATTAAAAACAGACCTAAATCTTCATATGTAGTCACCAAGAGTCTTTGCTTAGTGCACTACTGGCTTTCAGGAGATCTGCTTTGCGCCTGTTCTTGTCTTCTGTAAGCTCCCACAATACTGCAGATGCAACTGACCAAGAACACCAGTGAGATGGCCGCAAAGTAAGAGGCATAAATCATGAACTGCAGAAAAGAGGAAAAGAAAATAAAAAGAAGTGGTTAAACCAAGCAGTTTCCAGATTTATAGGAATGTTAATAAAATAAATTAGTTCCCTTCCACTTCTAAAATGTCAGGATTCAGTGGTTATTTCTCTGCCAAATTCTTGACCCAGAAACAGGTAGCTGAGCAGCTTTACAGCTTGGTTTATCTTCCTCCTTTCCCCACCTCCCATCAATAAACGTAAAAGCATTTATCATACCTGGGTGAAGATATCCAAGCCAAGCCCACTGGCATCCACAACAATCACAGTGAGCAGAGTCTGAAGTGCTAAGGCAATGAAAGTATTGACCCCAAACACTAGGGCATACCGCTCCACACTGAGATTTGTAGCAATCTGGAACCTGGAAAGAAAGGGATGACCAGAAACATAAGGGAAAGAGCAGAGGAATGCATGAATGGCAGGAACATTTCTGGACAGAACAACTATGCAACTTGAGGAGTTACATTGACTGGTTTCATATTTTCCACAGCTAAATTACCTTGCACAGATAGTGTCCTTTTCTAAATAGGATCACGATGGACTAACTTGGAAGCTAGAAGACACCCACAGACACATGCAACCCCTTTTTTCAAAAGCAAAAAAACAACACAACCCACCACTAAGGGAACTCTGTGGGTTTCAGTGTCACTGAAGCAGCCCTGCTGCCTGATGTAAAGGGTCTTGTCACGTGAAAAGATGCAATGCACTCTGACCCCAGAGAGCAGCTGGCAATCTCAAAGCTTCAGTCTGTTGCTGTGTGGCCTGTAATTTTTTGCACCCTTCTAACCAGAACTCCCTTTGCTGTTGCCAGTTTGAGCATCACCCCTCTTCTTGTGCTTGAGCTGTCTTGGAGTTATTTTGTGCTTCAAAACCAGCTACATTTTCCTCCCCAAAGTGACAAATAACATTGAAGTAGTTTTCCTACAGGTTAGGGGAAGTTGATGCTTCAGTTCAGGCAAAGCATTGTCCTTTCCTCATCTGTTAACACTTCAGCCATGTTTATGAAAAACATCCCCCTAGCAATCAGCACTATCTAATATTTAGAAGTAGTCACTTCAGTGTCACAAGACTTTTAAGCTTGGGCACACTGCCAGCCAAATATATATCCATGCCTCAGTTTCCAACCTGAATCACAACACAAACCCTTGCAACAGACTCTTGTTACACAGGAAAGGCACTGCTTTCACACCAGCTGTAACCTTGAGAGCAGTTTACGTTACAGAGATACTCACGTTGCTATTGTGATTAGCATCATGTAGATGATTCTGAAGACGACATAGGATGCATAGCACACCCAGATGTTATGAACAGTGTCCATGACATACACAGCAGCAGCAATAAGAAAGGAGAACAGGGTAAGTGCCACTTCACCCCACACTGCCCAGGATGTTTTTATGTGACCCACAACAACGACTGCAACAGCTCCTGTGAGGGGAAGGAAAGCATAAATCTTAGTAATTACAGCTGGAGCAATTTGGAGATGGTGCATTGAGAGCTCTACAGCCCCTAACAGCCAAACATGAATGAAGTGGAGGGCACAAATGGGAACACCTCAGCAGCTCTCCTTCCTGACCCCTCCCTCACCTAGAATGCTGCTGTAAACTCCTGTTTACTTTTACAGAAACAGGAAAAAAAAATACATAGGTCAATGCTGACTGCCTCTAAAGTCTCCTCTCTTACTCCAGAAGGATGACAGCTCCAGGTCTCAGACCACTGCCACTCACTCCTCTGTGCATGACTGTGGCAGTGCTGTCAATAATTGGGCAATTTCTGTTGAGAAATGCAAACCCTGGTTCTCAAAAGCACTCATCTAATTATTTAGTGGTGCTTTAGCAGAGGGTAGGAGGGAGAAAGGCACTACTCACTTTAATGCACAGCTGTTAGAGCTCTCTCCTAGGAAGCAGAAAAACCTACATTTACTGTCATCTCCATACTGGGCTGTACGATCAAGTAAGATGAGGAGTCCAAATCCACATCTCCTGGAATGCAGCCTAATCACAGGTTATAATCATGAACTATTGATTGTGCAAGAACAATCCTTTACAACCCAGACAGGTTTGTAACTCTGGCTGGATTTTGTGAAGGAGGATGGGGATAAAAGACAAATCACAGGATGGGAAAGCATGTGGTATTTCATGCAATTCAATGAGCAGACAAGGTGTGTTTCATGCACTATCATAGTTGCAACTACTGAGTAGTCTAAATACATATTACATTAATAGAAAATTCCCATTCCAAGTAGGCCTTGTTCTGCAAATAAGCCAAATAGCAACCAACAGCATAATGGCTGTACACAGCAAACCAGACAAACTGCATACTGACAAAGGGAGGTTTACAGGACATCTCTGAAAAACAGGATTGTGTTCAGCAGTAGACCACTGCACAAAAGCGCTGCAGTGCACTGTCTAAGCTCTTTGTACCCCTTAGCTGACATGCTGTCTTAGAAAACCTTCAAGCACACCAAGACTCCTCATGCACCACCAGTTTGCCCAAGCCTTCAATCCTGTCAGACCTTACATCAGTCTTGCAGACTGGTGAAGAAGGGCACTATGCCAAGGGAAAGGATTTCTTTTCCCCCACTAAAATCTGACTAACGTCTTGTTCTTTGAAAGTCTGGCTCCTCCAGTAGGAAAACTCTGAAATGCAAAAAGAAGCTCAGTCTTAGAGCATTCTTCCTACTGTCTCAGCAATTCTGAAATTTGAGAACAGACATGAGGATCTCACGGCAATTCACGAAATGGTAATCTTCCTATGTGCCAATGTTGTATCAGCCTGACAGCCAATTCAGAAATTCAGTCTCTGTCCTTCAATGAGACACATTCAACTGATCAGTGTTTTCAAAACCCAACCTGATAAAGGATTGCCACACTCCAAAGAAGGCGCAGGGGTGCAACCTAATAGCCAGCTATCTCCCTAGAAGAAATACTAATTCTCTTTCCCAGGACAGGGAGCCGACAGCTACATGAGTCACCATGCCAACTTAAACCCTTCTGCAGGGCAGGGACGGCAATAGCATCTTATGCAAAGGTTGCCAAACGTTGCTCATAACTGAGCACAGAATGACTAAGAGCAATAAAAGTGGCAAATCAGATGTGGGGCACAGCAGGAGAGATTTCTGATACAGGGAGAAGAGCGAACAGTATGTTCTTCTGTATGTCTGATGCCTCACTGAACAAAGTTGAGTGCAATTCAGATTATCCACCTTCAAAAGGCAGGTTTGGTGCAAAGATGGGCACATTGTGTTCTTGCAGAATTAAGGAAGAGAACAAAGAGCTGAACTTTACCAAAGAACAGCTAGAAAAACCTGGCTTGTCTGTCCCAGAGCAAAGATTTTGTGTTAAAATACAACCTTGGCATGACATCAGAGATAAATAAAGAGCTCATTAATAAACTCAAACTGGAAATCAGAAGTTAGAGCATTTGCACTAGCGCCTAGGAAGTCAGGTCACTGCACGCTCATTCTTAATGGGTGCCCAGTCCTGTCACACACTTCAAGCTTTTAGTTGTGACTATTAATTCATTAAACTTTGCTTCTTTCAAGCAATTAATCGCTATCAGCTGGAAGGATTCTGTCTTTTGAGCAGTTCAGGCTACTTTGCCTGAAAACATCACCCAAAATGATTCAACAATTTATAAAAATACTTGAGGAAAAAAAAAATCAAAATGGGAAACTAAAAACTTCAGTCCTACAAGAGTTTAGGTCCATTGTTCACAGGCCTTTTTAAAAAGGACCTTGTTATCAAAGGTGTTCATTATAAGGTTTAAAGAATACCCTTCCCCCCTTTTTTAAAATGTTTTAAATTGTGCTGCTATTTTGCCACATTATGGGTCTTCTTTTCCTTGATATCAATTCTTCCTCTACTGGGACAAAGGTAGGATGGTAGAGGAAGCCAATCTAAACAAGAAGTAAGAGCCACAGGCTCATGCTAGAGTGGAGAAACAGTGTACGACAGCAAGCTACTTAAGGGCAGGTTTAGCACACCAAGGACTGAATAGACAAAGTCATCAAGTTGCCAACAGTTTCAGACCCAACTAGCAATGGGTTGTGCACCAACTTCTGGAACTATAAACCAGCCACAGCTTCCTACTGAACTTCAAGAAGGAGCTGAGCACACCCAAGGAAGCACTAATAATTTGTTTGTGTACCTTGGTTTCTTTTTCCCCCAAGTAGGTGATGTCCACAGCAGATGATGGAATATCAAAGAAAAGGGACATGCTGCAGCAACATCTAGAAAACTTCTGCAAGGCTATGTTAGTTATTTAAAAAAGGTATTGTCCTAGTTATGGCAATGAAACAGTTGTAAACAGCTTCATAAACAAATGCTTGTATTGACTGACCTACCTGTCCCTTTCAAGTCAACCAACTTCTTTCACCTTACTAGCTTCTGTTCCTAACAGTGCTGAAAAGACTAACCATGGCTCACTGCATGCTGGGTGCGTACAGGAAACCTTCATAGCCTCCTGGAGGAAAACCAAACGCACAGGACCCCATATCTGACTCCGAGTGGCTAAAACAAACATAACCCACTTGGCTGTCATGGTGACAGCCAAGAGCATACAGTCAACCACATGCCTGGAGCCTTGTGCCAAGTATTTCAGAATGAAGATTGCCTTGGGAGGCTCCTCTAAACACCTACTGGATTACAAGAATCAGGGCTGCTTCAACAACTAACTCACACTGAGCACCCTACCTGTGCGTGTCAGGGAAGACTCACCCAAATGCCAGGGTTTACCTCTCCTGCATGCTTGGTGAAATGCATGGCACTTCCAAATCATGTTCTAGTGACCTTGAAGGAAACAAGACATTTCTCACAGCAGAGCAAGAGCTAAGCTGGAAGCTTACCCAGGAGTGTTGAGGCTGCCTCCACAGCACCATTGTAGACGTCCGCGCTGTGAGAAGGCAGCACCATCTCCCACAGGCCCTGAGCGTAGTTGATGACCTGAAAGTAGCCACAGGTGGACAGTGCCCACCACACGGACCAGCAGAGCATGGTCCTAGAGGAGTAGCACTGCAGGAAGTCTTGCCAGAGGTCTTTAAGCACCTTTGCGATGTCTACTTTCTGCTTCTGCGTAGGTTGGAGAAGGAAGGGGAGAGAAACGTTAAGTCTTTGTTTATGAACACTTCACACTGCTTCACAAAATTGCCCCTTTCAGGTGGTCTTATCACTGGTGAGTGACAATACCATTCTTGGGACACAAACCCCCACAGAGTAATGAATAAAAAGCTTTCCCATCCCACAGTCTGTGCCAAACGGGGCCGTACTCTTATACGCAGAGGAAGGGTTCAGTCCCAAGCACCTCCCCATCTCTGGCTCTCCCCAGCAGACAGCAGGGACTGCCACATGTTATGTAAGCAACTGAAGGGTACCACAGAAGACAAACCAGAGAACAGGACACAATATCCACTTAGACAAGACAGGGTCAGAAGACAGTCTTTTACATCATAAAGGCAAAAAGTATCACTAACACCTTTAAGTCCTGATTCAAATTCAACCAAATTTTGTAGCACAGAAAACTATATCTGTCTCCAAATAAGTTGGTTTTCTTTAGAATAGGCATTGGAAGTTTATAAATACTCAAAGAAGCTATCTCATTACCACACACTCCACCCCTGTTAAAGCCCACCAGCGCTTCAAGAAGGTGAGAGATGTCACCTGGGAATCTAAAGGGAAACAGAAGCTACTTCCACCAAACACTGCTATTGCAAGTGGCAGGTCCTGCACATGCAAGTGCCCTGACATGGCAGGAGATAAAAAATGAAGCTTTCCACTCTGAATCTTTCTAGAAAGAGCATGCAAGGGGGCAGACCCTTAAAAATAATTGAAAATAGATCAATTCTAGCAACAGAGGATGACAGTAATCAAAATTGTTTTTTACATACAAACTGTTACAGTCCTGTTCTTTACCACTTTATGTCAACAGCAGCAGAGGAAAAGAGCATGTCTTTACTTTGTAGACAAAAGTTCTTGGTTACATTTGCCGCACACACGCATGTACAGACATAGTGTAGACTCTGCAGGGCAAGACCCTTCCAGTCTGAGTAGGAAGAGCAGTCACTTAATGTGAGACTGGGCAGGGCCCCAAGGCTCACCCAGCACCTCAGGCCCCTGTGAACTTGGATTCCCTGCAGGGAAACACACAGCATTGTCACAGGACTGAGCTATTGCACATTGTGCTGTCACATGCCCAGTTTCAGAGTGGTTTCCAGAAAGCAGCAGCAACTTTGAGCACTTGGCATTATGCCTTTTCCCTGGGGGAATCATGCAGTGTGTTCCTGAGAAAGACTATTTTTCATGAGCAATAAAACTAATTTCAAAAGGTTTCTACTAAAACCCCAAAAGACCACAGCTTGAAACCTGTCCTGAACTTCCTTTCTTCCACCCCTTCAGCTGCCACTGATTTCTAAGCATCTTTATTAAGCACCACAGAGTCCCACCGGTGCCTTGCCAATGGCATAACTCTTGCTCTGCACATGGATACCATTCCTCCAAAACACAACAGAACGACTTGGGAAGAAGTGAGCTTGTGGCAATGGGACTTTACACATAACTCCCACACAGACGGTTTCACACAAAGCACAAGTTAAGGCACAGGAAAACAACAAAAAGGGAATGGTCACACACAATGCAAAAACTGATTTGGCTGCTCAGCCCCAGTGAGTGTCTGGTAAGGCAGAAAGGCACACCTGCCCTGCCCTGGCAGTGCCTCTTCAGTACAATTATTCCTACAGCCATCCATGTTTGCGAAATATGGTTGCTGTTAGCTCAGCAAGAATGACAATCATCACACTCCAGTGCTTCTCAGCCTTCAGCACCTGGTGTAAGTGACCTCAGGGGAGTTAGGCAGGTTGCACTCCCTCCTTTTCTGAACTTTTGTCCACTACTTTGGTACCACATGTACTCTCACAGGAGAGGAGTAAGGTAAACAAAAGGGATGGATAAGTTATATGTTTATGGCACAGAATTCGTCTTAACAAATACCCTTCAACATGCAAACATAGCTTGGGTAAAAATATCCTTGGTCACACAAAATCGTGCTGGATGGGGCAGGATTAAATCTCTGGAATGTTAATACCCCTAATTCCCAGCTGTAGCAGCAGAAAGCAGCCATGGGTGCTGCCTCCCCCAAGCCAGCTAACTGTGGCTTACTTGCTAAGAAATACCCACTGCTGACAAATCCAGCAGCTGCACTTACCTTCTGGCTTGTCCTCAGAACCAGCACGGCCTCCTTCTCTCTGAGGAGCAAGGCTGGCCTCTCCCCAGGGCCTCAAATCCCCCTGCCAGGAATCTCCATATATTTGCATTTCCTGGAGCAGTGTGGCCAGCAGGGACCTGCCCAGCAGACAACTACACACTCAGACTGGGCCCCAGCCTGGAGGCTGCTCACCCGTGGTGGGACTCAGCACATCCCTCCACCAAGCAAGGGTCCCTGCACTTGTTTCCATACAAATGGCTTTGCCAAGTTACACAGCCCATAAAAGCCACAAGTCAGGGCACTACCTTGGCGTTCTCAGGGGCTGCATTAAGCTGATATCATGCAAATGTGCTTCCTGCAATTTCTCCACATTCTGCCCTTCTATTACTAATCAATGTCTGCTTCCACATGCCCCCAAGAACTATTGCAGCTTCCTTCCTAGAGCAGCTTCCTTCCAGGATCATACAATAAACCCCAATTATTACACAGCATATTGCAGCACAACTCACGCAACAGCTGGAGTAACAATGCCAAAATCTGAGTACAAGGAGAATTGCCTCTTTCTGCAAATCACTGGGTGTATCCAGAAGCACACACAGAGTTTGGACATATGCTCAATGTTTAGTGTCCCAGAGATGTCCCTTGCATTGTACCACGGGATGGCAATCTGATGCCCAGAGCATTCAGACTGCAGCCTTGGTGAGACATGAAGAGCAATTTCAGAAAAACTCAGGAGCAGTCTACCATGCTCAAACAGCAAAAGGATACCAGTAATAATTCTCCCTGTGCCATAAATAAGAGGGATATGGAAAGGGATACTTTCTTGCTGTTAGATATTACATCTCTACTGTAATATCTAGCAGCAAGAAAGTATCTGCTTGTATACTGCTAGGTATATATATATATATGTATATATATATATATATATATATATATACTGCATGTATGACAACCACATCACTATGGCATCTTCTACTCATGTAAACTCAGGGCACAACTCACCTGTTTCTCCGCTGAATGACCCTCCCCATTTAAGGGAACTTTTGTCTCATCCTCCCAGCCAGGTGCCCTCTGCACATCAGGATGATCTTGGACAGCCACTCCATTTTTACAGTCCATGACCTTCATTTCAAAATTAAGCCGCTGACTTGAGAGGTGGTGAAAGAAAAGGCTTTTTCGTGGCATGGGCAGGAACCACGCCGTGGCAAAGGCAATGGATATGCTGGTTAAGGAGACAACGTTCAAGCTGAAGAGGGACCATCCCGCCACTGACACAAGGACCTGCCCAGACACCGAGCCCACTGTGTAGCCCACCAGGGTGGCACTTCGGCAGTAGCTGGTGACCTGCTGGTACAGGTTGATATCGACGACACTGTAGATGTAGGAATAATAGGCGATGTCGGTGGCAGTCCCCATCCCGTAGAAGAACTCAAGGAACTGGAAAGCCCACAGCCCCTGGGCGTACAGCAGCATGAACCAGGTGACGATGAGGCTCAGGCCCTGCAGCAGGACCACAGGCTTGTACCGCAGGTAGTCCGTGGCCAGGAACACGGGGAAGAGCAGCGCCAGGTAGGAGTAAGTCCACACCGGGTAAATCTCGTTGAACACCTGCGGGAGGGAAAAGACGGCGGTAACCGCCGGCACTTCCGTACAGCCAACAAAGCACAGACACACAGACACACAGACACACTCCGCGGGGGGAGGAGCTTGGGGGGGAGGAAGTCACCCGGGGGGACGCGGTACCTGCGTCTCGGAAAGGTTCTTGTGCGGCCCCAAGAGGTACCGGGTGAGGAAGGGCTCCGACGGCCGCACGTTGCAGAAGAAGCCGTAGGCGCAGAGCAGTGCCGTGGGCAGCGCCCAGGAGCAGGCGCTGCCGCTGGCAGCCCGGGCGGAGCACCGCGCCGGCCGCCCCCCGTGCGAGTCCGCCATGCCGGGCCGGGCCGGGCCGAAGGCGCTCCGGGGCGCAGAGGCGCTCCCGGGGCCGGAGGCGCCGGTGGCGGGCGCGTCCCGGTCACCTCCCGAGACGGGGCTCCGGCCCGCGGCCCTGCGCCCCACGCTCATTGGCCGGCGCGCGGGGGGCGGGGCCACACGCCGCGCTCGGATTGGGCAGACCGTCCCGGGGGCGGGGCCAGCAGCCGCGCACGCGGGAGGGGCGGGGCGGGCCGGGTCCGCGCGCCGTTCCTGGGACAGCCGCTCCCGCACGGATCCGCCCGCGGGGCCGCTGACCCCTGCCGCTTTCTTCCCTTTCGCGAGATAAGAGCTCTGATCACTTCTGTGGTTTAATAAAGCAGCGCCTTGTTGTCCAACCAGAAGAAATATTAGACAAGTGGGGAAAATAAAACGACTACATTCATTATCTAAAGTTTTGCCCAGTAGTACTGTTGCTAAAGCTTTGCCAATCCTCTGAACTATTTGCTGTTTTCCTCTTCAATCTATTCCTTTCCATCTACTTGATTTGCCTTTCCCTTGGCTCCAGACCCTTGATTTCCACGACATTGCTATCACTCCTAGAGCTTCCTACGTTATACCTGCAGTTTGTTCTCCAAACTGGCTGATGCCAGAGACAATTCAGACCAGGGGTCAGGCCTCCCACCTGTGCAGTTGCATATCCTGCCTCCTAGGCAACTGGATATACAGAGTTGGGTGGGAAAAAACAAGTTTTCTCAGCCCCAGAACAGATTCCTTGTAGTGCAGAATTTTACTATCTATTACTATTATATTTTTATTTCTATTTTATTACTGTAATCACCATAATCATGCCTTAGTAAACATAGCTACAAAGAGGATTTGGGCCATAAGATTACTCAGCTAAATATTTTGGTCTTGATCATTGGGCATCAGTGGTTTGCTGCGTTCTGGCTATCTTCTGGGTGTAGCAAAATTTCCTTTCTATTGTTCTCCATGTTCTCTTCTGTAGAAAACCTGTAAGATTTAGTAGGGGAAAAAAAAAGATATTGCTATTTCACTACCTTTTTTCTTGAAGCAAAACTCTACATATAAAGTGTCAGTTCCTGCTAATATTGGCGTCCATTTCAGCCACAGGCAAGGAACGGCTGATCTTTTCAAACAGTGTGGTTAGAGTGAAATGAGCCAAAACAACGACTGATAAACGCATTGCCAGGGGCTCCCTCTCTCTTACAGTGCCTCTGTCCCGCTGGCATGTGGCCCAGGAGCAGGTAATGAAGGGATGTGGGCTGTTAGCAGGGTGGTGTGCGCCCTCTGAGCATTGCTGGGTGCCAGGCAGGGGCAGGAGGAAAGGGCAAAACCTTGGAGTTCTTGGTGTGCCCTCCCTAGAGGCAACTGCTCCCACAGATCCAGGCTGCTCACAGGATCTTGCTCTTTTCCAAAACAACAATCCTTAGAGCTGTGCCACTGGAGCTCAACTGCTGTTTCCAGTGGGTTAGAATGAGTTACATCAGTTCAGCCCTTTTCCTTAAAAAAAAAAAAAAAAAAAAAAAAAATACACAGTCAGTTGGGCAACCTGGATTTCTCCTCCAAAAACTGGAACAAAAAAAGAAACTGCAAAATTTTGACTTAAGTGCTCCATGTTTTCTCAGAGTTTCGGTTTTGTTCTCAAAAGAACTCACTTTGTTTTATTTTCATGGAATATTTTCAGCCTTTGGGAACAAGATAAAATTTTATTCCCTGATTTTTTACTTCTATCTTTTCTTTTCTTAACCTTCCTTCACATTTTTTCTTTCCATCTCCCCACTCTACTAGAAAAAGTAAGGAAAGGTTAAACATGTTTAATAGTAAAAACCTCAACAGTTCCAACATTTTTTTCTAAGATGAAAGACATAAGCTGTGAAAAGTAGGGTTTCTCACACTTTCCTTAATCTTACCTATTTCCTTCTTCTCTCAACTTCTGTCCTGCAGTGTATTGTGGAGGAATTAATAAAATATACGTGCATGAAAAGTTCTCCTAAACTCTTGCCAAGTTGTTTAGAGAAAATCTTCTGCAAATTAAAAACTTTAAAAACTGCACTCTTGTGAAGCTGTTGTTCAGAATGCTTCCTCAGTGTGTGAGAGCACTAAGATGGTACAAATATTTCAGAAACTATCCTGAAGGAGAGAATAAAACAGATTTGTCTTTTGCTGAGCATGGAAGGAACAAGGGCACAGAAATGTGACAAACAGCAGCAACCACTTTTTTTTTTTTTTTTTTAATTATTTTTATTTTTTTTTAAATTATTTTGGCCATTGTAACTAATCTGGGGAAGTAGACTCCATTAACTAGTATCTATGTTGAAATGAACCAGAATTAGCGAGAACAAAACAAAAATCCAAATTATTTCTGAAATGCAGGCTGGTTAGTTTAGATCAAAGCCTGTAGATTATAGCTGTCTGTTAGAACAGTAGACTGGCTATAACTTTGAAGGCCCGTGTCTTCCATTTCCAACCCCCAGATGATCCTTTGATAATCTGGGGGCTTTCAACAGGGAACTCATAAATATTATGCAGCCATAAAGGGTCAATTTAAAACCCCTGTACATGGTGCGGGGAAGGCAGCATTGTAGTTCACTGGAGCGCAGCTGATACAGAAGCCAGCCTCAAATCCAAGCTTCCAAGACCTGCAGAAGCATCAAGACAAACAGCCATCTCTCCAAAATACAGGGGTCATTGGGAGACAGGTTGCTATCAAAAGCCTCTTCTACTGTCAAAAGAGAGCTTCCCTTCTGCCCCACACACCACAGCAAGCTCTGCACGGAGTCCAACGCAGACTGAAGCAGAGAGCTGTTAGAGATGAGGCATTCATGTCTGAATTGGAGGAATCACTTGCCACAGGATATCAGAATAACTCCTGGGCTAACAGGGGTCATGTTGTACAGCACTATACATTTCCATTATGGATGTAACAATTTAAAATACTTTGTAGTCAGCTACATGAGGAGAAAAATGGAAAAGCCACTCAAGTCTGCTACAAACAGTGGAAAGATTTTCATAGGAAGTGCTAAAAGAGAGTACAATAGTGATGTTACAAAGAAAAACAAGCACTTAGAAGAAACATACCCTGTACTTTTATTAAAGAAGCAAATAGGTTGGTCTGAATTACTTGGTGCTTGGTGTACGTAGGTCACAGTGGGCTTAACACAGTATTGCTCCCATTAGGATGGTGTTACAGATGTGCCCAGGAACCCTGAGAATGATCCCATGGCCTGTTTTGGAGAGTGCAGTACAAACATTCAAGAAGATAGAGTCCTTACCTGGAGGAGATTGTAATTAAAGCATCTTTCAAGCACTGGGTGTAACAAACAAATGGAAAATTTGGGGGCACAGTAATGATAGGAAAGTGTAGATGGATAAACTGGTTATGATGCAGAGCTAGCACAAAAAACACAGCAAGAAGAGGAATATTTTACACTGATTAAGAGGAATAACTGATTCATACAAAATAGCAGCCAGTCCACATAGGACAGTGCTGCATCTCATTTCTGTGGTGCTTCATGGTAACATGGATAAACAGTCTTCCCTAGCTCATATGTGGGCATGGGCAGAGCCTTTCTCTTCCTCTCTCAGGTGTGTGCCAAAACAATCTTCTCCTGTCATGAAAGACACCTCGTGAATGTGAGTGCTTGTGAAGCTGCAAGCCCTCATTTTGTCCCTTAGCACCATTCTAAAATTCTGATCAACCCACCAGTGTTCATGGCCATTTCAGGAGATGTTGGAGGATGCTCAAAAGATTGGTTATTTGTCTGGAGTCCTGGCCACATTCCCATTTGATGCTTTTTCTGCAGGGTTCTCCTGGCACTTCACTCAGACATACTCTTGCCAGGCACCCTCACGGACTTCTCTAATGTAAGAAGAGCCCCAAAGCCCAGAATCACCTTTGCGTCTGTGCTGATGCACAGTTCAGGCTTCTGAGTGGATACAGAAACAGGATCTGCATTGGCTCTAATCCATGGGTAATATGCAGCTTTATGTCTCTACCCTGCTTTGCTATGCCAGCGGTTTGGAGGGAACCATCCAGTCTCCAGACTCCTGGGAACCTTGGTGAAGGTGAGCTGGCCCAGCTTCAGTGCAGGTATCCCTGCAGTGTAGGTGTTTTATTCAGAACAACCAGCAGAAAAACTGGCAAAAATGGAGGTGACATCTCCTCTAAAAGGCAGAGGTGTCTGTACCCATCCACGTGAGACTGCCTGCATCTTTAGACTGTACAGGGCACCCTGTACAAACCTGTCTGCATACTGGACTACTGCATCAGGCTCTGAAGAAACTACTGTGGTGCTGCTCTCAGTATCTATTTCAGAGCTGCTCAACTGTCTTCACACATAGTTCCAGCTCCTTTCCAGTCCAAGTGCAGACACAACCAGTTTCAGTGTCTGTGTGAAGGAGTACAGCCACCGCCTCTGGAAAGAAAATGGAAACGCTTGGTTGCACCTAGTAAAGCACAAGGCTTCAAGCACAGCCAGCCATGTGGTATTGTCACTTGCAGATGGTCAGCTTTGGACACCCTGCAGCCTCTTGGAAGCTGGAATGAGCATTAGAGGGCAGCAACTCCACTGTGATGCTGTTTGAGGCTAAAAGCAGTTGACAGGTGACTTTGGACCTTTGGATCAAAAGGCCAGTGGTGAAGGCATTCATCCAGATTTGTGAAGACTGTATTACTCTGAACTTTGGTCACCACATTTCTCCCTCAGTCCAAAAGAGTTTGTGTTTGTTAACCTTCATGCTGTCACATGCATCTTTAGTCTCTGAGAAAACTGCAGGAATTCTTGCTCTCCTTGTGTACTTTGCAAATAATCTCAGTATACACAGAATTTAATTCCACAGTGTATAAAAGGCTGTGCAGGACTGACTGTTTTAACTACAGATTTTCAAAAGCCTTGGCAAATTCAATCTAAGATGGCTGCTTAATAAAATTAAAATACTTTGTGTATGTGGTCCAGCTAGGATAATTTTCTTCACAGCAGCCTGTATAGTGCTGTGCTTTGGTTTTTTTACTAAACGAGCACTGGTAACACACGTTGTTTTAGCTGGTACTGGCAGTGTTTGCTCAGCACCAAGGCCTTTTCTTTTCCCCACCCTGCCCCACTGGTGAGGAGGCTGGGAGAGGACACAGCTGAGACAGGGGATGTAATATGCCAGACTGTGTGACACTGTGCTCAGCAGGAAAGGCAGGAGGAAAGGAGAAGGGGGAATGAATGTTCAGAGTTATGGTCTTTGTCTTCCCAAGCCACTGTCAGGTGAGCTGAGGCTCTGCTTGCCTGGAAGCAGCTGAACACGTGCCTGTTGATGACAAGGGGCAAATGAATTCCTTATTGTGCTTTACTTGCATGTGCAGCTTTGATTTTCTTATCAAATTGCCTTTATATCAACCTGCAAGTTTCCTCTCTTTCACTCTTCCAATCCTCTCCCTGCTGCCTGCCAGAGGAAAGCCATCAAGTGACTTGAGTGAGGACGTAGCTGCCAGCTGGGGCCAACTACTGCAGTCCTTTTTGGTGTCCAGTGTGAGACAAGAGGATTTTGAGATAACACCCCTGATCAGAGTGTGCTAGGAATTTACAGCTGTTATGGGCAGGGGTTCATACTTTTTGTCTTACTGTATGTAAGAGTCTGGCACGTTAGTGACTGGTTTGGACTTTTGCTGTTTATTGTAGCACTTATCATCTTACTCTGCTGTGCAAGGGAACATGTCTTATCAGCAATGGCCTCGTGTCTGAGGTGGCACAGGGCCCAGACATCCCTGCTCTACTGGGCAGGCTGGAACACCACTGGAACGGGGTTAATTCCCATCACAGTTGCCTGTAGGGTGCTGTGGCTTAGATTTCTGACTAGGGCAGTGTAAACAACCCAGGGGTGTTTTAGGGGGCACTGAACAGTGTTTGCACAGTGTCAAGGCCTTTGCTTTTTACCCCTCTGCCCTGCCAGTGAGTAGGCTGGGCACGAACAAGGGCCTGGGGAGAAAACTGGAGCAGGACAGCTGACCTCAGCTAACCGAAGAATTGTTCATTACTAAGAAGAGGCAGAACCTTCAACTCGTAAAATTGATGCAGATGGACTGAGTCATGCTCCTGCAATCAGTTTGCAGTTTTATAACTTTACACAGAATTACATGTGTGTGTGTGTATGTACATATAAAGAACAAATTACTTATTTAGAACATTAAAGATCACTGCCTTCTAAAAAAATAATTTCACAATTATCACATAAAAACTTGGTTCTGCTGAACTCAGCAAGCATTTATTGTCTGTTTTCCAAGGTAAAACCTCAATCCAAAGTTTACATGTTTTTTTTTGGTTTTTTTTTTTTTTTTTAGTGAAGATGGAGTGTGTTGCAATTTCATGGTGGTGTCAAACAAAAATAAATTAAACACAATTACAAAATACTAAGAAATCAACCTTTAAAGATGAAATAATTACTCATACTTATTCACCATTTGAAAATAACTCTAATTGGCACTGAAAATTTTACTTTCCTGTTGCAAACTTTCACTATTACCAGAGCTACTACTGTAGAGGCAAATATACAAAAGAAAATGTTGATGCCTTTCATGCTACAAAATCAGCTTTATTTTCCAGTGCAGAATTACAACAGTTTGTGACATAGTAAAAAAAAAAAAATAGAAGAAAATATTTGTTTAGTTTTTACACTTTTTTCACTCCTGTTCTATACCTTCTCTTTAAAATGCAAGTTCTGTAAGAGAAAGAAATTAAAAACTACTGAAATAAAACTGGCTAACACCATCCAAGGTTCAAATACAAACTACTTTAAAAATCCAGCCTGCTGAATGGTACCTAGTGTTATAAGCGAAGTGCTGCAAATAAACAATTTACAGGATAGAAGTCCAGAACACTACTGAAAGCTTAGCTAAAATTCTGCTGGAATAATGAGTTCATGGACTGTGTATCTATTTTCAGATGTAGTTATCCTGGGAAAAATCCATGTAAAATCTATGCACAAGAGTATTTCCATTAGTGAAAACACTGTTAAATTGTAAGAGAAGATGAAGCTGTTTCTGTTACCCAGTTTCATCTAATCCTCCTCTGCCACCACCAGGCTGTACTGTCACTGAACAGCTGCAGTTCTCAAAGCTTTCCTCATCAAGGGAGCTCCCTGAACCAACAGTCTACAAGTGTACATGGGACTAAGCATCAGGAGTTCTGAATTCTTGTTTTGGTACTCCCATTGCTGTTCCACGACCTGCTAAGTTAAATAATTTTTCTTCTCATTTCTGGGATGGAAAGGCACTGCTGATCCCCTTTTCCCTTTCCAGGGCACTGAAGATGAATTCTGTGAAACCCACACCATTCATTTGTGCTGAGTATGCAAGAACCAAACCAACAATGCCAGCACACATTCTCTGAGAAGGGGTTGCACATACCTGAATGCTGAGACATGTCCTGCCTTTGCCACAGTGTAGGTGAAAGACGTGGAGGAGAGGCCACCCCTACAATCATTTCTCACCAAGGCACTGCTGGAACACAGCACCACAGCTCCAGATCAGCACTGGTTTTCCCTCTCAGCCTTATGTATGCAGACCATCTACCTGCTATAGCTTTCTATTCCTCATCTGCTGCAAAAGCATTACAAAATGGAGATAAGGCAGGGCTCAGGATCAAGGCCAGAGTCTCCATTCCTAGGGATTTAGGACTTAAAATTAAGTAAAAATAAGACAGAGTACTGGTTATAATGAAGAAGTGATAACACTAATCAGAAGGGACTACTATTTCTTCCAGAGAAAAGAAGCTGTTTTCTAAAGTGTACATTTGTAGGAATGAAACACCTTCCAGAGAAACCTCTCAATCCTGCTGGTAAAACATTATGTTCATTTGACAAAGCACACATCCGAACTACTAAGTGTGACTGCTTTAAGGGCTTCTCAACAAACAAGTTGTTCTGCACGATGACTG
The DNA here is from genome assembly GCF_017590135.1 of Pyrgilauda ruficollis. NCBI lineage: Eukaryota > Metazoa > Chordata > Aves > Passeriformes > Passeridae > Pyrgilauda > Pyrgilauda ruficollis. The sequence goes on from NW_024515875.1 coordinate 5,288,697, forward strand.
CTGGCAGGTTAAGAGCTCCCAGACTCATCAGTCCTTTTCACAGCCAGACCCCCACCAAAATCACAGCCATAGAGTTCTACCCGAAGAGCAATCCCACGGTACCATGTTTTTGGAACAATGCGGATGAACCTGGACAGGATGGGTGGGTTAAAAAAGTTCTTCATGTGCCCATTGCTGTTTGTATTACCCAAGAAAACCTGCAAATACACAAACACAATTAGTTAAAAGGTGGCATTTGAAAAAAACCCTGCATTTTCTCTTTACAACAGTTCCAAGCTGTTGCATTAGTCACACCCAGGGTAGATGGACTGGCTCATTTCTGGTTTTAAACAAGACCACAACAAGTCTCTTCCTACTGTGCTGGGTTAAAAGTAGTTCAGGCCAGCAATACCTGAGTCTGAATGGATTAAATAGCCTCTGTTTCCATCAGAAAATTTGCCATTCTAATTTTTAATGGACCAAACCCTCAAACTCCCCTTATTTCACCACTGATAATAGCCCTTGTGGGTTAGGTTGGTGTGGTAATACAGGAAAAATACAAAATACTGTGTCTGCTCTGTGGGTACCTGAAATTCCCCAGCTCTGCTACAGCAATACTGCTCACTATCATTAATTTCACTTAAAAAATCAGGGCAGAAATAAAAAAACCTAAAAGAGGCCCTGGGGAATCCATTATTCACTCAAATTAAATGTCCTTGTGCATTCAAACTAAACGTTCTCCTTTACAAACAGTGGCAGCTCCTTTTATCACAATTTGGCTGCATTCTCTGCAGATACAGCATTCATCCCTTTTATTATGATTAATCATGATTATTAAAATCAGATGGGTACTGTGACATTATCTGTAGTAACCTCAGCTCCCTAGCACTTTACAGTCCAGTGAGAATATCAATTTGGCTGGGCATTCTGCCTTTGAGCCTTGACTGCGTCCAGCACCTAAAACCAAACAATTCAATTCAATTCAAAACAACAAAACATTTCAATTTCCTGGGCTGACAGTGATACCTTTGGCATTGAGCTTGAACCCTCTGTGTAGGATTTCCACTCGGAGCCTTCATTGCTGTACAGAAGAACATAGGTTTTCACGAAGTTTTCAGCTGACATGGATGTGACCCCCTGCGTAGCAATAGCAGTGATCTTCTTAACTGTGAGGAGATCAATTTGCAGCCACTGTTGGTTGTTGTTAAACTACAATTGATACGAAAGTTTGTGTATTAGCAAACATGTAAATGTCTGTATTTGCTTAAGTGAAAAGCATGTTAACAGGTAGTTAAAACTGTATCAAAATGCATCAAAACTGTATCAAAGAAGAATAAAGCTGAGGCAAGTCATAAGCATTCTTAGTGACCTATATAATTAACTTCATCACTGCAGGTAGTGTATTTGGAGTCTTAAGATTTACGTTTTCATTTCTAATATATAATGAAATATAACAGCTATACCTCCAGTGTTAAAACCTAATACTTAACACTAATACCAAATGCTTATACAAAAGAGCAGCTTCCATCAAATCTCAAGGTGCTTTGTGGAGAAATGCAGCTCCATTTCAAAGACACAGAAGCTCACATGCCTTGCTGAAGGTCACCCACCCCCAGATCCACTAAGCTGCACTGCCTATAAGCCAACCCAGAACGGGTTTCTTTAAGCCATTGAGGCAAATATTCAAATTGCACACATCTCCTGAAATTAAACAGGCTATTCCCACAGGGAAGTTCTGCAGACTGTGGCCCAGAGGAGACCATCCATCTCTCAAAGTATTTCACTGCTGTTGCCAGAAGCTCAACAAATTTTCTGCTGAAGAGCTGAGTGGTGCTCTTCCCAAAGGAGAGCTGTGAAGTGACCCTATCACGCTCAGCACTGGACAGAGCATGCAGGAAGCACCATGACCACACAGGCAGCACCAATTTATTAACCAGCTGTCCCTGCTGCCTTCCCTGTTGTTCTCTTGTTACCTTGGCTCGCCAGGCATTCATCTTTCCATTCTGATTGAGACGAGCCAGTGAAGCATCCCATGTGTTAAACCAGGATGTCTTAGTAGATGAGGCTGTTATCTGGGTATTCTTGATCTCTCCACTTTCCATTCCAAGTGGCAAAGAGCAACCTGTTGAGAGGAGCACTGTGTCATCTCCAGTACACTCAAGTGGCCACAGCTAAAGCAACAATGCTGGAATGGAGAAGACCCACAGTTTGTCAGAATGGAAGCAGCTGACCAATTCTTACCATCTACTTCACAGCCCAGAAGCTCCATGCGAAGAGTAGGTCTGTTGTAGACCTCAGTGGGGTAGAGTCTGATGTACCTAGCAATAATAGGGGGATCAATGCTGTTCTCTTTTACCTCATAGGCATTGGAATTACCTTCAAAAATCTGTTTAAAAGAAAAAAAAATTAAAACCCCATACATACTTAATTTAATGCAAACGCTAGTTTGGATGCTGAAAGCCTGCTCTTTTACAAATGTAGTCTTTTTTATGCCCTCAGCCCCATCCACAGTGACAGCACACCCTATGCTGCAGGGCCACTTGAAATATCTCATGGTCCCATCTTAGCACATTTGAAGTGTCTGAAGGCCTCAGTTTAAATAAGCAACCTTTTTTTTTTAATGTAAGTCTATAAAAATACATGAGCAAAGAGGCAAAAGGAGAGGTAAAAGACAGCAGGCTTTCAATCTGGGAGTTGTACCACAGAAATCTTGGTGTAAATTGAAGGGAGCTGTAATAGGCTGGTGGGGCCGGAGCAGCTGGGCATAAGATGAACCTTTTCCAGCATACAACCACACTCACCACACATGCAAATCAGACAGTTCAACATTCAGCTGCTGGGACAGATCAAAGGAAGGGATGAGAAACAGAATCTAATCCCAAATGAGGTAAAGGCCTGATTTTTAGTTCAGCTTCCTGCTTCCTTCAAAAAAGCTGCCATGGCCTTAGGAAATAATAGTAGGGAGAGATGCCTGTGAGAAAGCCAGACTCCACACAGTCAAGGTCACAAGGCCAATCAAATCCCCGTAGAGGTAAGTCCTCACCTTACAATTTGTCTTCTAATCTGAATTTCATTAGTTTGGTAATTGCCCTTTGGAGCTTCCAGCTGTACTATTAAGGCTCCAAAGGCCATAATTTTTTCCACTCTTTCTCTAACATTAACTAAGACTCACTGTATCACTCAGTGATGCTCCCTAGGTTGTTGCAATCCCCATGGCACAGACAGACCTTTCCTGTTGGCGAGCTGTCTCCTTTGAAGGTGCTCCATGTCCGTTTGTCTTTGCTGTAAACAAGAAAATACTTCTGGATGTACAAGGACTTTAAAAACTGCTTGGCTCCCTGTGTTTGTATCCCAGTGAGCAAAACTTGTCTCTGAAAGTCCACCTACGAACAGCAAAGAGTGTTTATAAAGTCAATAATGCACAGCAAAACCTGTATAATTCTTCGACACTTTAATATGCACAACACTAACATTCTCTAAAGCAATAATAGATACCTGAGTATCGATCAGAGATCTATCAAATTAATGCTTTCTCATTTAATTTGTGTTTTTGCGTGTGCATTTAATTTCAGACGCCATTTTACAGGGTTCAGCACTGCACCACAAAGGCACCTCAAAAATATCTGTGTGTCTGTGGTAGGCACAACTCCCCCCTGGCCCCATTTTACAGATAGATCAAGGAGCACAGAGAAATTAAAGGCTCACACTTTTAGAAGCCACCTCTAATTTTGGATACGTAGGCTGCAGAAAGGCCTATGACATTCTGAAGTGCTGAAAAGCCACCATTCCTGCTGATACCATATCTAAGCACTTAGCACATAAAAACAAATCTGGAAGGTGTGCCTGTCAGCAGTGAAACTCATTCTTTGGGACACGGCCTCCACACCTCTGCATGCTTCACTGCAGCAACCTCGGCTTCTCACCACCACAGCCCCCTGTTAAATTCTTTCTCTTCCCAATGTTATTTACAGTTCCACACCAGATCTCCCAACCTTCTCCCCCTACTTCACTTCCACTAACTTGCCAGTATGTCAAATGTTGGCAAATCAAACACAACAGCCACCTGCTGAACTTGAGTCTCTCTTGTCTTCCAACCAATTTAATGAGATTTATAAGAAATCAACTATTCTCCCCAAATTTGGATGCAAACTGGCTATGTAGTGCAAAAGTCATTGGGATGGCAGAAAAACACAGAAGTGGAGGTGACTGAATAATAGAGAGCTTGAAGTCATAATAAGCTTAGTCTCCCTGTGAAGATAACTGAGCTCTGTCAAGTGGGACACCAGCATACAAATCAAAGAAAAAACTTTCTGAATCAAGGCTTGAGGATATTACACCTTAAACGATCACTTAACAAACATATACATACGAATATGTACTATTAGGTAGACAAAGGAAAAGTAAAGTAGTAGAAAGAATTACTCCATTTACCTACAAAATGGTTACAACCTAAATTGTGAGGGTAACTGTCCAGTCAATGAGCCTCAACAGCAGCAGAGACTGGGTAACCCCAGGAAAGAAGAACAGTTCATGGCATGAAGAATCTTGCCACATCTTTTCAGTCTTCCCCAAGAGTCTTCTCAGTGACAAGAGCAGCCTGACCTTCTAAAATAAGCTGTAGGAAAATCATAACTCAGTTATGTTGTACTTTACCTGGATCCAAGGGAGTTCTTCCTCCACTGTAGTACTCCAAGCATTGTATGTTCCATAATTATTTAATCGGGCTAACTTAGGTTCCCAATAGTCTAGACAGAAAATACAAATAAAGCAAGAATTTTAAGAGGCATTGAAAAAACATAAACTGAGGCTGTTATTAGCTTTGAGTTGGCTAACAAATTTCCCACCCCCCACCCAAAGGATTAAAGAAAAAAAAAAGAAAAAAATACAAGCAAGAGGTCTAAAAACATAATCTAGGATAATTTGGACATGGTCAGCAACTGAAAGTCATCTGCACCCTGCAAAGCTTTAAAGTTGGCAAAATGACAAAAATAATAGACTTTTAGGTAACGTACTGTCTGCTAATTTGGAGCCAGGGTCTTGAGTTTGCTAAACAAGTTTTGGCCCCCAGAAGGATCAGACACAAAATGTGCTCTACATTCATGGAAGAGAGCTCCCCTTTGCATAACAAGGTTTCCAAGATAAAAACTGGTTTAGAATATATATTACAAACCAGCTTTCAAGCCTTCATAACACTCTATGGGGAAACAAAGAAAGAAAATCAAATCCACAAAAAATTAGGTTTTACAAAATAAGTAACTTATTTTTTATTTCAAGGGAAAGGATGGGAATTCCTGCACGCGTGTGTAACCTGTACACCTTGATTTGACACTGTTCATGTAAAATTCTAAGAAAATTCTCTACGTAATGATCCCACTTCTGTACCACAGATAAACTTGACAAATTAAAGACTCTGTAATTGCTCTGGATGCCAGGGTTCCCAAGTCTTTCAAAACAGATATATTTTGTCCTTTCACATCTCACACCGCATGCAAATCTCAAAAGCTTTTTGAACACTTGGTGTTATTTTCCAACAGGGACTCCAAGGGACAAAAAATGCTGGATTTATTCCTGATCATCCAGCAGGCCACAGACAGAGCTCTCCCTGACAAGATGGAGACATCTTGTGACACTGACAGCAGACCTGTGACACTTAAAATACAATGATGATGGCTGCCCAACAGAGCGCTCAGTCTCTGCTTGCAGCACTGGTGAGACCTTGAGCCTGACAGCTGATTCACTGCTGAACTGATCTTGAAAGACACTGGAGAAGCCAAAAGACAACAGAACTGCAACACTTTGCTGGGGGTGTTCAGGAGCATGCACAGACCTTTTAAAGGATAAACTCACCTATGTGATGTGAAGCATCGATCTGCGAATCGAGTACAACCCCACTTGCCAGGCCCATTGGAATCCTGCACTCTGAAGGGAACACAGTAAGTTTGTTGTTGAAGAAAACGAGGGCTATTCCAATATATATTCTGGTGAAATCTAAGACAGCACCACTCAGGACAATAGTGGAATTCTAGTACACTATTAATTATAATAATTGTTATTATTATTATCTAGTAAGTCTATAACACACTCTCTTCCCAGACAAGTCCAAATTCATCTCTGCAATTTCTCTCAACACATTAATCCACTGGTCACTGTAGGGAAACCTCAAATTCAAAGCTAGCATGCCAAAGGAATAAAGATAGTGTGCTAAGTAATTCAAAGCTAGCATTGCTGGAAGCGAAATTTTTTTTCTTCTAGAACAAATTTACAGTGACCACTCCACCATGTCTTTAAATGTGAATAATTTCCTAAGTTCTTTTTTGGTTTTTTTTGCAGAACAATCTCCCAAATTTATTTCTAGTGATCCTGCAAGGGTAGAGAAGACTTCATAACTTGACTTTCCCAGCCAAAACCCACTGTAGTTCATACCTTTCTCTATAACCAAATAGGATGTCTGCATTCCTGCTTGCTGGTATTCCCCCACTTCAGTGTCTATAAGCCACCAGCCAGGTCTCTGTGGTTTCATTTCAATTGTTCTAAATGAGCCTTGAAGAAAGGAAATTAAATGTATCAGAAACATTTGCGTTACAAGGCTGATGTCAGTGAGGCTGAATTTTAAACCAAAGACCTTCCTATGACCTAATCCAGAAAATTTAAATACACATTGCAATGAGAGCCGTAACTTCCACCACATCAGTGATTTTTTTCTTAGCAAGCTAGTTCTAGCTGGAGACTGAGATTGGAATCAAGTAGCCAGATCAAAACCTAACCTTTGCTGATGGTTCAAAGCACAAAACCTTGGCTGCCTGTACATAACAACAGATATCTGCACATTAGTACAGTGCTGAACAGTGTAGTGAACAGTGTTTATTACATAATGGTAAGTCTGTGGTGCTGGTTATGATTCTTACTCCTGCTGTGCCAGTGTGTTGTTCCTGTAATGAAAAAGATGTAAAGAAGGCAAAAGTAGAAGTGGGAAAATTAGAAGTATGGGCCCTCCCTCACTTTCTGCATGCTCCAGGCATGCCAAGGATTGAGCAGGAAGTAGGTATGGTTTCAGTTGCTTGATGCACTTTTTAGAAAGCACAGGACATGTTCTCATTGCTTTTCTTGTATTCCTAGTTGCTGCAGACAATGCCTCAGGAAATTCCAGCTAATTCTGGTTCCCATTTAAACAAAAATATGTAGATTTCACAATTAAAAGCACTACCTTAACAATAATGAAATAAAATAGTGAATAAACTACCCCTAATGTTCACTAAAACTCCTAGTATTCCAAGCCAGTCCTATTATTTTGATCTCCTTGTTGTCTTTTTTCTTTCTTGAATTCTTGTAGCTGGCAATACAGGCTTCATAGTGCTGTTATTGCACACTGGCACTGCTGACAGTGATGGGGCAAAGGACTTCATCCTGCAGTCTAATGAATACTTACAGCCTATTTCTCCCTGGAGAGAGAATAAGAGTTCTCCCAGGGCTCACAGTTCTCATTTCTGTTCTGTATCACTTACCTGGACATTAAAACCCCCAAATTCTCACCATATGAAGACCTTTAAATTGGTATGATAATGACAAACTGCAGAGGTCACCCCTTAGAACTTACTCTGCTCTGATGCTTACCTGGGAGGAGAGTGTATGTACCAAGCTGATGCTCTGGCTCTCCTTGTTCTATGAAAGTCTGTCCATGAAAATGAACAACATGAATGTCTTTTGGGCCACCCATATTCAGCAAGTGCCATCGGACTGTTTCACCTTCATACATCCTCAAGCCTTGCAAATTGTAGGTAATCCCATTAATGGCTGAAAATAATAATATTGTTAGTCAGGAAAACTGCTCACAAAACGGGTCTCAAAGTGCTAGAAAGTAATTATTGAAATTAGCAACATATTTAATGAAGCAAGGCATTTGGGAAAAACATAGCTTTTTCCAATTTAAAGTGCAACACACTTCACAGTCTATGTAAATAAATTCAGAAAATCCAGGGACCTCACCAGAAGATTTGAGCACAGCTTGGTAGCAACACATGGCAGCCAGAAGAACAAAAATATTTAAATGCAAGATGGGAATATCAGGCCCAAAAGAAAGGACAGCTATCCAAAACTCTTTCTGAAACTCCCATTTCCACAGGCACAACTGACATACCTCCATATCCACAGAGAGGCGTATGAAGGGCTGTTCTACAGATGCTTCAAATTTCTCAATAGAACTACCTGATTGGTCAAATTATTAAAATATTTTTAAATTTCTTGCAAGAAGTTGTCAGGGTACTTGCTTCTTATTGCAAAGAAGACTTTGTTTCTTTTTTCTTTTAATGGGGGGAATATATATGTGAATGCAAGAGAGACGTTTTCTGTTGAAAGTGTCAGTCTAATATATCCTTTATTTTAATAGCAAATTTCCCATCTCTGCTAATTTTTACATGTAAACCATGACTACTATCAGTACAATGGATAAAAAAAAAAAAATTCACATAACTAATGTGGGGGATTTATGCATGTTGAAAATGACCGTGAGCTGAGATATTTCTGACATCTTTCCCTCTACCCCAATAAACTGCATATTTGGCAAAATGAAATAGGTACCGTAGAATTTGTGACATTGCTGCATTTCTTGTGTCTTCGCATTACAAGGCCTTCCAGAATGTTTGTCGAAATACCAGCTTTTCTCTTCATCAAAGACCATAAAAAGCAAGAAGAAGTCTCGGGTATATGTCCTGCTGCTGTTTGACTTGCTGAAGACTCCTTTTTCACAGATCAGTATTGGCCCTATCAAACCAGACTGAATGTCTTTCTCCTAGAAGGTAATAAACTCATATTAGAGGTAAAAGTGGATTTCCGAAAAGATTTAAGAAAAACCCCATAGCATTCTGCAGGAATGCATCAGCCCCTAAAAATCTAAAGCAGGTCCCAGAATTACTGCTCCCTTCCATCTTTACTCTTCCCTGCTCAGTCTACCAGAGTTGCCCAGTTCAAATTCTTCCATACTTTATGTCCTGCTTTAACTGAGTGCAAGAGATTAAATATCAGGTGGGAACATTGAGCCCAAAAGAAAGGACAGCTACCAAAAAATGTGTTCTGTAGCTTGCACTTCTACAGCCATGCATCATTCGGAGATATTCAAAACCCAGCTGAATATTGGCTCTGGACATACTACTCCAGCTGATCCTGCTTGAGTTGCAGTGGTGGACTGGATCATCTCTCTGGTGATGCCTTCCAGCACAAGTGTTTCTATGATTCTGTGATCATCCCCAGCAACACCACCACTTCTATTTTCATTCCCTTACCAGGTTTAAATCAGAGTAGTAGATCCAGGACCGACAAGCTGCTCCTGACTGCACAGGGCCTGATCGCCGGTTTGCGTACCATACATATATGTAGCTGTTATTTGGCTGAACTTCATCTTCCTTAAACCAAGCAGTAGATTCATCATCATAAACGCTTCCCTCAGAGGACTTTTCATAGAGGACTCCATGGGCATGGAGAGAATATGGTCTGGATGCCAGATTTTTAAAATGAACCTAAAAAACCCAAAATAGACTCTGTTCAGCAAACTCAGGCCTAAACCAAAGTCCCCACGCACTATATTCCCATGACCTCAAACCAGGTCAAGATTTGCATAAAGATTACAGGCTACATTGTACATGGAAAAGCCAGCAGTGAGAGCTTTTGATCTCCAGGCATCTCCATGCAGAGTCTCCACCTCTGATACAGATAGTTTTCTGAAAAATCACGAGTCTAGCTCCCTGTCTTCCACCAAATTGAGGGTCCCAGGACATTTACTGCTGCCCCTCATACCTGGAGCTGCTTAGTTACTGCCAGCAGGGAAATGGGGAGTCTACCTCTTCTGCTTTGTTGCAGTTGTTAGAATATAGTAACTCTAGACCTCTGTGTACATCATTCTTGCTGAAATCAGTGCTTTCTACTTCTCCCAGAGAAACACCAGGATAGTAGGATTACCTATTTACTTCTTAGAGAATATCACTCCCAAGTTACAATATCTTACTCTTCTCTTACTCCTGATTTAAACATAGCTTGGTAAGTTCCTGTTGCACTCCCACTGAAATAAGCAGAAAGCACTGAGATCTATTCTCCCTATCTAAGCCCATCCATGTGTGTTGGAAGACTGGATGAAGAAGAATAAGAGAAGGAAAATTTTACAGCAGCGCTTCCTAATGCAAATATACCACAGTGTCACCAGGGATATGGTTCCTCTTCATCCTTGTTGACAGTTCTAATAAAATCCTGCACATTTACATAGCAAAACCTTTTAGAGGAAATTATATATTTTTCCAAAAAGTATATATTCATCTTGAACACATATGTACTAATTTTTAAGTTTAGACAACTCATTTTTCATTAACATTAAACCTAAATCTTATTTTACAGTAGACCAGTGAGCCAGTATTTAATGTTGGGAAACATAAGAAAGAAAAACAGAATTTAATTTGCTGTGGACAGGAGAGAAAAAAAGATGTGTTTCAAAGAAACACATCACAGTGCTTACAAGTTCACAGTGCAATTTCTAGCTTTGAAAACTGTTTCCCCTCCATCATCTTTAAAAAAACTGTGGTATTTTTAGATACATTCTGTCACACTCCAAGATCACTGTAAGAATCTTATCCTGCACACACAATCAAAACATTGACCTACTAGGATAACATCGTCCACTTCAGCCCGAATAACTGGTCCCAGGATGCCAAGATGTTCTGTATATTCATCTTCATCCTGAAGAGTCAAAAAGGTACTGTCTGTATAGCTCTGGAAAATCACCTTACGTCTGCTGCCATCTTTACAGGTTCTGTCATTCCTCATTGCACTGAAAGGAAAATCCCAATTAAAATCCCACGCAGGGAATTAGAAATAATAGCTTTGATGAAACCTGACAACTCATACAGCAGAAGCATTTTAGAATTCCGTGAATATAAAGAATAAACACTCAAATGGCTGCAAACTCTGTCAGGGAAGGTTTAGATTGGATATTAGCACATATTTCTTTACCAAAAGGGTTGCCCAGGGAAGTGGTTGAGTCTTGGTCCCTGGAAGTGTTTAGAAGATACGTGGATGTGGTTCTGAGGGACATGGTTTAGTGGTGAACCTGGCAGTTCTGGGTTAAAGGTTGGACACAATGGTCTTAAAAGTGTTTTCCAACCTTCTGCAAATCCACAAAATGAGTGTCAGATGATTCTGAAAATCATGGCTTGCAATGTTTAAGCAATTCAAGTTCTACAGTTGGAGAAGAGATCCCTCAACCATTTGGTAAACTATCCCTGAAAAACCCCAACAAGTTTCTCAAAACCCATCTGAGCTCTATTTTCCTGTTTTTCTCAGCCTTAATAATCTGAATTGGAGCTTGGCTGAGTGTAGTGAGCCTATCACCTACACCGTACTGTCTCTCAAATCTTTACATCTGATAATATTTGCATTTTGCATCACAGAGCTGGTGTGGTAAAATAAACTTTTACATCTTCAAACTGTTGTTCAGATCTTAAATAGAAGCGCTGAAATGCTACTATAATTACCTACAAATCTTGCTTTATTATCAATTCTGCAAAAAACAGAAATTTAATGTAAATTACATAGGTGAAAGGCTGGGTTTTAGCTCTTCAACACACTGAGAGAGGATATGCCATGGGCTCTCTTAAATTCACTGGAACTATTCAGCTCACACCAGATGAGAATGAACACCTCTGGAGAGACCTATATAGAGGTCTAAGTATAAAAAAATTCTTGATTTTGCAAGTGCCCAAAGAAACTGTCTTGTTTCTGCTATTTTTGCAAGTGCCATTTATATGGACTGAGATGAGGCAGGAGTAAACCCGGAGAATACTGAAAAAGTTTTATTTTTATTTTCATCAAATGAAATGGAAATTCAGTTTGAGAAATAATCTATGTTTGAAGATTCATTTTGCATAACGAAAATATTCTTGCTCCTGTTTTGGCTGCTTTGATAAAAATCCAAAGTTATGCAAGTTTTGGTTCAGCTTTTTGATAAAAAGTGACAAGGAATTCTATGCCTTTTTGGGTGAACACTGATCCTAACCTGTATCAATTAAGAGAGTGAATTTTTAGTACAGTGTTTCTCTCAGTATATTCTCACATATTCTTTGCTGTGGCACAGTAGCCAGTCTTGCCTGTCAAAATGTAAGAAAATCCCCCAGCATTAGGATTTGTCATCCAGTCACCTTCTGATTTCTCTAAACAGCAGGAGCAGCTTTGTTTTTACTCTTAATATAAGGCAGTCACCAGTGTGGTTAAACACCTTGCAGCTTTCATATACTTTTTAATACTGCAGCCTTGTGAAGTTGGAAAGTGCTGTTATCCCATTTTCCAACAGAGAACTGAGACACCAGAACTATTCCCTGCTAGTGCTAGAAACTGATTTCATCTGCCTATAAGCACATCCCATTCTAGATTCCATCAGTTAGTCCATTAAATTCCTGGAAAGACTTTGCACAAGGAGGTCTCTGTCCTGTGTACATGTACCAAGAACTGAAGCGCAAAGTAAAACATTCAAGTACAAGAAAACAAGCTGCAAGATTCCCTCTTGACCTCTCACAGTGAGTTTTATAAATGATGTATTAAAGACTGTTACTAGTGAGTCTACAAAAGAGGGTTAAAAAGAAAAAAGAGTTCTTAACTGTGTTGTGCTCAATTATAGTAATCTCACTCTGACATTTCTAAGGGGGGCGAGTCTCCCGTGGAAATTCCTTATGGTTCTGCCACTGAAATGTCAGAAATCAGATGGCACATTACAGATGCTTTTGAGTTTATCAGCATGTGAATCAACACTCTGCAAGGAGATTTCAGGATGGTGTGCCAAGTGAAAGCAAACTATTTAGGCAAACCTTTTCTTATATCCTGCATAGTTCCAGCAGACCTCTTTAGCTGCAATGTAGTATCTCCTCTTATTGCCTCTGCTGCGCAGGTAGTGCTCAGCAATGTCATCGGGGTTACGCTGCCTGCTGATGTTCACCTTGGGGTCTGTCATGTAGGGGTCATCAAAGCTCACATAATGGTACTCGTATTCCCCACCCGAGCTCTCATCATTGTAGGATTCTCCTGTCACATATTCGTAGTCTCCGTCTGCTCGGGGAAGCCCGATTGTGATGGATGGCCTGAACTGCCGCGGGGTAAGGGTGTCACCCAGAGACTCTCCGTGCCTGGCTCTGCTCTCATCCACCCTCTGGCTGACCTCACTGCCTGCCTTGGTGGCAACTGTGCGACACGGCGCTGCTGTGTGGTTGGTCCCACCCAGAAACAACGCACGGCCAAACCCTGCCGTGGAATTGCTGGGCTTTTTGGGGTTTCTACTCCGTGGGCTTAGCAAGTAGGTAATTTTTGCGTCTTCCTTCTTTCTCCTTCGGATCTTGATGAAAGTCAAGGTATTGTTGTTTCCCTCCTTTCCCTTCTGAGTTAGGTGAATGTGGCTCCCTTTCTGGTTTTCCCCCATTAGATGTGAGAACCTTTGATACTTCTTCATATCCTCCTTATTTATGGATGCTGTACCATTTCTGCCATGATGATTTAACTTACCACCAGCAGATTTATCTAAGCTTGCCTCTAATCCTGGAATTATCTTTGCAGACACCAAATTCCATTCCTCACTAGTCATTTTAGATGAATATTTCCCAGCCCCGGGCAATGATGTTTCTACTAAGTTCTTTACTACAGCAGGGCTGGAATTAGGGCTTGTATTGTCTAACATGTATTCTAAAGAAAAAACATCTGCTGGTTTATCTTTGGATATCCTGGGTTCAGAAAGGCTGGATGCATTGGACCCATCTCCTACTATGAGGTCCAAATCCAGTGTCAAGTTAACTGTGTGCGTGGCATTTTCCATCTTCTTTCCCTCCTCTTCCAGATCATCATAATATTCATTTGGCAGTTGGCCAGTTCCCATCATGGCTTCATTGGATGTGTTCTCTGTATGATGCACAGAATGAGGTGCATCAGCCTTGTCAGAACAAGAGACATTTTTATTTCGGATATGATTTAGAAGGGCATTCATCTTTTGGAGAGAGTAAAACTTAATGGCCAGTGAGCTTCGCCTTTTCCTTTTCTTGTTAGTGGTATAATTTCCTCTTCCTGTGCTTTGCTCTTGATGTTTTTCTGGAAAAGGTTTACTGTCCTTTCCACTAGCTGGAAGCTCTTCTGCAACATTCACTGGGCCTTCCCCATTGCTCAGCAAGTGTTCACCTGCAGACATGTTATTGTGAGCTATTTCATAGTTGCTTTGGCTTCTATTATCAAATACCAAGTCAGCTTCTCCATCACTTGTGGAAGCTAAAAATAAATCCTTTTCTGCTGTGACTGATGTGTGATTTGACTGGAATGTTTCAGCCTTGACTGGGGGAAGAGGAGTGATATGAGTTTCTAAGAACTTAGACTTGTTTGTTGTTCCACTGCTATTTATAGCTGTCCAACCTGAGCCAGCTGCCACCTCAGAACTCGTGGCATCAGTGTCTTCATACTGCTCCCAGGCCAGTGCTGTAAGATTCTGTTTTTCTTCATCACCTGCTGCCTTTCTTGAGCCTCGGATGGAGTAAAAAGAAGCCAGATAATCTTGGTAATCTGTTTCCTCCTTGTTTTCTTCATTTTCCTGCACAACTTCCTCAGCTGAGGTAGTAACAGCCTTTCTTTCAGTCTTGGTGGGACTTAAAGCCACAAAATCAAATGTTTCATCTTCCTCATAGTCACATTTCGCATCCCTGAATCTCAGCCTCATGCCGTAACTCATTTCTGGGGTGCCCCAGGATGCCAAAAGCCAAGTACCTGCAATTGAAGTAAAAGTGTTATGAGATTGGACATTGTTTGTCATGTAAGTGGCCAAGGCAAACAGTTGGTGCTTCTTCTACAGCACCTGCTATAGCAGACTGCTAATCTTTATCTGGGATATTAATGAGCTCTCACTGCAATGAAAAATAATTATTAAATGTAGACAAATAAGAGCACATATAAATACCTCTAGGAGATGGAACTCTTTTCCATAGATTAAGCTGTAACTGGAACCTGAATCCAAAAATAACCCATGAAAGAGATGGATATGAAAAAGAAACAAATTAAAGGATCCTATGTTTAGATCTGGATCTAAGGGTGAGGCCTCTCAAGATAAATTTTCAATTTTATCCTGTCCTTCCTGGTGCATGCACTGCTACTGGATAGAACATTCTGAGCAGAGCAAATGCATCCTGAGGCAATGCTGGCAAACAACTGACAAACACAGTATTTTAAAAGTTTTTGGATGAATCATGGATGATCTTTAATAAGTAAAATAAGAATAAAGCAATTTGAATTTCCAATCTGACACAAGCCATTAAGCTGCCAATCTGAGGCATCTCAGATTAATTTACAGGTTTTAATAACTCCTCCAAAACCTCATCACAAGGTAAGTTCTCTATTGGAAACTAGAATCTTCAGAGAATAAAATAAAATCTGTTTCTCTAAACAACATCAAATCAAGTTCTTTGCTTGTTACACCTTGCTTTTGGAACTAGTAGAAATGACAGAATAGACAGAATTAACACCCTGAGAAACAGGTAAAAAGGTCAGATACAATTCTTCCTGTATTGATCAGCTTCAAGTGACCTGCACAGCTTTCCTGATTTCTAACAGCAAATTTATCAAAGAAAATATGCCCTAGATGGAAAGAATAGATTGCATACCAAAATCAAGTAAAAATACAACTTTATTACTGGGGAGGTTTCCATAAAGTCTAATAGAGTTCTAATGATTCTCTAGTCTTGAGCAACACAGGCCACTTTAACATTTTTAAGCTATAAGGTCTTGATGCTGTGCAATACATAAAATATATATATTTTTAAAAATAAGATATTTTAAATGCAATACGGATACTTAAACCTTGAAGGGTGTTAGAATTATCACTCAAAATGCACAGACTTCGATGACAAAGAATCTGCCCTTTTGTAAGTAATGCCTTAAATGTAGACTACATGGGTTCTGATGTCCCCTCTTCCAAGACATGGTGTTAATTCCAGACATTGAGATGCATCCCACAGACCAGTGACTCAGTTCAGGCAGGCAGACTTTACTGCTGCTGAATGACCTCAAGCCTAAGGTCAAGTGTGGCCATTTTGCCCAGTAATTACCAGCTGAACTTGGCAGTTTCAGCCCATTTTAGACTGCTCAGAATAAACAAGAATGTGGCAAACCTGGAAATCATACAATGGAGCTCATACCTGTTTCTAAGAAGAATCTTGCCTTAAAATTATCATTACTAACCCCAGTATTAATTGTGAAGTGAAAAAAAGACAAATCAAAGATGACCAACTAAAAGAACCTCAGTACAGCACACAGTTATGCTAAGTTGGTGTAGCCATCACTTGCACTAGTGAATGATTCAATGTTTTCTAGCACTGTGTTTACCATAAGAGTTTTCTCTCCTATTTAGATGAGCCCTTACAGACTGGAGATTAAATAATGTCTTAGAAGAGCTGTCAAACACTACAGTTCCATCACTTACCACCATTGTCCATTTCCACTGTAACAGATTCTCCGCTCATTGGGAAAAGGCTCAATGTATCCTCGTATTTCCCTTGATACAGAAAAAAATGTCCAGCAAGGCGAACAGAGACAATCTCATCATGTGTGCCAACACTGAAAAAGTGCCACTGAACCACAGTATCTCGGCAAAATCCAAGGATTTCACTGCTGTCAGACACATAGCCATTTATTGCTAAAAGGAAAGCAAAGAAAAAGTGGTTTCAGTATTTTTGTTTTAAAACTTCCTGTTCTTTGATGTCAGTGCACTGGATTCATGTTTGCACTGGAAAGAGACTGGCACAGGGCTGAAACCATGGTAATTTCCATCTCTGAAAATATTATCTCTAAGGCAGCAGGGTGCTGCATCAAAATTTAGTTAACCCTTGTCTTTGCTTCAGGGTCCAGATCCAGCCTAGCTACTAGTGGCAAGGTGTGGGTAGGCCTTTTCCCCCTGGCAGCTAGCAATAAAACAAGGGGAAATGGCCTCAAGCTGCACCAGGAGAGGTTCAGGTTGGATATCAGGAAAAATTTCTTCACTTGAGTGTATAACTATTATAACAGGCCCCCAAAGGAAGTGGCAGAGTCATCATCTCTGGGAGTGTTCAAAAAACAAGTGAACACGGCACTCAGCAATATGTTTTAGTGGGCATGCTGGTATTAGGTGAGAGGCTGGACTTGATCTTGGAGGTCTTTTCCAACCTTTCTAATTTTATGATATTTCCTACTTCTGTCCAGTGCCACCTGGCAGAGTTAGAATTTCACTGACTCTCTGGAGGATTCCCCAATCACATGTACTTCCGAGAACAAGCAAACACTGAGTGCTCAGCTATTATTCATCTCAGTATTCCACTCACTGTGCATTATGTTTGAGTTATAGAACTTGGGATCATCCCTTTTAACAGTGGCTGGGTTGCTGCAGTACTCCTTGATGTTATCCTCTAGGTACCAGCTCTTATTTTCATCGAAGACAGCAAACACTGCCTGCTGCTCCTCATCTGCCTTTTTCTGAAAGACAATCAACACAGCAGTTACATTTTATCAGCAGACACACATATTAAGAATTCAATCCTACAATGTAAGCAACATAAGCTTCATCAGAGTCCTGGTAAGTGTTATCCATAGGTTATGTGGAAGGGAGTAGAGGCTCCAGACTTCAATCCTACTACTGCAACCAACCTGCAGTGAAACACTGAGCAAGCCTCTAGCGCTGGTGATACACAGGTGGTTTATGACTGGCCTCTCTGTAACAGAACCAGACTTCTGGTTTGACCTGACAAAGCTTCTGACATTTTTTTCTCTCAAGTGATGCTTTAGTCTTTGCCAAGCAAGATTTCAATAACTGGTAAAGGGAAGCCCTCTCCCAGAACTCCTATGCTGTTTTGGTTGTTCTAGATTCATTGTGCCTGAGATTGTCAGATGCTGTGGAGTTGTCTCTGTTACAGAAAGGAACCAGAAGGTCAGATATTAATATCTTCAGAGTATGAAAATATAATAACAGCAGGAAAATTAATTATCAAGTCTAGAAATAGACTTTAAAGTCAGGCTGACCTTTTGTTGACCTTTCTTAGCGCTTGCTAAGAAACACAGAACATAATTCCTTTACTGCTGTGGACAGTTACAGGACTGTTTCTTCAGGAGCCTATTGGTTTAACTGCTCTCCACAGAACAGTTCTCTAAGGGAAGTAAAACTAAATTCAGTGTAGAATAAATAGCATTATTCGAGCAAAATCTGTCCAAACAAGTTACCTGCACACCCTTTTGCGTCAGTGCTTCACTTTTACAAATCAGAAGTGGGCCAATCAGTCCAGAGGCTATATCTCTCTCAATATTTACAGCACTGTGATACAGCCTTGTAATACATTGTGCATCCTTTGCAGTGGGTTGATCTGTTTTAGTAATTTTCCATTCATAAGTGTACATGTTCCCTGGTTCAACTCCTCTACTCTGGGTGCCATTGCCTAAGGAAAAACAAGAACAGTAATGATACAAATTCAGAGACAGATCTTAGGATCAAGCTGCACCTTCTAATGACATTGGTGTAGTTTGGCCATTAAAAGCTACCTTGAAATAACTGAAATTCAGCAAGAATTTTTGTCTCTCTAAAATCACAAACAGGAACATAAAACGAATACAACACATAGCGGGTATTTGTCTCTGCTTTGCAGATAATACCTTGGTTTCTCTATAAGGCAACACAACAGGTAAGCAGAGGCAGAGCACAGAACTGAGGTCTCCCAGTCATGCACATTCCCAGCCACAGCACCTCCTTCAAAGCAACAAAACCATCCATAACAGTTAGTGATATGCAAAAACATATTTCACAAATTTTTTACTTGTGGGATCCAGAGGATAATCAGCTCCTTCTGCATTCTTTGCAAGTGTCACTCCATGGAAATAAATACTGTAGGGTCGACTGGCCTTATTTTTGAATACAATCTATATTAATAGGTAAATGAAAAAAACAATTAGGATTCAACAAATCCTTGTCTGAATACACAATGAAGTTATCACTACAGTAGAATTTGCCTGGCTTTAACCCAGAAAGTGTCAAAGGCAAAAGGGTGTCTTAAGTATTGGTTGATATATAAACCCAAAGAATAAATGCTGGACTTTGTAGACCCCACTGAGTGAAGTCCAGCTGCTTACAGCTGGGCTCTGGAATGTCTAAAAAGAACACTTGTTCTTCTAGCTACTAGGCACACACTATCTCTGGAAATATGAAGTTACTGACTGAAGTTCTTAAAAACCTTCATTATCGGAGAAAAAAAAATTAAAACCAAAGCTTGTCCCAGATTCTAATTCCCAGAGGGGTTACATACGGAAAAGGCAAAATTTCCTGCCTATTCTTGACAAAATCAGGATTAAAAAAAAAAAAAAAAAAGAAAAAGAGAAAAGGAAAAAAGGAACATGCTAAGCTCAAATTCAGAACCACAGAGTCATGGTGGAAATGATAGAAGCTAAAGGTTATGGAACTTTGTGATCGAACTTGTGATCATTAAATGACAACAGTAAGACAAGGGGATGTTGTGGCAGCACAAGCTTGTAATGCAAATATTTTGTAGTTTCATGGTATAACCTCATGAAATAACATTTGATTATGGAAACTGATTACCTTTGTATAAAACAGCCAGAAAAAAATATCAGCATAAGAAACAAGAGGCTCATGAAGTTCAGCCTCACATACAAATCCCCTCAGAAGTCCACCCAGGTCTAGGGCTTTTTCCCATTTTGGACCAGTGTCAACATATATTTTACAGAGTGTGACTGAAGCATGTTTATGTAGTAAAATAAAGCACAATCATGGAAACTATAGAAAGAACACTGAAAAATGCAAGCTAAACACTGTTACTTGTGATCACACCTTTTAAGAGAGCCAATATTTAGAACGTTAGCTATATTATTTGAAAGACAACAAAAATCAAACTGATTCTTTTGTATCTCTGCCTCAATGAAAAGCATGCTATATGATCCTGTATTTGTGTTACTTACTCTGACTTTATCATTGATTTGAGCTCTGATAATAGGGCCCAAGATTCCAGTTTCCTTGGGACGAGGATTTTCCAGACGTTTAGTGAAAGTGGCATCAGTATATTGTGTAAAAATAGCCTTTTTATACCTTTTACCTATGAGATTGGAGAAGTTGTCCAAGTGTTGTGATTTATAGTGTCTTAAAAATAAAGTAAAAGAAAAATTATCAACAAAACTTGAAGAGTAGCATCTGTTAAAACACAAAATTAGTATTCAAGCAACTGGTAGAAATCTCACTGCTTGAAAAAAAAATCCAAACCCTAAACTAACCTAATGCTTTTCACCCCAAATTTTAACCTAAATTAGGTAAGAAGAATCTTCAATCATTACTTGTGTTTTTGGTATTACATATGACCAATTAATATCATAGTTTACATTTAATTTAACAGTGTACATACAAGTATGAAACAAACTGAAGCAGCAGGTACACTTTCAAGGCAAGACAGAAATCACTGTTCTCCTTTTTCAAAGGCCTAGTTGAGCATGGAGGAAAAAAACCCCAATTTGCTCACAGTAGCAAAGACTCCAGGAGAAATAGGAACACAATCTTAATCCCAGTCAGGCACTATACAGTAACTAGTGTTATACTGAGGTTTCGAACTTTTTTTTGCTGTCACTCACACTTGAAAAAAGGTTACTGAAAAGCGATAAACTCTGAAGTTCTGAACAGAGAAGGAACAATCAGAGCACTGAGATTATTAAGTAAGGCAGTGTGACTGGCAGGAAAGATATAAAAGTTTGTTCTGTGCAGTTCAAGAGCACATAAGGGAAACAAATGCCAAAGGAGAATGAGTTGTGCAAACACTGTATTTCTAAGGAGGCATATGAAACTATAACCCTTACAGAATACGGAATTTGTTTTGTTCTGCTTAAATCCTTAAAGATTCTTATGAATATCAGCTTGTAAAGGCTCGTAAAGGCACAAATAGCACTGGGGAATTGCAAATTTAACCCCACAGTGCACTGATAGCACTGTATACTAGACATCATGTATGTTACAGAATTCCTTCTATTTGTCTTAAGTTGAGCAAAATAGCCCAATAGGCTTATTTATTATGACTTGCACTCCATCTACATTGGTACTATGCAGACATCATTTATAAAGAGCTTTCTCCTGTTCACTAAACACTTTATTGTACTGAACTTTTAAAAACTTTTAATCTCCAGAAATATTCCCTTCCTCCCTTTCTCTTCCTTTTAAGGATTGCTTATTTCAGCAGAATTGATGCTGAAAAGTATTTTAGAAAATAAGCTTGTATGCTACTTTGGACAATTCCTCAGTCATCTTGTTATTTTGGGCTCCCTGTGAGAGGGAAAAGAAGGTGTCTACTGTTGGGCTTCTCAGCAAAGAAAGTCACTGACACTGGTGAGAGTCCAGTGAAGGGCCACCATGGTGATCAAGGAGCCAGAGCACTTGGCACAGAAGCAAAATTCCGGTTTCTTCAGTCAGGCAAAGGCATAGCTAAGGGAGCATCTTCTATTTAACCTCAACTATCAAACTGACATTATAGAGAAAGCAGGATCACATGCTTCTCAAAGCTGCATGATGAAGAGATGAGACACAATGGCCACAAGGTGCAACATGAAGAACATTTAGCTATAAGGAAAAATTTTTTCACTGTGAAGTTGCAAAGATGCCAAGAGAAGCTTAGGGGTTCCTGTACTTGGAAACAATAAAAATGCAACCGCATAAGGTCCAGTGCAACTGGATCCAGCCTTGCTGTTGGATACCAAAGAGGTTCTTTCCAACCACAATTATCCTGTGATTTCATGTTAGCGTTCCCTATTACACTGACAAACTAGTATTTTACCTGTCAAGGGTGTCTGGAATACTTGGGGCATAATCCCAGGTAACTTCTTCTGCAGCAATGAAATAGTCCCAGGTTTTGACCATAAGACGTTCTCTATAGGAGAGACGACTTTTCTTCACCTCTTTGTCCCCACAGTCCCTTACAGTGAGGTAACCGTGCATTCCAGCTAATTGAGAGGAAACAGGACCATAGTGATTTCCCATCTGAGGAACTCTTACCACTTCAGCTGTTTTTTATCCCCCAAAAGATATCTCCAGCTCCTATAAGAGAGATATTTTTCTCATTCTTTAAAACAGAATTCTGATCATTGCTGAAAGATACCACTTTCAAATGGCAAACAGAAAACATTTTCATCACATTGAAGTACCCTTAGCTGAAAGTACTCAGTTTCTCAGGAAACAGGTGGCTTCTCACTAATTTTATAGTGATGGTTATCTGAACAGTTCACAGAGACTTAGATGCTGGAGTATTGAATCACTGTTGCTCTGTGCTGTGGAGACTGCAGTAAAGCTGCAGGTAAGAACATCTTTCAGTTCACCATGCACTTCCAACAGAATGTCTGGTTCTTGGTCAGTTTCTTAGTGAAATGACAAAATCACCTGAAACAGATTAACTGTACCACTGTAAAACAGCAGAAGCCATTTGGGACATAGAGAAATACAGCTTTACAGATGCCTAATAACTAGATGTTTCCTTGCCTTGAAGGTGCTTTTGGACAAGAGAAGATATGAGCCACTTTCCTTCCTCAGTCACTGTCATGTTTACGGTGGTTGTGGCTCCTCCCACCAAATTAACAGCAGAAACTCGGCGATGTTTTTGCTCCATGGACTGGCCATTGATGTGAATAGAGAAGATTTCTGGCTTGGAACTCATTCCTATCAAGTGCCAGCTAATGTTGTCATACGCACAAGCCTCTAAATCTGAAAGAGACATGAGATAGGGTTCAGAATACAGGCAAATCATGAAGCTCCCCATGCACCCTAGATTTGAAGTGAGTCTTCACCGAAAACATTAAAAAAAATATTGCTGCGATCAATGTTTGCAACAAGAGGAAGTTTCAGAAGCATGTAAGTGGAACAGATAGCAAAATCATCTGTCAGTGGCAGACAAATGTTTAAATCTTACCTGCAAGTGACAAACTGACTTACAACAAGCTGGCAAAAAATGGGGAAAAAAACCAGTGCCTTCTTTTGGAAAGCTGACCTGTCCTTGCTTGGGGAGTGAGGGGAAAACAGGGCAGGGAATGCAAAGAACAAAGCAAAGATCTAAGCAAAAGACTGATGTGATACTTAGTGACAGTAACTACCCTCCTCAATATTTCCTGAAAAAAATCCCCACTTAAGACAACCTTTTGTATTTGCTCAATGGATAGGAGAGAGATATTAAAGTTTTTTTCTTAGGAAAACAACAGAAAAGCCCCACTACCATCTTCCTAGTCTTCTCACTTAATTGTGTCTTTTAATGATAACTGTCTTTCCACTTGCAGGAAGTTTTGCACCCAGTATTTTCTATATTATGTAGAACCAACAATTCACTTAAATCACTCTCTCACCATCAGGTCGTTATAAAAAAATGAGGAGCTTATTAAAACTCTTTTTTCTTTTTAAGTTAGTAATCCTTTTCTTCAAGCAGAAGTCTTCTTAGAAGTAATCTCATTGTTCCTATCAGTAATCTGGTGTTACTTCCTTTCAGCAGCATAGTTTTTCTTCCAGAATTTAGATGCTCACAGACATATTCTAAAAAAGGCTGTACCCCATTTCTCCACATGTCCCATTCTTGTCCATAAAAAGCAACTAAAGGTGATATTCAGTGTTCATAAATGTTAATTCCATTTCACATAAGCCGAAACAGTACCTGGTAATGTTCCATCAGTATAGCCATTAACTGTATACTTGACTGATGCTGATGTTTGCCAACTCTTGTTCTCATCAAACACACCAAACAACAGTACATATTCCCTGTCAAAATGTTTCTGTGACCCATCCTCATTTAGACTTCCTGTGAAGGAGAAACAACAGGTCTTAATATGAAGCAGAAATAAAGCAGATTTCACATGCAGTTGCATTAATATATATTTAATGAGCTTGTTTCACCTGTTAGTATGTACTGGCCGAGCCTGATCGAAACAAAGCCTTAAGAATGCTCATAATGTGATTTTATTTCTGGAAGTACTTTTGGATTGGGTAACCACAAAATCAAAAGTCTGAAGAGTTCCAGAGAAGATAAACATCATGCAATGAATTGTCTCAGTCAATTTTTGGCAATGTGTTGCAGAGATCAGCTTAAAGAAGGGGAGTGTCAAACACCTTTAGTTCACAATCAGGTGCTGCCCTCTCTTTTCAGACTGTGAGGCAAGGAGAAGAGCAATGGCAGAGTCACCAGCAGTGTGAACAGCACCTTTTCAAGCACTGAGGTCATCAGCACCTTTAAAAAGTTTAAAGCCAACCACTCAGAAAATAACATTTACACACAAAAGACTTCAACAGACACTGCTGCACTGGATCAGTTACAAGAAACTGTCCTGGGTGATTTTGTGATACAGATGTAATTTCTGTCAAGAAATAGAATTCATTCTGGACATGCCACACAGAACTGGTGTGGATCTGTAGATCGCTCACACCAAAAACTTCCACTTGCTTTCTGTTGATCACTCACACCAAAAACTTCCACTTGCTACTTTCAAAACATAATCTGGTCCCTCTGGGTTGCAAGAACGAAGATTTTGCAGACTTATTGATTATTCTACCTAGGAAAAGAGGCAGTGGAAGAAATTATCATTAATATAATTTTTTTATTTATGGGGAGATACAAAGTTCTGGTTTTCTTCACAAAGAAAGCCTCAGATCAACAGAGGAATTTATCTACTTGCCACACAAAGAACATTCAGGCAGTGCTTTAACTCAAAAGTCCACTTTTTTATAACCTTAACCACCTCTTAAATGTGTCAGATTGTGGAGAGCTGACCCTAACCAGCAGCCAAACACCCACTTCAATGCCTTCCCATCCCCAACGGGACAGGAGAGAGAACAGGAGGAACAAAAATGAGAAAACTCATGGATCAATAGAGACGGTTCAAAGGTGAAGGAAAGAGGGGAAAACAACAAGCAACACAGAAAAAAATCACTCATCTCCCACAAGCTGACTGATGCCCAGTCTGTCTCTCAAAAACTGTCACCTTGGAAGTAAACACCCCTCATTGTCCCCACACTGTTTCTTCCTCCTCTGCCTCCATTTTTTATTGCAGAATGATGTTAATGGTAGAAAATAACCCTTTGGCCAATCTGTTTCATCTGTCCAGACTGGTCTCCTCCCAACCTCTTGTCCATCCCCAGCCCACCATTTGGGGAGGTCTGAGCAGGAAAAAGAGAAAGCTTTGACACTGTGCAAGTAAGTACTGTTCAGCAACAGCTCAAACATGGGTGAGTGTATTATTGATGCTATTAAGCCACAAATCCAAAACACAGCACCATATGAGCTGCTGTAAAGAAAGTAAACTCCATGCCAGGCAGACCAAATACACAGGTACATTGCACATTTACCAGACACAGCTGACAGTCAAAAATCTGTGTTCAGAAATCTTAAAAATATGCATAGTGAGCTGTTTGTTTTAGCCAGAAACATACACCCGAATTTTCTTGAAGGCAGTGGTCACACCAGTCCATCTCAAATTCATGTTCTACTCAAGCCCAAAATGCATGGATTTGAGAAGTCTGAGAAGGAAGTAGTTTCAAAGTATTGGCCCAGATTAGCTCAACTAGTATGCCATAAAATATCCATAATACACAGAAACCCAGAGAAAGAAAATCCAGGAAAATCAGGAAAACAACAAGTCCTAAATAATACTAAAAGCACCAATCATCAAAAAAATTCAAGAGGAACGTAATTAATACTAATGCAATTCCTTTGAGGTGATAAGAGTAGATGTGTTCTGCATTAAAATGGGTATCTATGGGTGAGGAGACTGTCCTTGTGCAACCCACACTGAACCAGTGTTCTGTTTACTTTCAGGGAAGCTTTGAGGTCCAAGTCCATGCAGTTTAGTCTACACAAATTTTTGACTCAAACTAAATCAGGCTACATAACTCACAGCACATTCACCACAAGGATATATAATTTGGAAAAAACCTTGGATTTAAGGGACCACTAAGTAGTTTAAGTACTTTACACAGTGGCATGCTGTTTCAGTCATCCCTCAAACCAGGGAGACAGATCTAGCAGCTGTTTACAAGTGCTACAAGACACCAGTTATTAGTGGAGATGGAATTCAATGGTTCAGACTGCTAAAATCTAAAGTCTCTGATCACAGGCAAAAACAATTTTAAGACTTAAAATCTGTTCAAATTTGGCCATATCTTCAAATTACTAGCAAAAGACAGACTGCTCTGCAATTTTAAAGCCATGTTACAGAAGAGAGAGTGTTCCAGGCTCTCGATCAGACGGCCTGTGAAAAACAATGGGTAAAACAATTATTTCCTGCCTTATTCTCTGAAATGGGCAAACCATTTTGAATGAAGTTTTAGAAAATATTTATTCTTAGAAGTTTGAGGTCATATATTTAGCAGTTAAGCAACTGCAGATGCAACCAGTGCAGGCAAATGCATCTACATATTAATGTTTTCTGCCCATCCTATAATTATAGGATGGAACTGCATGAAAGCTGGCATTTAAAAACTCTAACATCTAAAAGAATGATGTTAAAAAAACATTCGTTTTACACTGCATGTAAAGATGCGAAAAAGAAAATATCTTCTCTCATTATCATACATCATCCTCTTCGTTAGAAATGAAAATATATTATCTTATAGTAGTCTTACAGCATTTCATTACCTTTCTTACAGATCAGCAATGCTCCAATCAGACCAGAGTTAAAATCCATTGCCATGTTCTCATGAGAATAATAAGCATAAGTAAGACAAGGAAGGTCAGCTTCTCTTGGACCAACTTCTTCTGGTATATCCCACACATATGTGTAGAGCTGGCCTGGAAGTACAGCATCATCTCGTTTTTCTGCAGGTGATGTTCTGTCATCATACAGGGAGCCTGCCAAGAAAAGAGTCAGTAGGGTGGCATGAAGAAAAAGAGCAATCAAAATGCTTGGAATATCTTCCTACAAGCAGCTCCAAAAGCTTGGTTTGATCTTGCTTATATGATACTTCAGCTTCAAAGAGATAACTCATGATTCCACTCACACATTGCTGAGAGTAGCATGGGGAGAGTAGCTAATCCACCACCATCCTGTTTCTTAGAGATTAAATATTTCCTAGAAGTATCATCGCTGCCAAAAGGTTGGGCTCTTGATCAGTCTGACTAGGGTTGGGACGGGATGAAGCTTCAGCCTCTGCTCACAAATGCTCTGCAGAGGAATGCTCCTGACTCTGTCACCTTTCTAATTGTCTCTCAAAGCCACTGCATGGGCTGGCACTGCCTTGCTGCCTTAGGCCTTTTGTATACTGCACATCCACATATGGAAGCAGTAATGGCTTGTGTCTGTGCCTGCCATATCCAACAGATCTGCAATATGACAAAGGGGAGACAGAGAATTGAAATCTGAAGTGCAAAAGGCACATTAATTAATTTGACAGTCAAACTGAACTGCCCATCCCTTCCAACGAGATGTTCTGTTCAACTCCATGAGATGGAGCTGCAAAACTTCTTTTGCACCCACACAACAACTAAGGCCTTGCATGAATTTCTAAACTGCAGGCCAAAGCTCTGGCTAAGCACCCAGGGCAGGGCAATGCAGGAAGCATGAGCAACCAAACTCACTTTGTGCTGGGACAGATATTTTACTGTCCATTTGGTCAGAGTTCATAATCTCTTTTTGCTGGTCTCATAAGTGTGTGGAGCAAAGCACCATGAAGCTGAGCATTAAATGCTGAGTATCAGAACAGCATGATCAGCACTGTTAGGAAACTGTGCTCATGACATTCACAGTCGTCAGTGTTACACTGATGAACAAGAAAGGAGCTAACAAGGGAGGTGAAGGTGTAATCCAGGATCAACACATATTTGTGTTACACATAGCTTCACACATTGATCTGGATCCCTGTCAACATTTCATGCCGTAGTCTACAAGCAAATCAGCAAAACATGGAGTTTCTACAGTATTTACCTTCTTCATTTTTGCTGTAAACTAGGCCTTGAGGATGAATACTGACTGGCTTGTCAGCCATATTTTTAAGGTGAACCACTAAAGTATCTCCCACTTCAGCACGCAGGGTTGGTCCCAGAAGTCCTGTAGTTGTTCAAGATAAAGAAAGAGGAAAACATTAATAAAACAGTATGTCCAGTGAAACAAAGAATTTTCTCCCCCCTCAGAAAATATTAGCTCTCAAAGTACAAATACCAAAATTAACACAGAGAATGTAATAACACTGCAGTGGAGATTTACCCATAAAAAGGCATATGGGAACTTAAAGCCTATAGTGCATATTCCAAAATGTTATAAATTTTGCATCTGGCAACTAGTACTTCAAAATCACGGGAAAATAAGGGGAAAAAAGTTATTTACAGATATAGAAACTCTATCAAAAGATTCATCCTGAGGTTCATTGAAAATTTCTAGACATCTTTCACCTACAATTTAATTAGTTTTAGAAGATAAACATTTTATAGTTAAAGAGTTTAAAGAAAGGCATTCAAACACATTACTTTAAGTAGCATTCTGAATGCCAGAAGTCACAGAACAAAGAGATCTTTCAATTCCCAAATGTTATCCAAGTAAATAATCATTTCCACACTGCAAATTTCTTGAGGCATTTCCTGCAAAAGATTTCAAGAACTTGTATCCCTACTCCCCATGTTACACAAATAAGCAAATGAAAAAGCTGGTGACAACTTTTGGCTTGTTAGTCTCTTTTTTGGTAAACTATTTTGTATTATTTAGGCTCCTTCACAAGGAATTCATAGTGTCATCGCTGCGGCTGTGCCAAATCTAAATGCATGTGGTAAATCTCATCAGATGCTGAAAACAAAGGGAACGACTTTGTATGGTGCAACTGATTTGCAGACAGCCACATCCTCTGAAAGCCCAACCTCTCTAATAATCTTTGGAAGACTTGTTCCTGCACTGTAGAGACCTCATGCCCTGTGCCTATTTGGTTTATGTGCAAATACTGGATGCAAAAATACAAGCGTGCTTAGGTTGCCACTGGCTTTAAAATAAGGAATAAATCAAAATACTCAGAACATTTCATTCCTGTTTACCTGCAAATGTATTTGCTGGTTTTTCTTTTTTAAAATCCACTTCATATTCTCTGTAAGAAATTTTCTTAAATACAGGATCTGAATGTTCCAATCTGAAACCAAAAGAGTTACAAAAAATATTGAAAGGACAAAGATTCTCATTGCTGTTTGATGGGAAACTCAAAAAAATGAATCTTGGAAATATATTTAATCATTTGCACATTTTGCTGAAGGCAAAACACACATTCCAACTCTTTGTAGTATCTTCACTTCTCCCTCTTACTCTATTGAATTTATGATGTTCCCAAACCAGATAATGTCATATAGGGCATCCAATATCCATACCTAGAACAGTTCACCACTGATTTTACTGATTGTTTTTATAGGTCCTTTTGATTCTACAAAGGCATAAAGATGCCTTTGTTTTGTCCAAGACACAGAGGAAGATGTCTCAACCATACTTAACCGAGAAAGCATCTGACAAAATAGAGAGAAAGAAACCTGAATTTCTATTTATTCAGCCCTATGTTTGAACTTTAAGACTCACTAGAAGGGTTTTAAAACAGCATTAACAGCAAGTTTCTGTCACAGGAATGACTCTGAAGGCAAGCACAAAGCTGTTCTTTCACAACAACCAAGGATGTCACAGCAAGTTAGAAAATGAGAACACTGCAAAGTACCCTTAGTCTTGTTACATAAACAATTTGGCACCCAGGAGACCACACAATGTTTTCTTAGAAAATATTTAGGCAAGCAGAAGGAAACCAGCAAACGACACTTCTGCAATGGAAATAATGACGACAAGAGGGCTGAAAGGGTAACAGCCCTTCACATTTATTGGTTGATTTACTATAGTATGTATGATGACTGAATCCAATAGCAATTCCACTTGCTCTCTTTGTAATGCCCTTTCAGGCACATTTGATAGTGAGGAGCTGATGGGCTGCTCAAGCATGGGGAGACTGAGCAGAGAGAACCCACTTCAGTGACATCCAGAGTCCATAAGGCAGGAGATCTCTTCTGGAAGAGATCCCTTGTAAATTCCTCTGCAACCTTCTCTCACCACAGCAGAGTCAGGCAGAAGCAATTGGTGCTTCAATTAATTCCCTCCTCCTTAAGGTCATTGATAAAATTTTGTTTAACTCTTTAAGGGGAAGGATGAGATCCACAACCTTCACTGACAAGAGCTGCCCTAATGTGGCAATGTTCAAGAGAATATGCACGTAAGACTGTAGGGTAGAAGAGGAAATTTATCAGTGCCAATTGTATAGCGAGGAGGAATAAAATACCTAGGACACTAACACTTGAGAAATATCACACTACACAAGCAGGCCTAGTCACAGAACTTTTAGGAATTGCAGCAGCAACACTACAAGATGCACAGATAATACATTTTCACTTTGTGCTAACGTGCCTTATAAATAAATAGCACTTGTACATAGTAACAAACCTCTACAAAGATAAAAATGACACTCAAGAGAAATAAAGTGTCCTTTTCTAGTAAAAATTAAGGAAATAGCTCAGGAAGAATCCATTTTCCTTTCAGCCTCTCTTAAGTTATTTATAAACAAAAGCACCAAAGTATCAGATTCTTACATTGCATATAGATATTCAGCTTCTGCTGAAATCAGCACAAGTCACATACCCCAGTACTTTCGGGATCCAAGCCATCAAGCCATTAACTCTTCCTCAGTGAGTATATTTGTGTTGTGAGGTCTTTTGTTTTTCTGTTTTCTTTTCTTTTTTTTTTTAAAGTTTGTGGTTTTGTTGGGTTTTGTTTACTTGTTTGTTTGTTTTGGGTTTTAGTTAAATTTCTATAAGCTCTATAAAATTAATTAGACCCATCTGGGATGTGACTTGCTCTAAATACTTAGGCAAGGTAACCCAATAGACATTGCGTATAAAATACTGCTGGTTTATCTCAGAGAACTTCAGCTGAGGCTTTTGACAGTCTCTACTGCATGAAAACACTCCATTCACAATGTGAATTTAACCAAACAGCAGTTGATTCTTACATTGATGCACCCAATGTAGAAGAGAATGAAGTTCTAACTAGTAAATCCACATGTCCATGTCAATACTTAAATGGCAGCTGGCTTCATATTCCTACCTTGAAATCCTATTTTTCTCTGTCTTGCCAGTTTTACATTATGCTTATACCAGCTCTAGTAAACTTTCAAGGGGGTTTTGGGGGGTTTTAAAATCACAGGAACTTTGCTATAATTAGAGCTTGGAAAAAAATTAGTAATCTGAACTGAAAGTATCTTTTCCATATTATCCTGAAACTCAATATATGTTTAGAAAAAAAAAATCACTAAAAAAAAAAAGAAAAAGAAGTCACCTATATATAAAAAAGCAGCAGTACAAAAACAACTTTTAATGTAGAAGGACAAGTAATTTTTAATTAATTTTAATGTTTTAGTGTTTAATTTTTTAGTAGTTTTCCCCCCTAATTTAAACAGAACTCAAAATTACATCCAAGTTCTGAAATCTGTAGTATTGCACTTGCAGTGTTTATAATCCTAAAGACAGTAGTACTAATAAAAATAACGTATTTTATATATTCTTGATTGGCGGATGCAGGTAGGCTGGCCACTGTGCAATGCTATCCAAAAAAAAAAAAAAAAAAAAAAATCGGTATTTTCACTTAATGAAGCAGAGTAATGCTTGATCTTACTACCTTTACTCATCAGAATGTACATTTCACAAAAGTCCTGAACAACTCAGAAATGGTACAGCTAGTTCCAAAGTTCATCTGGCTCTGATTTAAGTGAAAGTGATAGCATCAAAACTGGAACTTAATTATTCCTTCAGCAAATTCTAAAGTCCTAAAGTTTTTGAGAGCTTACCAAACCATGGCTCAATTAACATTGCTCAACATTCATGTAGCTAAAATAAACACATTAAAAAACCCCAAGCAATCAACATTAAGCTATTCAAAAATGACAAAAGCAAGTCCTGGAGCTTATTTAACAGAAGTGCTCTGAAAATATAAAAATAATTCTATCCACTAATGCAGCAAATAAAAAGGAGCTTTTAATATGTCACTGGATCTAGTTCAGATCATGCTGTTTAATGTCAACCAAGTTTCCTGAAAGCAACAGATTGCACTCCAAAGTCCTCCTGGCCTCTGCAATTCCACAAGAGATGAGAGACAAAAACCACTTTTCAGTCCCAAGGGAGGACTAACTTCATCCTTCTTATCCTGTACTTTGTTACCTGGACTTTTCTTCAGGCTGTGGTTTGTAGGTCCAGCTTGTGATCTGTGCAGCTATATAGTGCTCCCTGACCTTCACAGCTCCCGCCACATGCTGCTCTGAGTCTGGCCACCATGAACCAAGCAGAAGCAAGAGAAAAAACTGCAAGCAGTGCAGAGTCATGGTAGAGACGCCTGTTAAAGCTGCTCTGGAAGACAAGGCAGAAACCACTGCTTTTATTGCTGTTGTTGCTTCTAACTTCCCCTCAGAAATGAAATAATGATGATGCAACAGGGTAACAACATTTGCTGTGCTCAGGTCACTGCTCTTTACCTCCACCTCCCCTTACTGACAGCGATCCAATAGAGACAAAAAACAGTTTAAACTACCTTCCTTCCCCTCCTCCACACCACCTCCAGCATGAGACAAGCACCAAGGAGAAGCAGCTTCAGCCCCACTAGGTGGCTGGGTCATTGTGTACTGAAGCAGCAGGATATCAGAGGCAGAATATTATTTAGATTGCTTCAATTACAGGATGTTTGACTTACGTGCTTAGGAAGAGGGATATTTTCTATCTTCCCAAAAAACAGAAACCCAGCACATGGCTGGCACTGATGGAAATTTCCCAGGTAGATGCTACATCTCCTAAGAAATCATTCCCAGGTTAAAAGGAAGGATTAGGCATGGGGAGTAGAGCTGAAGGGTGCAGAGCTAAAGTCTCGTTCAGATCACCATGCACTGCATGCTCAGAAAAGTAAGGCAGCCGCCCTTCCAAATGTTGCCAGCTTCAGCTTGATTCCCACTACACTCCCAAATACCTCAGGTAATAGGTAACCAATGGGCTTCTCAGAGGCAGCTACCAGGTCACACAGGAGACTTTTAATCTAGTCTTGACTAGGGTCTGTTGGCATTTATCTAACAAGAAATGATTAGGAAAATACCTTTTGATAAGATAATTACCAATGTGAACTGTATTACCAAAAATGTTTCCCTGCTTTTGCTGGTACTAAGAAGATGGTCAAAACAACAAGTAAATTGTTGATCATGTTTCCCACACATTCAATTACTAGAAAAAGAAAAAATCCTATCTATTTTTATTGTGGCCAGAAAATGAAAATAACATTTTCAATAATGTTTTCCTAATATTTTAATGAAAAAATTACCTAAACTCACAAATGAAAATAACCCCAGTCCAGAACTAGACAAAAAGAACAACATTTCATTTTGGACTACTTCAAAAGAAAACCTGATCAATTTTTAACAGCAGAATGGCCTAACTGGCAGCTTAGTTAATTCTATCCAAACTATATGGATAAGACATAAGAACTTGAAAGACACAGGGGAGATGGCTCAAAAAAAATAAAAATTGATGAGGACCAACAGCTAAATGCCCACTACCACACATCAGGATCATTTGGTGCATAAACCTGTGAACAATTGTGCTCACTTAGCACATGACTACCAGCATCATTGTATATTTCTTTAAACAAATCTTCCCATGATTCTGTTTAATGAACTGTTTGTGTTACAAATATCCATTATAAGTAATTATAGGCTTCTAAGATTTTTTCCTGTTAATAAAAAGCTAAAATAATGCAGGCTAAAAATTAATACTCAGATTTCGTGATTAACGCCCCCTGCTTTGTGCCTGTGAGGTGGGAATCATCAAAGCTTACATCAGTTGGTTACTTCCCTTTTATCCATTTTGAGGAATTTGGCAGCTGTATTTTTGAAATTTCTTAGACAACGAATTATACAGCATCACTCTAACGGTAAGAATTTCTTTTGTAAGTGTGGCTGATTATATTGATAATTTTAAAGATCAGTATCGAACGGAATGAGAGATACTTTCCATTAAGCTACACTGACTACCATTTGTTACCCTTCTTTAATCCTTTAAGAACAAGAAATCCAATACTGGCTGCTTGCTTATTTTCTCCTCTTCTCACATTTTAAGTATCAATGTAAAATTGACCTGCCTGAAATCACCTGCATCAGCCTTAGGATTTTTCTTTTATTTAAGCTATTCCATAACATTGTATCCTCTAGGCTTTATGAAGTTTCAGTGTTCTGAATAATCTAATAATCCAAAGATGCTGTTTCCCTTCCACCTGATCATTAATTTCTAATATTTGCAATTATATCCTATCTAACGTTGTGGAAGTCTAATACATACATATAATTTTTTAAAAATCAGTACTGGTTGCCTGCAAGCTATTACTATTAGTCCCTGACAAGTGACTACAGAATATATTCTTTCAGGCTGGAATCTTCCAGGACAATGAAACTTTATTGGTTATTAATATATTTAGCTGTGATCTTTTTTTCTACTTCACAACATTGCACATGCTGCAAACTTCATATTTTATCCTCATTGCTTCCTGACATACTCAAGTGTAAATTTCATGTCAACAACATCAAAAAATCATGTGGTGGAATGTGGGTCCATTGCAGGCTGGCAAGACAATCTCTGCAGCACAAGGAACAAAGCTATTTCTAAAATAAAGCAGTACCTTTGGGATGTACTGATACTGAAATGCCAAATGAAAATCACGCAAGGAAAGAGAAGCCTAAGAAATATCTTTTAACACTAAGAGCAGGTCTGCATCTTCCAACTGGGCAAGATTATTATTATCTGACACCCAGTAATTATGGTCCTGATTTCTTGTTATGCTACATGTGAAAATACACTAAGGGTATACTTGCAGTCCCACTCTAAGAGCTGACCAGTAAAATTAACTGGCAGTGCCATTTTCCACCTAGGCTGAGTGAAGTAGCCTAGGCTGATTCTGAGTGATCATGAACAGATCTTTAAAAAGAGATGTAAAGTGGTGATATGTAATTTGCTGCAAATAACAAATTAGGATCCACAACAAACTTGGTTCTACTTCATCAAAAAAAAAAATATCCTAAGTGCCAGCAGGCAGGCAGTCATATCCTGATGCCTGCCATCAGCTTTCACAACTGGTGACAGACAAGGAGCTAGTACAGAGAAGAAAAAGTTGTACAGTTGTGGAAGTGCTTGCTAATAATGCCCTAAGAGAGATCTCTCTCTCATTCAAATACACCAATCAATGCACAGTGGCCCAGCGGCGTACTTGGTTTAGCGCAGGGTGAACAGGCTTCACAGGCAAACAAGGAGTTAATTATTGGATCGGCAGTGAACACATGGTTCTGAAGTAGGTAAAAGAGGGGGCACTTACCAAATCTGCCAGGCACTAAGGGGAACAGAGGCCATCACCAAATATCTTCACTTCTGCAAGTGAGTGCTAAAGCCAAGAAAGGTTAACCTGTGAAACAGCTCAGTTTAGAAGCCGAAAGTAGATGTGCTATGCCAAAAAAATGTATGAGCAGGCAAAAAGAAAAGATGGAAGAGAAACAAAGACTTTCTTTCAGAGAGCAAGTCACACAAAAGAAGATGTACATGCCTTGATGACGGCCCACAGAAGAACACATTGTGTACACTGTTAAGGGTAGGCAGGCTGCGTGACTTCTGTGGTCATAAGCAAACTAAAAGGCAGTAAGAATGTAGAAGGGCATTTCAGTTTGCCTTGGCACTTCAGAAGACAATCATGTCAAACCTAAACACATTGACGTTTTAAACTTGTATTTCTCCTTAGCAGAAAAGCAAATGTCCCTTGTTAGAACTGGATGTTTCTCCAGATGTTTACCAAAACCAATTATTTAGCAGCACCGAAAACTATTTGTAGAGAGCTGCTGAATTCAGTAAAGTTACAGAAAAAAAAAGAAAAAAAAACATGTTTATTTTCCAAACACCGTAAAACCTAATTTCAGTGCTTTAATGAATTTGTCTAAAACCACTGGCTTGCGGTCTGAAAAAAATAATTTTAAGGAACAAACAAGGACATACAAGCTTCCTCTCTTCAAAAACAGTGTTGATATCTCACTTACAATTTTGGACTGACTCAAGTGAAGCCTATTTTTTTCTTCCTGAGTGTTTAATTTTTGCCAGAAAAATTTCAGTTTGACTCAACAAACAATTTTGCTCCTACTCTTGTTTGTGTTCTCTGTGTTCCAGTTTGTCTTCTTTACTAAGAGATTTCTGTATTTGCCCAAGCTTACAACTGATATGCACCATGGGAGCAGCTGGCCTAATGTTAAGTCAGTCTAGCAGCATATTCATCTTGGATTTCTTTCTGTAGAGAACAACAGTAAGGATACCAGTGCAAGAGTTTGCAGCTAGGAAGATTCATATTCTTTTCATCACAAATCATTGTTGCAACTGAAACTGGACTATCAAAAAAGAGAGAGAGCCTCTTATGAAGTTGTACACACCTACTTCCAACAATAAGGATGATACTCTGAATGAAATAAATTTTTCATCCTTTATACAGCTGAATTTTCTAAATCCAGATTTTTTTTTCCCCCAAATAATACTTAAAACAGATCTTGCAAGTTACTGGTATCAAAGGCTAGTTTTCACTAGAAAAGCACATAGGCATGTTTCAGAAAGAAACATGAAATCAGTAAGCTCTTAGCACAGTAAGACCCTAAATTATAAGTGTCCCTATAAACTTCACAACACAGACAAACTCAAAGCATTCTAGTTCTCTAACAATGGCTCAGGCTGTTTGTTCGCAAGCTGGTTAAACACACTCTACTTTCCCACACCTAAAAATGCTGCTGCAGAAGGACAAAGTTGAAATTGCCCTGTTTGTTTAACACTATTTCCAGCCTTCATTACTTGTAGCTTAGGCTTTGATCAGACTTTTAAAATACTAAATACAGAACTTCACTTCCCACACTTACTGCTTTGATTTTTATCTTCCACATGTATTTTTTATTGGAAGCAAGTATTTATTGGTATTTTATTTTATTTTTTTACTATTATTGTACTATTTTTACATTTCATGTTCATTGAAGACTAGATATCTGAAGTTTGACAATAGGCTGTGACGGTCATTATTTTACATCTCTACGAGCTAATTCCCTTTGTCTCATAACTCACTCTCTCTGCCTAATCAGTAGAATCAAAAATTCACCCACATCTTTACTGCATGCAGCACCTGTAAACAAGAACATACCAAAAGTCCAAGGTCAAGAAACAGAAGGCAAGAAAAGAGCCATAAGAACTGTAAGGTGTGTAGTAGGAAAGTGAGCAGAGCAGAACTTCTCAGAAGCTCTTCTTATACCAACACAAAATTCAGGTAATTAATAATCATGTAGGATTTGACAGAAGCTTTAATTGAAGTTACTATGTTTAAATGTTTGTAGTAGTTCCTACAGCAGCAATCTTTGGTTTTATCAGGAATTTAAAACATTAATACCAAAATAAGAGAAGGATGAAGGTACAGTACAAGTACACCACATCCAATTTGCTTGTACGTACAGCCACTTTGATAAGCACCCAAGCAGAACACCATGTCTTAGTCACCAAGGATTGGCTTTTGCAACATCAGACAGTGCAGGGCTACAAATGCCATAAGGTATTTAAGATCATGGTGATGATGGAAGCCATTGGCAAGTTCTCTTCAGTTCTGCTGTGCCTCTTTTTCTGTTAGGTTCAGAGAAAAAGGCCTTCTTTGGTTTATACATTAATAATAAAAAAAAACCCATGCCACTTGCTTTCATCAAAAGCCTGACAAGGAAGAATGTAGTATTTTATAACTTACTGGAGACTTATGAAACTAATTCACCTTCTTACAGGAGAAGAACAGATACCTTTTAGGGAAAAGGATGTTTCAAAAGATTCCGATGCATCTGATGCAAAGGAAAAACATATCCGTCACTACTGGCTATTTTAAGTCATACTCCCTCTCTTTGCTCCCCCATTTATTGGGCGGAGGACAGCTGCTTCCTTTGTTACCAGAAAGCCCAAAACATCTCTGAGATTAGCCTCCTAGGCAAATTCCTATGGCATGACTCAGTGGGTGTGGTTAAGTTTTTAACAGGTTTTAGCCAGCATTACTCTTCACTTACATAGACATTGCTTAAGATATGTCCAAAAAAAGAGGAAGTGAAGACATATCAAGAGGAAAGTCAGTTTTAGCATGGAACACACAACCTGATTATATGTTCCCATGTAAGTAAGAGCATGGTACAAAGGACAGCCAAAACAGGGACCAGCTGTCCCAGGACTGGGACTAATCTTCCCACCCAACAGTAAATTCAGTCCAGTGCAGACACCCAATTTCTGGATTACCTTGCAGAATGCAAGATGGATGCTTGGGAGACAAAAGTGCTTTCCTGAAAGACAGTTTAAGTGAATCTAATGACTAGAAATATATGCACAAATATATAAACAGAGACATGATGGTCCTTGCCTCCAAGTTTCATTAGTATAAACCTTACATTTTACAGGGCAGAAAGTGGTTGCTAAAGCCTGGATGCCTGTGCAATATCTGAATCCACAAACAACTCCATGCAATTTCATCCCAAGGAGGAAACCACGCTATGACACTGGCAATTAGTATAGCTGAGGCAGACAAATAATCAAGATTGAACCTTGCTCTGCCATAGCAATCTTTTCCCTTTACCCTCAAGCTGTATTTTTGTCAATAAGACTGTTCTTTACTACAAGAGAAACATACTACATAATGAATATCCCTTCTCTGTCTCCTCAAATATTCCATCCCTAGTCTTGCTCAAGTGTAAATCACCTTTCGAAGACTGGTTAGTTACAGTTACTTATTTAAGCTGTAGTCAGACTTTCTTAACAAGACAATCACTTAAGTTTTTCATCTTTTAAAATATTCCTCCAGCTAGAGGAAATATAGCCATTCATAGCTGGAAAAAAATCCCTCTACAAAGCTCTCAAATGAATTTAAATTGAAGGAGAAAAAATAAATGTGCATTTTTAGGAATCAGTAACAAAGCCAAAACTATTAGACTTTTACTACAAAAGTAGATTTCAGTTTCTAAAATACACGAAAATTTTCTCATAGAAGGAAATTAAGGAATTATGGAGAAAAAAAATCCCACCTCTTAGTGCAGTATCTGTACTGGAATGAAAGTGATTTATTTATATTACACACAGATTTTTATTAAAAAGGCTGGTAATGGAACATTTTATTTTAATGCATCAAGTTGATAAAAGATTAGTTACAGAAATTGTGTATAATGTTGTATAAGTCACATGGATGGGTTATTTAAAAAAAGATTTGATAATTAGAGGAACACATCTCTTATTTTAGTTACATCGTGAAGTGCCTTGTGTAGTCGTATTCTATCGTTGGAATGACCGCCTGTACAAATTTCAAGAAAATAAGAAGGTACCTGAGTTTCTTATTAAGGAAAATGTATAATAGCTAGAAATCCAGCAAAACAAAGCAGAAGTCACATTCAATGGTCTGCTCAGCAGTATTTCTTGCTAATAGGAAAATAACACCTAGCTACTTTAGAGTTAAGAGAGATGGAGATTAATATTGCAGTATTGTGGTAATGACATCCCATGCTTGACCAAAATTAAACAAGCATTCCTGGTTTAAGTAAATGCAGGGAACCAAGAGTTTTTTTCAATATATCCTGCAGACACCACAGAAACATTATCAACTCCACTTACACTCTTAATATTTGCTATTAACAAATGCCAAGATAAATTCTACACAGCAAGGATAATCCCTAGCTACCTTCCTGTAGTTGCAGGGAAAGAAGGCTCCTCTCCTCAGTGTTTTAGGGACTCAGAAAAAGGAATCAGCTCCTATTCTGAGCCATCCTTTGAAAGAGCTCCTGCCTGTTCACAAGGGAAAAGTACACAGATTAGCTTAAGCAAGCTGAACACTCTGCCTTGGCAGAGAAGAGTTCCCTTGCACATATCACTTGGAAATGCATGTTGGGCCTGAATTTGCAGTCTGGAGTATATTGAATAATTACAATTTTAAAGTCTCTGTCCATGTGGGAAAGAGGCAGATAGGAAACTGAAAATTTAATAGAAATCACTACTTTCAACTGACTATTAAGTTACATTGGTACTGGATGTAAGTAAACCCAACTATTTTGACATAACAGTCTCACAGACCATTTCTTCACAAACAGAAGATAAATGAAAATGAGTCAAGAAATGTTAAGAATGGCTCAATTTAAGTGATTAAAAAAAAAAAAAAGAAACACAAGGGGAAAAACAGCTACTTGCAATTATAGGAGGACTAGGAGACTTGAACAACTGTGACAGGCAGGTTATTTTTCAGTACAATTCCAGTTGCTTGTTGCACAAATTGAGCAAGTTTCAACTCATACAGTAAATGAGAATTTTACTGATTCAAGACCTTTAGCTGCTCAGTAATTCCTGCTTATTTGCCCTACAGCAGCAAAGAACACTATTTTGAAAGGACACACTTGCTTTTATCACAGAGGTTGCTCCAGTCAGAAAGTATACCACTGATTCCTACAAAGCATAATTAAGCTCACTCAGCTTCCTGAAAGAAAATTTGAATTGTGAGGCATTTGATATCGATGTTCAGAGTGGATTAAGTGATTTTCATTGCTTTTTGTCAGCAATGTTGTTTTACTAAGATATTATGCACATGCAGAATAGGGAATAGTGGGACCTCTACACCTTTCAGAAATTAATTTCAGATTAAAATCTAATACAAAAGCTGCTCCGCTACGCAGTGATTACACTCTGGATAGAGGCTGTGAACCTCCAGTCCCACCCTCCTACATTGGCATCACCTGTTCATGCTCACAGCTACCTCCTTCACACCCTTACAAACAAGGGCTCAATCCCGTCCCTTCAATCCTACCTGCCTTTCCCATTGCTCCTGCCACACACCACCTCATGTTCCCCCAAAAACTTAACGGAGTCTGTTTGCACAAAGGAGCTCATCCCAGCACTCCAGCAAGCGCCATCCCAAGCAGCTATTCACTGCTTTCACACACAATTGTGTTTCAGCTTATGAACCTTGAGGTAACAGACCTTGCACTGCAAGAAGTGTCCAAGAATCTGTGTAATAATGAAAAAGGATACATGTGAACTCCAAGTTCTCCCCCACCTTCTGCAACAGTCTCGATTATTTTCTTCATGACTTCTGCATGCCTGAAAAACAGATCAAAACCAAAACATTTTAAGGAAGAGGCAACTTCCTCTTCATCAGGACGAATAGGTTTTGTGCAAATTAAATAATTTTGGACCATTACGTTCAGAAGTAGCAAGATGAAATTTTCAGTTTACTGAGAAAGTAAAATAGCAAGAGTAACTGAAAAGTAACATTAAGTGATGAATGTAACATTATTTAACAGCTCCTTACATTCCCATAGAAAGCAAAAAATGTTGTATGCTACAATGTAGACTCAATGTCATAGGTGAAATGTTGTATGCTCAATGTAGAGTGCCATGAGAGTGAACGCATACTGCTTGACGCCAGTATGACTTTTAATTGCTAAATGCTAATAAAGCCCCCAGGTAAGTCCCTAGAAGGTAATACTGACCAGCAGCCAGCCACCAGAAGTTCCCAGATGCCCTCTGAAGATGATGTCTAGAAACTGCTGTATCATTTTTAGCTGCCTTTGCTGTACTCAAACTTGTAAAGCTTGAAGAGTTTAAAACACTAAAACAATTAATAGTTTCCTAGGAAAGGCAGATTAACTCAATCCTGCATAAATTCAGAACTATTGCTCTAGGACTGGCTTAGGGTATGGAAACTTTCTCTGGTGGTAACTTGGATTCTAGAGCAAACCAACATTTTCTAAGCTAGTTTCTTCTTGTAACTCTGTGATTGTAAAGCACTACAGGGAAGGATAAACTCTTCTCAGCTCACTGAGGTTCTAGAGCAAACAAACATTTTCTAAGCTAGTTTCTTCTTTCTTGTAACTCGATGATTGTAAAGCACTACAGGGAAGGATAAACTCTTCTCAGCTCACTGAGTTTTTAAATTCTCATCAGTGACATCCCAGACCTACTATGAACCACATGATATTAGTACACAAAGCTGGTCCTGGGAATGCAACACAAAATTACAGAATAGCCAGGGCTGGAAGAGACTGGTCATCACCTAGTCTAAAGCCCTCCTTGCTCAACGAGCAGTCAACTAGAACAGATCACTCAGTGTTGAGTGCTATGACTTGTCTGCTATAGTTTGGTATATCCTTAATGATAAAGACTTCAAAACTTTTAATGACCAGTTACAATTTTAAGTAATGTTCTTGTGTTCAAGGCAGTTCTATCCCATAAACTAAGGGAAGAACATATCAAATCAGAGAGGAGAACTACTGTATGTTAAATTATGTTTTATTTATGTACCTTTAACACAAACTCCCAGGTTGTATAATTAATCTTACTTTTATCTCTACTTCAACCTTGTTTTAAATAGAGGATTCTGCAGGTAATCTTCACCAGTGACATAATACAGGGCTATGGGTGTCCATATACACAGCACTGCAGGTAAGTGAGCAGCAGTAGTTTAAAACACCCATCCCAAAACAACCAAAGTGCCAATTGAGAAGGAGGATGAGTGGGAAGCAGAGTTTGCGTAACTTTCTCACCATGTCTTGATACCAGTACGTCAATCTAAATAGCTGACCAGCAACTGGCTTTTAGTAATTATCTCCAAAGTTAATCATGCTGCCAGGGGCTGCAAACAAGGAAGGAAACTGTTGCAAAGTTACCAATGTAAAGAGGAACATGCAAGTCTGGGGAAATATTAAAGGTCAGCATTTGTCATTTACTGTTGGTCTTTGCAAGCCAGCTAACCCTCAGAGCTGATTCCAATTCTGGATCCCCACGATGCCCTGTGGAACACATGCCATTTCAGGTGCCAAGGCCAGCTGCTTCTCTGTAGGAAGCTGGCCACTGCCAAAACTTAAGTTTTGACCTTATGCATAACTGTATTTTTTTACTGGCACAGAATACAGGTCACCATGCAGGCATTAGAAGTCTTTAACAGCATACTGACTCAACTTCATACATCTTAATGACATTTGCTCTTTTCTGCTTTTTAAGAACTATTCAGGTACTTCAAATTCTACAATGGTCACAGAGTAATGGCCATTCTTACTGAGTTACTCATGAAAAGCTTTGCAGGTGCTTTATAAACTTCATAAAGTTTGTTTCCTGTTTTCAGCCTCCTCCTGTAAGAAAACTTGGAGGAATGAACATAAAATATATAAACACACTACAAAGTAAAGAAATAACTTTTGAAG
The DNA here is from genome assembly GCF_017590135.1 of Pyrgilauda ruficollis. NCBI lineage: Eukaryota > Metazoa > Chordata > Aves > Passeriformes > Passeridae > Pyrgilauda > Pyrgilauda ruficollis. The sequence continues at coordinate 5,331,985 of NW_024515875.1, forward strand.
AAATGTAAGCTAAAATATCCTGCTATCTATAAATCTTTCCCTGAAGATATTTAGAGCACATTAGAAGCAAAAAGAGTTTGGAAGCCTATCACTATTCTGAAATGGAGATAAATAAGTCCTTGGAATCAGTGCAAGTAATTATGATTTAATTGTAAACATGTTTAGTAGTTAACCTGGCTGATAGTCCCTTCATAGCACACAAAGAAAAAGCTGAGAATCGTGATTAAAGCAGTTTACAGCAATTAATAAGGAAGTTGACTATGTTCCTCCCAGTACCATAAAAATGCTGACAAGAACTATAACTTACAGAAGAGCTGTAAGATGAACAATTTTCACTAACTACTCAAAATAGAAGCCATCTCAAGTAGCTGACAATGGGATCCAACTGCTGTTTCTTTCCTTTCTTTGACACCTGACATGAGGATACTCACTATGCAATAAAAAGGTTTGGAATCATACAAATATCCTACATTACACAATGTCTATAGCATGATGGGAAGCAACAGCAGCAGATATAACTAAACACTCAGAGATCCTAGCTGAATTAAAAACAAAGCAACAGTTTGGCTATTGGTTTTTATTCAGAAGCCCAACCTTCTTAGCTGTTAGCCTTACCAACATGAAAAAATAGAATAGCTTACTTGGAAAGTAAGAAAACATTCTTAAAACCTCCATTTTAGATATGCTGTTAGCCTCTTTCTTCACAGCCTCAACACTACCTTTTAAACTCTTTCCAGTGTTAAGCAGTTGCAGGTCCATGACATCACTTTTTGAAAAGGGCTACAGTTTCCTCCATTTTTAAGACTAGCAACAGACCTGTTTCACTTCAGTATCAATCATCTATTTCATGATAAAGTTGAAACAGGTCTCATGATGTAAACCATTCCTTCAAGCATAAGTGTAGATTACATAAAAAAGGAACTGGCACTTCCCTGGCTTCAGAGAAAGTGAAAACATGACCTGAAAACAGGGCTCTCACCTGTGAAGAGACTCACCCAAATTCACAGATTAGCAGTGCACTGCTAACACCTCTGCAGAGTAATAACTAAAATTAAGCAAATAAAACTGCAGCTACAGCCCAGTATAAACGTCATAATTCTACCTAGTCAGTGAGGGCTGTCATGCTGAAATATCACTGCATCTTTCTTTGTTCTTAGAGTGCCCTCCAAATACTCATCAACAGGAGCTTCTTCCCAAACAATTTACTAGCAAGGCTTCCACAACACAAAGTAAAATTAAATTCTGGCTTCAGGATTTTTTTCCTCCTTTTCTCCTCTTAATCATCCTCCCGGTCAGTCTGCTAAGACCTCCTACATTCCTCCCACTTGACACTCCATCAAAAACACTAGTTGCACAAAAAAAGATGCATCAATTTTTTGTCCAAAATCCTTCGGACAGCAAACAGTAGGACAGTCAAAGTCACTAACAGGTTGAGATTAAGACTAGTATGTTCGTACAAGGTACAAGAACACCTTACTGGATTCAAACCAAAGATCTACCTGGTTCTCCTTCCTATTTTATAGAACATGCTCAATAAAGAGGCTGGAACAAGCCCCTCATAAATGCTCTGTCCAAAGCACTACTAGAACTGCATTTCCAGCATATTGCTGGAAATTACCCAGGGACTTTCTTATTCTGAATCCTTCTACTAACTACAGTTTTAATAACCTTGACAATTTTTTATTTCATTAACATACTATGGCTTAAATAAGTACTTAGTTTAGTTAGGTGGTGTGTGCAGAAATTAATCCTTTCTGGCTTTGAAAATGCCAGCAGAGTAGCATTCAATGCCACCAGTTTCACTACTGGAAGAAAACTTAAATCCTATTACTTCACCTCCTGCATCATTCATAGTGAAGGTCACGGATATCATAACGCTCTACTCAGCTTTTTTCAAATATTAAGGGACATAGATTATTCTATCATTTATTATGGGAAAGAGCTTTACAACTTTAGTTATCCCACACAGATCTCCATATATTTTCCAGTTTTAGTCTTCTTTCACCTCACAGACTACAGAGCAGATGACCAGAGCTGTACTCCAGTATTCAATATGTGGTGGTCTCACAGATTAACAGAGGCCTTATGTTGTTTTATGTTCTATACTTTATTATTTGCTTTGCAGTTCTTCCACTTCTGCTTCTTGTATTACTCTTGAGCACCCAGACTGACATTTTCATGTTAGTGCAGACTTAAACCTGATGATTAAAAAACCAAGAATTACTCCACAATTTTCAACTAGACCACTAGAGGGGGAAAAATTACTTCCCAGCACAATGGCTTCTCTGCTCCATACTGTCCACATGTAAGTCTGACTGCTTGGCAAAAGCAAACACTTTTGAAAAGCAGTGGCTAATGAACTGTGAACTGCAAGAAACATGATACACAGATTTACAAAGCATATGAATATCTATCCTCTTAAGACCAAAATTAGCCATAAAGTACTTGTTGCAAAGTTCCCTTGCTCTCTTCTCTAAATGCTAAGCCAAAAGCAAGAATGCTTTGAGTATGTGAAAATGACTACAAGCTTGTCAACAAGTTATTTGACACTCAGCTAGAGACATGGATGGCCTAAGTGTTTGAATCAAAGGAAATTAAACTGGCAATGTGGACTCTTAAATTTTTTCTTTTAAACATATGCAATCATACAAAGAGTGTATTTTCTTAAAAGGTAAAGGCCCAAACTTGTACCTTCAGGAACTTCATACTGTCAAGAGGAATTACACTGTTTCAGATACTGGCTCTGTATCACTAAGACACCTAAAAGGATGTAAGGGCCTACATCTAAGACAGGATGCGCCTTTCAAAGGTCTAGAAAAAATATCTGTGCAGCAAGTTGAACTACACGCTCCCTATGTCTTGGGTGAGAAACATGGAAAATGGAACAATACCCAAAAAAACCAACTGTGTTTTGCAGCTGTGTTCAACAAATACTTCAGTGTGACAATCACAGGATCTCTATTAATCAGTGCATAAGGTAAAGGGGAGCAGGAGATAGTTACCATAAAATAAGAAACTGCTATTTAATGTTCAAATAGCCTTTTCAGCTGCCAAAAGTATATACACTGTACTTCTACTCTCCCCAAAAAGTAGACAAAAGGATAAAACTTTATCTCGTGGAATTCTTTTAGTCTGCCATCTCCTGGAGTACACAGGGAAGATGAGTTTAAAAAGCAAGTTGATCAGAGAAGACAGTGCTAACTGCAGAACATGCTGCACTGAGCACTGGAATGAACTCAGAGAACTGCTGACCCCTTCCTTTCATACTGCCTCAGAAGCTAACAGACCACTACAGCAACCAATTGTAGAAATATGTCCAGAAGACCTGAAGAAAATCCCTAACAAGAGCAGCAAAGTGCCTTGTATGTGCAGGCACTATCAGACCAGAAACAAAGACTTACCTGCATGGATGAACTGAACACATGGGCGGTGGAGGAAGATGAGGATGGTTTTCAATGGTCACTGTTTTTTTGACATGATCTTGACTAATATCTTCATACATATGCTCTACTGTTAAAGGCTGCCGCTGCTAGAGAGGAACAAGGAACACGAGAACCAAAGCATTACTAACAAAGAATCTTGCTCCTTTCTAACATCAGTAACAGACAATGCCCCAAAAATTACAGGCATCTAAAATATAAAGGTTCCGAAGGTACAGTGAAAGAACTGCGTTAAAATCCATATGGTACAAAAATAGTACTGCACTATTTTGAGCAGTGTAGTCAATGTATCTAAAACCAGCTAGGTTCCCTCCTCAGTACTTGAGCAGTGGGACCTACCCAACTTTAGCTCAAGAAACCTAGTGATTAAAGGGAAGAACTATTCATATATTCCTTTCTTTTGAAGGAGATGAAAGTACATACCTGCTTACTTGACTGAGTTTACTGGGGTAACTACCAGCTCTACAGTGCTAACAAAAACACAAGTGCCTTCCTTCAAAATACGCTCAGTTATCATGTGCAGTTTTTAGTGAAATTGTTCCAACTTGCTGCAAGTACAATAGAAGTCCTGCCTACAAGCCTATATGGCTTAATGGTTTTCTTAACATTTTTTCCTTTAAATTTCTATTGTGAATAAGCAACAAAATAGCCTATTTGACACAGTGAGCCTCATTTCACAGAAGTAGGAAAAAAACCCCAACATAGATATACCTCATCATATCCAAATAACCAGAGCCTTGGAGTCTGGTAATATTTGTCATAAGTGATGTAGAGGTCATAGGTTCTAGTCTGTAGAATAGCATCTTCCCCTCCAACATCAACTTTAGTTTTGTTAGCTTCTACAATCTGTCGTGTGTCAAGCGTTGCCTGGTTCAAGGTAAAAATAACAAGATTAGAATAATCTTGCTTGAGTTCCTTCCTTTCCCATACTAAGTAGTAATGTAGAACTGTTAATCATGTCCTTAAGTGGGCACAAAAACCCCCAACTTATGGTTTGTTTTTATTTCTAAATTAGGAGCATCAGTTTCTCCCCCAACAAGTAGTTTTTGGTTTTATTTTAGGTGATTTTTTTTACTTTTCAAAAAAGGTCTGATTTCTTAAGGAAGTAGGCAGCTATGCTGTTACACCCCCTACCTGCTTTCACAAATAACAGAAAATTCCAATGAAATTCACAAGGCAAAGGTCTCAGCTTGTGCAGGTTCATTAAGACCATAGCATAGTACCACAAATAATGAGGCCTTCTGTTTTCTCTATAAAAGTCTGATGTATTGGTGTAATCTACTGAACCTACAGGCCACTCATCCTCCCTGTGTAAGCCCCAAGAACCACCACTGCATTTTTTAACTTCTCGTGAATACAGTGCTGTTGTACAAGCAGAGCAAAAAGGATTAGCAAAACCAAGGAAAATTTCTGTGGGAAAAATCTTTGAGGACCCAAGGGTTCAAGTTAGTGCAGTAGATTGGCAGGAGACAAATCCATAGGAATCCAAGCTCAGTAATCCTACTACTCATAAGCTTGTTATTTCAGCCATTTATCATTATTTTTACTTTGCTTGTGCTTATATTGTAACAGGCAAGATAGAGAACTGTTCACTCACATCATCTGTCTCCAATAGCCCACTTTCTTCATACTCTGAAAAGAAGACCCATAAAATTCTGTGTTCAGCTTGTAGCCAGTCATTATATTTGTCATTCATAAATAACTACTTTAAAAAAATCGACATGTATCTAAAGAAGTTTTATTCAGGTAACCGTCCCAATCCCCAAACCAGACTATCTCTTTTTAAACACAAATTTGACCAAGACTACAGTAAGTAGGTGGAGCTATACTTCAGCGATTTTATATAGGCAGATTGAGTTTAAGTGTAAGTACAAGGCTGGAAGGAAGCTGTGCTAAATCCCTAATTTATACTTTCTTAGATCTGTTCTGCTACACAATTTTCCAATCACTAATATTTAGTCAGGTTTTCAGCACACAAGTTAGAGCAAACATGTATCAATAAAACCATACAATGATGCTAAAGAGCACAGGCCTACTGAAGTTTTCAGCATGAATTCCTTGCAAAGAATGAGTGGTGTTTTAGAGTGTACTGCTTTAAAGACCTGAAATACAATATGTCCTACTCAAGTTAAGGAAATACCTTCCATGTCTGCAGCTTCTCCTTCATCTTCCTCGTCATCATCTTCACAAGATGCTGAACACTCTGGTATTTTTATATTATCCTTTAGAAGTTAAATTGAAAATACTGCTTTAATGACTGTTGCATCTACATAGCCTAATAGCCCCAAAAAATTGAAGGTGTTAAGTCCAGTCAATACATTCAGTGAGCCAGAAAGATAACTTCTGAAATATTGAGGACTACACTGAACTCAAATATTTGCTTAATAACTCATCCTTGTTTCAAAGTCCTAGTATGACATTAAAAATTCGTTTAAAAAGTTTTCCTTTCACTTTGCAATCTGGAATGATTTAATCCCTAAACAAAGAAAAGCGACCATGGTGTTAAACAATCAAGAGATCCACCTATCTCAAATGAAAGGCAGTAACTAAACAGCTAACACTAAACATCTAGGTTAAGATTTTTTTAAGTTCTAACCCACAGCCAACTGCGCAGCAGTTATCATAAAATATCTCAAGGAAGGGACCCATAAGGATGATCAAGTCCAAACCCCTCCTCTTGGTGGGACTACATAAACTCTATTATATGACTAAAAGTATCACCCAGTTTCACAGACTCTGAGCCCCGTCCAGTTCCATAATTGTTTTAAACCACAAGACAGTCACAAAAGGTATCACATTTTGATATAATTCTGCAACACAAGAATTACAGTTCAACAGAAACAAATACAGCACAAGCCCACAGGTAGCTTTTGGGCCTTGCATAGCATAGAATCCAACGAACAACTCCAAAGAAATTCAGAAAGTAAAGGTCTCAATTTACAGAGATTTCATAAAGATTTTAGGAAAATACTCCAAATAACTACTACAGTTAGAAGCTCCTCTAATTCTGAGCATCAGGTGGCTGATTGTTCATCAAAAAAACCCAAACCACCAAAACCAGTAAAAACTAAGTGACAAAGTGCATTGTCAAACAGAACATCAGCAGGAAAGAGTTGTCCTCCTGGACTGGACCTAGGACCAAACAAGTTTTTCTACACACAGTAGAGATAAAATCCAATGCAAAGCACACAACAGCAGTTATGAATCACAGTAACAATCTGCAAGTATTATGTTTTGCAGAAAAAGTTATCAACTTCAGTCATTCCTTGAGTATTTCTTCCACTCTCATGTTACTGACTTGTAAAAAAGCAGTATTTTTACTATATTCAGCAAAGTCCTTTGGAATACCTGCACTTCACTGTTCATCAAATCGATAGCATTTTTGGAGCTGTTTATAATTATGCAGTAGCATAGGGCAGCCCATTTTTCCCCCCTAATTTTTAGAATCCAAAGCTTCTTGGATGCTCACAGCCCACAGACAGAACTCCCCATAAAAACTCATCTTTAAAAGTATTTTGTGTCTCTGTCACTTTCTTCATGTTTCTTAAACATGTTAGCCAATACATTTGCATTTCAAGTACTTCCTGAGGACTTAAGTTTCAGGTTTGTTTCCTGCTGAAGTGACTTTTTGGAAACATGCAGAAAATGAGGACTACATAACATGTATACATTTAAACAAATAAAGTTCTTCTAAACTGAAGGGCATAAACCTGTCAAACAGGATCAAGGTGCTAAAAGTCTGCCTGCTGTAGTTGAAGATCACAGTTAAAGAAACACTTTACATTCCCATATTACTTTTCGACATAAAAATTTCTTTACATTGGATTTCCAAACACTAATGTCTTGAAACACAAATGTGTGACATCAGTGTAAACAGAAGTTAATTTTCAGTTTGTAGAAGCCTGGCACACTGGCTAAAGACATTGCAAAAAGACAAATGCCTCGGTAAACACAGCGATAAGGAGATGCACATGCTTAGACTAATATCACAGGCTCTGAGGGTCAATGTACCTCTGCAAAACAATTTGTGATGAAGTGTAATTTCATCTTTCACAGGGAGTACTGCAGTACTAGATTGACACTGGTAAAACTACTATTACCTTCAGGTCAGTAACAAAGCAACAGAAAAACTTAGAAACAAGCACCTTACTGTCTAGTGTGATCTCCTTAACTGCTTCTGTTGCACCCACTATACCTGTAAATTGAACAAGAAGCTTGTGTTAAAAAAGCTCGGTTCTTGGTTAGAGAACAGCATAGAAAGTTTGCAAGGATTTCAAAAGCAGTGTCTCATCTTTCCAAGTCACACCTCAACAACCTTGATATGTGAGAGGCTGTTCATTCAGAATTGGTAACATGCTTAGTGCGGGACATCCCTAAGCAAACCACACCAGTAACACAGAGCACTACGGCACAGATGTGCCACGTCTTAAAAAGTCCGTGATGGAAGTCTGCAAATTTGGACTTCTATTTTAAGGTATTTTTGCATAAAAGTGAATTCAGGAGAAGCAGTCACATCACAACAATGAAACTCAACTTCATGAAAAAGGCAGGCATTTATGAATATTTCTGAGGTTCCTGAAAGCAATGACAAAGGAAAATGTAGCACAGCACTCAATGCTTTTAGCTGAGGGGAAGTGGGGATACAAAACCACGTCAAATCATAGAAGTTTCCAATCTTGAGATACTCCCCATCAGCCTCCTAGCTCTTACTGCAGTTCTCACACAATACCTTTTGGGATACATGCCAAGATTCTGCTTTGACAGAGTACATTTGTCTGATTAACTCTTCAGCTGTGAAACAGATTTTATCTCATTTGACAGCATTTAGAGACCTGGTGAGGTTTGGCCCGGGTGTTACAGCTGTGCTGTACTGTATGGTGCCCAAACCAGTCAACTCTAAAAGGAAAAACCTGGCAGAGGAGTCTATTCACAGGAGGGATGGATACTGCACACTTAATTCAAGGACATGACAAAGCTATTCCAAATTATTTCTTTGGTGTGGGGGCATTCAATTATGAACTATGATACCTATAAGAATTGCCAATAATGAAAAATGTATGCCTACAGAAAAAAAAAGCATCATCTCCAACCCTTTTCCTCCCCACCCTGGCAAACCATTTAGAGAACTTTCTCTACATTACAGCAAAAAAATTTACACCAAAGAAAGTAAAAACTTAGAGAAGTACTTTTGGAAATGGTGGAGGAAGCATCACTGAAGGACTGAATTGTATTAACACAGGATGGAACATCATGAAACAGATTAAAACTAATATAATTGCCAATTAGAAAAAACCAGACGTATTTTTAAGACACTGTGCTAGAAAATCCAGTGAGATAAGATTCATATAAGCAGTATTTTTTAGACTTCTTTATAAACACAAGCTCATTTAAGGGCTTATTGTAAAATAGGATCATCTTCCACTCTCATCTCTGTACTAACATCTTTCTTTTTAGTACAGCATCCACAATTTAAACTAACATCATCTTCACAGGATTTCCTTAGTCAGAAATGAGTACTACACAGCTCATATTTTAAAATAACTTCTTAGAACTTTAGTGTCATCATCTCTGAAAAGGAGCCTGTTTCAAGCACATACAGCCACACAGTTAAACACTGTGTACCAATCAGATGGGTAGCTGATAATGTAACTTATTTCCTCCAGGCTGCATATTGGTACACAGACGTGTATTTCAGAAAGACTTTACTTTCTAAGAGTGGAAACTGAAAATCAGGTTGCCAAATGCAAAGCCTGCAGCAAGACCTTGAATACCTGCATTGTGGAAAGTGTCTACCCATCCCCCATCACCATCGTCTTCTTCTATAATTGCCTCCTGCTCGTCTGAGTATTCCATCTGCTTACACCTTTTATAGCACGGCACTACAAAAAATGACAAAACAAAAAGAATGCAGTCAGTCATTCTTATACAAAACCAGACTGGAGCATGATATTGTCCTACAAGGCCTTCTAAAATGTGTTCTTTCATATATCCCTATTTAAGGAATCCTAAGGCTATATTTCAAATGCAAAAGTTTGAACTTCCAAAAATATGCTGATATGCTGTACCACGTATTTTACTTAATGTAAAATACAACTATTGCTGTAGTCTTAGAAGTTCATCTTTCTATTAAATATTAGAGCAGTTTCATCCAATCTTTTAAGGATTAGAAAAGAATTAATTTCTCATTTGCTAACAACTGGAGAGAACCTCTAAGTTTTCTTCACACTGGTAAGCAACTAAGGACAACTTTGCCTGCATTTTCATCAGTTTTCCAAACTCATTTAGGCTCTAGAATGCTGCTAAAAGTTTGCAGCAGCTACTTATGCAATACATTAGGTATGTTTAATTATAATTTAACATCTACAAGGTAAGAATTCAAATGATATTAAGAACAACTTCTGTCATATGCATTACAGAGCCATTTAAATAGAGATTTGGATAATGTTTTCAGAAAATAGTCAAAGAAAGACTGAATATCTGATCAAGGCAAAGCAGGCATTTTCCAATAGTGTGAACAAGCACTATGTAGAAAATGCTCCTTCCTTTTCTATTAATATGGAGAAAAATAGATCCGCTGCATGAAGTGCAGCATTTGAAAACTGCTCTTTAACCTTTCAGAAAGGGATAAAAGAGGTGTGAAAGTCAAAGTGAAGTCATCCAAAGACTTCTAAAATGAGGTCTGTAAGACGGTTCCCAGTCTCAACTACGCCCACAACTTTTACTCAGGTGGGAGGCCAATGTTACACCAGCAGCAGGAAGCACATTATTCTGGAATGTGATCAAGAGGATTAGAGCAACGAGGAACCTCAGTAGTGACAGGAAAAGAAACAAAGCAGATCAACTGGCTATCAAACCATGAGGCCCATGTCAGGAGAATGTCCACTGTTACTGTAGTAATTTTCTCATTATGGTGCACTGCAAGACCCCAAAAGCCAGCAAGGAAAATCCAAGTATATAATACAATCCTCTGCAGGCAAAAATTTCCTCAGGCTTAATGCTAATACTTCATCTAATAGCTTTGACACATTTTGATACAAGATCTTTCGTATTTCCCCATAATTGTGCCAAAATGTTATCCTTCTTATCCATTAAAAAGTATCACCACATGTATAAGATTGTATTTATACGACTCTAATTGACAAGGGCATTGACATTAACTACATACTTGAATTAGAAGCATCAGTGTCAGCATAAAAAACATTTTGAGAACTCTTTAATAGCCTGAGTTTCCAAAGGAAAATAAACATATCTTCATTTTAGACACTGAACATGAGTTGAAGCAAAGACAGACAAAGAGGTTAATAATATTTAAAGTTCATTTATACTTTATCAAGGCAAGCTTTATGTCTCATATAAAGCTCTACTATATGTCTCATATATAGCTATACTATATAAAGTGGTCTAAGAAAAAGAATTTAGGAGTGCAGGAAAAACTTCTTTAATATTGCAAAGCCAGAGCATCCGAAGCGTAAGGTATTTGCTTCCCCATCAATACAATCGGTACAGCTGACAGCACAGTCAGCCATACTGTCAATTCTAAGAATGCTTACATTTAAATTTCAGGCTTACCATTTTTAGTTACCAGAAACTGTTTGTCTGTTGGCAGATAAGCTTTGACTTTTAGTTCTTCTCCTGAAGCCCTGTAAAATGAAGCACACCATTAGAGAATTTGATGACCTGCAAACAAAAGAACCTTTCTATTTTCACATTGTGTCAGGAACATTTTATATAATCCTCTTGACCTATTCTCAGAATTGGTTTGCTATGACTTTACTCTTCCCTATATACATTTGGTATGGTGTTAGAAAGCTTGGCCACCCCTAACTGTTCTGAGATCAACACCATTTTATGCCTCAAAAAACCTTCATCCTGCGATGGCCAAGCAAAGGTGGATTGACAAAATAATCTATTCTATATAAAATTTTCTAGGATCAGCAACAACAAAGTAGAAAATGTCTGAAGAAAGCAGCTTCAGAAAAACAAGAAACAGACCTCTATAAATACAAAATCTGTCCATGGTCACTAGTGCTTAAGTACTCTTAATTTCACATTATTCAAGCATTTGCCTTCACCTTGAGTGGTTTTTGGTTTGAAACAAGAGTAACATTCTAAATAGCCCATTCCAAAATGCTGCTAGACTCAACATCATGTTTTCTCTGAAGGAGAAGGCAAAGGGGCAGGGAAACAATGATTCAAACATAGTAATTTTTCCTTCAGCCATTCGAGGCTCAGTACAGAGCCAAGACCCTGATGATACCAACTGCACAGACAATGCTCATTTAGGAGCAGTTTCATAATGCAAAACACCAGTAAAACATAAGGAAGCACCTTATTTGCACCCTTACTGTGCACAAAACAGAAGGGATTTCTAAGGGCAATCACTGCACAACATGAACTGCTGTGAGCTAACTTGAATATATTTATTAACAAATGCTTGTCAAAATATACCATTTACAGCTACTGCCTAGTAATTCCAGTTGCACATGGCCTTTACTTTTTCAATCACCAGGACAAACCCGGGGAGACATGCTGCTACTGCAGCTAAGCACTAAAAGCATTCACAGTATATGACAGATTATTTCCCCTAAAACCTCAGGAAAACAAACAAAAAAAAACCCCAGCAAATCCTCATCTCAACTACTGCTATACGACAATTAGTAAGCTGTATAGAGCCGTCATAAAAGTTTTACTGGAAAAGTACACTTACTGCTCTGACAACTGTATGGCTAAATCCAATGGAAACAGACCAAAGCCCAGGCAAGAATGCCAGCTTTCTACAATTCTTTCAATTTTCCTTACCATTGCCAAGTAGGACAGTGGTGAACTAAGTGGTCTCCAGCTGCAACAAACTGTTAAGGCAGGAAAAAAAATTACTTTTACACATGGCCAAAGGTAACAATCTCCATTTTTTTCTCAGCATTAGTATTTCAGTTCCACATCCCTTTGATCAATTAACTGTGTAATCAGCAAATGTTACAATCAGCTTGATGCTTTATTTTAATCCCATATCTCAGCTAACCATGAAAATGCAAAGATTAAATCAACTTCACCTGAAATGCTTACTAAGCACCATAGCAAATTCAGCGTTTCAAAACCTGTGATACTACCTTCCAGTCTAGTAAGAACCAAAATAGCACCTGGACCTAGTAAGACTATTTACTTTGTAATAAATAAATTATTTTTATTTGCCACTATTCAAACTTTTGCAAAGATAACAAAGAGCTTAATGTAAAACAAAAAAAAAAGTTTAATTCTCTTTCCTTGTTCAAAACAATTTTGCAGTAAGAAAAGCGAGACCATCAATCCACTGAATCAGTGAGAGAACTGCAACAAAGAAATAAACAGCAGAGATTTTATATAATGACCATCACTATAATAGCTGACCACTGATGTAAACTAAAAATGGATTACCACTTAGTACACTACAAATCTTATCAGCAACTTTGTTCTGAAGAAATAGTTTTTAAAAATATTCACTCTGCTTGTTCTTAGTATCAAAGATAAAGCCTTTTATAAAATTGCATTACTAATTCAAAGTGTTACTGTCATGTTAAACTTGCCAGCAATGTCATGTGTGTACAAACTAAAAATTCATGCAGCAAAGCCTAACCCTCTGGGCTTGTCTTTGTACACATAAATTGAGGAAGGCAAGCCTGCACTCAAGTGATTTTTGTGGCCTTTGCAGCACTCCCTTTGGAATATGAGGTGCACAGCTATTGCTACAGGTGCACTCGTCTTGAAGAGCCGGTTTCCCTCCCCAGCTGCCCAGGAGCTGCTGCAGTGTGATGTAACAGGCTTGCAGCAGGTCACAGCCATTTCCTCATCATGTCCTCCAAAGGCAGGCGGATCAGTGCTGCACAAAACACCACAGTGCGCACCGCACACGGATTAACAGGCTTAATCTCTGCAAAACTGCTTCTCTTTCAACTACTTTCAACAGAAACCTCTAGCAAAATTGAATCCTTTAAAAAACCCCAGCAAACCCTCCCAATACACAGGGAAATTTTAAAACTCATTATCTCTTACATAATAAACATAAATGAAATTCCAGAATTATTTAAAATTCTCTGTTCAAGGAATTGGAACTCTGTTTGTGACAGCAATGTTGAAATATATTACTAAACATGAAAAAACAGTGTAGTTTGTGGGTCTAACAGATACATAGCCCTAAAACGGCATTTGAAATTTCATCTATTTTTTTCACTTGAGGCAGCAAAATTATCTCGCTGGTTTCACTTTCTATTTCTCAAGCACTGATGCTACCTCATATCTGAATCAGTACTGGAAAGCAGAAGGAGATCAATTTTAGGACATCTTATTTCTAGTCCTGAAGAGAATGATTTTAACAATTTCCCTCTATTTACACACATAATTAAAACAGGTGTCATCTTTTGGAGGTACTAACTAGTAAGAACTCATGACGGGCAAGAATTTTTGAAAATAAATCAAGTGCACAGATAAGTGAAAAAAAGGAGTAGGTGTTGAGTTTGATGAGTCATCTTTAGTCTTAATTTATTCATCCTCAGAGGCAAGCCACAAAAATCTATACACCAGTTAGTGTCTCAGGCTTAAATTACCCAAGAAATCCAAACTCATGCAAAGACAACATCCTAGTGTCATCATTCTTCTTTAGCAACCACTCCTATATAAAGGCTGTCCAAGGGCTAACCAGCAGGTCCATGCTCCAGCTTAATCTAAATTTACCAAAAATTTAATCTTCCTGTATAACTGGTTCCCTTGACTACTGTTTTGAAGGATCCAATTTATTCATCCCAGCAGCATCTAACTTGACACAGAGAACATGGACTATTCATATTCCTAGTGGTGTTTAAAGGCTGCAAACTGTTTCATGTAATACAGTGTGGTTCTTGCTATGTTCTATAGAAGATGCCTTTTCTTACAACACTACTGCAAATTCTTCTCCCATAAACCACAAAGGGATTAAGTACAGGTAGAACATTTGTCCAGACTTTCTCTGTTATTCTAGTTTATATACAATAAAGACCATGTATTATTGCTTAACATATATGAATATTTATATACACACATACATACGGTTATCAGAACAGAACACCATGTTGCTAAGCCTGTTTTTCTGTGTGGTACTTCTGTGTCAGAGGGAGAGAATGAGTGTTTGCTTGCCAGGGCAACACAGCAGAAAAATACAGGCATCAATATTAGGAAAAGTACTTCTGTCCACATTATCTACCTTCATCAGTCATCATTTGTTCCATTTTTTTTTTCCATCTCATCTTTACAATTTTTTATGGCCTAACAGTCCTTTCATTCAACCTAACAGCCCTAACTGTTTTATTAGAACTCTGTAAAGACGAAGTTTTTGCAGATCAATAGCAGTTCAATATGAGAAAAAGTGCAAGGGGGAAGTTAAAATAGCTCAACACAGCCAGTGTTCTTACTGTTCCAGGAAAAAAATGCAGTTTATTGCTCTTTGCATTGGAGTTCTTAAAAAAATACAACTGCTTGGCAGCAATTCAAAATACAACCAGCCTAAAGCAGCCTATAGAGAAGAAGAGGGAAAAATAATAATCATTGGATACACGGTGTGAACAAATATATGTAATGATCTTCACAGAGCCTTGGACGGAATAAAAACAGAGGTAAACAAAGACTCTTCCAAAGATAAAAGCTCCCCTTCAAGTTCCTCAGAGAAAAGAAACCAATACATTCCTACTTCAGTCCTGAACTCCCATGACAAATGGAGCTGTTGACCCAGCTTCTTTACAATCTTTTCACAGCATAATAGAGGAAAGAAGCATCCCACATTCAGATGCCTAATGCCATCTCTGGAGAAATTATGTTGATCTACTTTAATATGCAGAATAAAAAAGACCACTTAGAAATTTCACTTTGTGGAAATTGTTTCAAGAAGCAATAATTGGCAAAGACATGATCTGTTTAACACGGTTATTTTGCATTAAAAATGCATCATTACTTCCAAAATAAATTTAAGTTTCTAAATACTTACTTCTTCAGGTGTAATTACTCCAGTTTCTTTAAACTTGGACTCCTGCAAGAGAAAAGTTTAGAAATTTTGAGAACTATTGACAAATCAACACAATCCACTTTACTGGAAAGACAAACATCTTCTCTACTCTCATTTTGCAATTAGTTCTGTCCAGAGATCCAAGAAGCAGCCTGGACGAACCTCTGCCATGACTGACAGTCAACTTACATCAGAAAATAAGGAAGGAAGGCTCCCCAAAATTACTTGTTGCAAAATATGAGCTGTTATGAAAAATTATCACCCATACAAATTAATTTTTTTGTTACTGCAAATTATAGCAATAATGAAGAAAACATGACTGGCACTCAGTATTACGTTTGCCAGTAAGAAACAGAATAGCAGTTGGAATCAGTGATCCTATCAAGGACTCCAGAGTTCTAGGCATTGAACTGCACTGCAATGCATCAATATGAGGTTTGCAGTTAAGTAAAGTCACGAATGAAAGACCAAACCAGCTCTGCTCAGGGGTAAAAAAAGTTAAATACAAAGACTTAGTAATATACTCTCTTTTAATGCCCATTTCTGTGCTGTCATCATGCATCCCATGGAAACAGCCTCAGTTTTTGCATATTGTTGTGGGGAGTTCCGTGTATGAAAGAATAGATGGTGAGCAGACACCAGACTTATTCCGCATGGAGGAATTAAGTACTTTAGCATCAAAGGCAACATTTATGAAGCTTAAGGATAACACATCTTGTGTCATACTCAAATCTAGACTATGTGTATTATGTTTCAACTTCTGGTTGTTTGTTTCTTCAGAAAAGCCTCAAGTACCAAGGTATCCTACTGTTCCCCAGCATTCGCGCTATTCAAAACCTGCTTTTGAAAGAGAAGACAATTTCATCCATGGCACAGCTGACTTCTTGCCCTAAGGAGCCTATTTTTTTCCCCTCTCTAGACTAAAAGCATCAATTGAACATGTCTTTCTCCCAGCCACAACTCCACCATATTCAACCAGCCAGAAAACACTGAATAAAAGCAGCCCCAGCAACACTTGGGTATTCGCATTCCTTCCCCCAGTCTGTGCTATCACCTGTGCTACAGAAAATGAAAGGAGCACACTTGTTTCACAGGTACTGATCACTGCCTTTCCGCCTCAGTCCTAAGGAAGATACACCTAAGAACAAGATAAAGACAAGGAAAACAGCAGCTCTACAAACACTGTAACATCATTATATGCTAGGTGACTGAAATCAAAGTAATTTCAATTGCTATAAAACTCAGAATCCTCAATAACACATTGTGCAACACCACAGTGGAGACAACTTACTGGTTCCCCTCAAAATGAACCATAAGCAGTAGGGAACATGCACAAACTCGTGTCTCTGTAATTACAGAAAGAAAACAGGTAAAATATCCATCCTTTTTTCCCTGAGGGTAAATAGTTCATTTTTCCATGTAAGTAAATTCTTCAATTGTGCGAGACAAAGGTTTAGTTTCTTTCAAAAATTACTAAGTTGGAGTACTTATTTCGCCCTCGTAAAGGGAACATATACACACAATATCAACACCTTCCATTTCTGGAAGGTTCCACTCCTGCCTCCTCCCAGTAATGCATCTGGAGACATGGATTCATCCACTATTACACCAGCTGTGCAACAACAACTGTACTACTGAACAACTCACTTCACCTTCCCACGGCACAACTCCACTGCAACCCATACATTTCACATTGGTGAACAACTCCAGGAAGGTCCACTATCCAGACAAGAGCATCCCAAACACCACAGAGGAACAAGTTCAATTAATAATTGACTGTCCCTGCTATCTATGCAGAGAAGTAAGCTGCAGGGTGCAAAGCACATAAAAGGTCAAACCACAAAGCCACAGGAAGAGACTGTTGTCATGAACAAGTGTTTTTTTCAAAAGCATGCAGAAGCATCAAAATCAGTAGTGGAAAAACTGCTGCCAAGTTAAGCACTTGTATACAAATTTGGGGTTTCTATAAAAAAATGTTTGCAAATAAGAGTCGGAGAAAGGGATGTAGTCTAACAACTGCAGAAAAGCATAACTTGTTTCTACCTAAAGATGCAGTAACAGGAAATATAACAGATATGCTGTCTACTTTTATAATGACCCAATGGCTCATTTCTGCTATTCTCAGCTACTTTGGTGCACAGAGGCTTGTATTAATACTGTAATTCTGACACAGGAATAAACTGTGCAATGTAACACCTGATCACCCAACGAAGGTGTGTGGCTAATTTTGTTGTTTTGGTTTGGATTTTTTTTATGTCAGCTGAAAAAGTTGCCCTTTTACCCAAAATAACCATTGCAACGCAATTCCTGAAACCAGGCTCACGCCTCTCTGTACGCTCGGATTTCAATTCCGGGACACACAACCACGTAAAACTTTCGTGATTTTAACAGAAAACGGCAACACATTTAAGTAATTCCCTGAGAAGCAGGAGCAGCAACACCTGTTCTTCGAGAGGCCCGCCCCTCCCAGGTGGATGCTCCCCCTCTGCGGGATGAGCGCCAGCCGAGGTTCCCCCGTCCCCTCCGGACCGGAGCGGGATGAGGGCCGACGGCTGTGCCGGCACGCCCAGCACCGCGCCCTTCCAGACCCGCAGCCACGCAGCTCCTCGGGCCCGGCCGACAAGGGCACCGACAGCCGGGGCTCACGCAGGGACGCGCGGCCACGGGTGCCCTTCCTCCCCATCCCAGCTCCCGCGCAGGACCGGCACCTTGAGCACGGGCGTGAGGTACTCGGCCACCTCCAGGGCCTTCCCCTTCACCGTGTTGATGACGTTCTGCATTGCGGCGGACGGACGGACGGGAGGGCGGACAGACGGACAGCGGCCGCGCCCCCGCCCTCAGCACGGCGCTCCCGCGGCCACCGCCCACGTGACCCTCCCCTCACGTTCCCCCCGCCCCCCGTCGCACGCGCGTGACGACGCACGGTGCGCGCGCAGGGCGGGAAGGCGGGGCCGTGGTTTACGCGGCCGCCGGGGGGGCGGAGCTCGCGGGCTCCTGGAAGTCGCGGGGGCGGGGCCGGGCCGGTGGTGCCGGAGCGGGGGAGGAGGGCGCGCGCGAGTCCGCGCGGGGC